>NC_081342.1:27783678-27860925 GCF_029784015.1 Lycium ferocissimum
CAAAAACCCGGGGACCCCGGGGAAAGGCCATGTGTATCGGGCCCCACCCACCTTACTCCCCTTAAAAGGGGTTTAAAAACACCCTTTTTCTCCCCCAAAAAATTTCCCAAATTTTCCCCGAAATTTCGGAAGCATATGAGGGTTTATATACACTATAAAAGTGAGGATTTTGAGTAATTTTGTGTGACACAGTATTAATCGAGGTTCGGACAGCGTGTAGTCGTGATTATAGTTTTGTTTTGCATTGCAGTTGGCCCGGATTCAAAGTAGATATTGAAGATCTTCTTATTCTAGTGAAGGTAAGGTGTGAATTTCTCTTTATCAATGTTGATTTAGGAATATTTATGAGAATAAGAGTTATAATTATTGTGTTGGTGTTGTTGGCTTATGGATTGAAGTTTGAAGAGAGTTTTGGATGAAAATATACATATTTATCTTGTAGAATCTTGATGATATTGTTGTTGTTGGTTGTTGGTATTGTGATTTCGGGCTAGGCATATATCCAGGGGAGATGCTGCCCGAATTTCGGCAAATTCTAAATGGGTTTAAATTGAAGGCTTGGGACGAGCATATAAGAATGACCCTAACAATAGTGTAAATTGTTTTATATGTAGTTTACGAGACTAAGAACGAACTTAAGTAAATTACAAGACAGGAAGTGAGTTGGAGAAGTCGGGAATTAAGCTCCAAGATATGTTAAGGCTAGTCCCTTCCTTTCTAAAGGCATGAACCTTTTGTTATAAACCTTTGTGTCATATCCAAAATATCCTTGGTTCCACAAATGCTGGAAGTTCACGAATTTCACGATCCTTATGATATTATTGAGCTTCTAAAGGCATAACTCTTTTCTTACAAACTCATGCACGGATTTCATAAAAAAAATCTTCATTTCCAAGAATGTTAGAAATTCATGACTCTTAAAGTTTTTATGATGCTAAGGATGAAAATTTTTTATGACGACCATGATGATGAATATGATGTCTTTATTTATAAAGGTTTCAAAGCATAGGGATTTCATGTTGTTATGAAACGATTGAGCTTACCCTTATGATTTCTTACTTCATTAATTGTTGGGTATTTATATCTACTTGTTCCTTTAAGGTGGGATTACAGGGGGTTTTTTTAAATATAATAGGGGGCTATCGACCTTAAGTTTTTACCCATAAAGTTATATTTTCTGGGCCCCAGCACCCCGGTTTGGATTATATAGCTACGAGTATATATTTTTATACATATTACGGGATATGGGGGAAAAAGGGAAACCGGTACCCCAAACCCCCCGATCACCCGGATATCGCCTTGGACGCGGGATCCCCGGACGCGGGATATAGGGGATAAAGGATCGTTTTTTGTTCCGGGGATTATAAATTTTTTAGGGAAAAAACGTTCTTTTGGAACAATATAATATATTTATGGATTGGGTTGGTGGTTTATGATGTATAATATTTACGGATGGACGTTACATTCATAATAATATAGTATCTATGGATCGGGCCATTCGCTCCACGGCAATATAATATATTTATGGATCGGGCCGTTCGTTTTGCAGTAATATAATATATTTATGGATTGGACCATTCATTCCGCGACAATATAATATATTTATGGGTTGGGTATACGTTATAACGGCCTCTTATTTATGTTTCTTTATGTTTCTATATATATATATATATATATATATATATATATATATATGAGAAACGTTTTTCTAAGAAAAAAACCAAGCATGCATGATGTTCGCCTTGAGAGGCAATCGGATATCCGGGTTATCCTTAACTCATGTTATCATTACGTATCTCTTATTTTACATTATATTATTCATGCCGCATACTCGGTCGTTGTTAAATGCGCGGCGTGTTCTTTCGTTTAGGACGATTGCGTTACGTACCGCCAGTCTTGGTAGTCGGGCGAGCAACCCGATGCGATAGGATTTTCCCTTAGTGACGGTCGGTCGCTCCCGCAGTCCGGAGCCACGATCCTTTGGGGTACTCATTTTTGATTTGTACATATAAGTATGACGAGATCTTGTCCCATCCTTCCTACAGTTATAATCCATAGAGGTCCATAGACATTTGTATGTAGTTAGCAAGTTATGTAGCCTTGCCGGCTCTATGATACTCGTGATGTTGTACTTGGTCCGGAGCCACAGTCTTTGGGGTATGATATTTTGATTTGTACATATAAGTATGACGAGATCTTGTCCCATCCTTCCTACAGTTATAATCCATAGAGGTCCATAGACATTTGTATGTAGTTAGCAAGTTATGTAGCCTTGCCGGCTCTATGATACTCGTGATGTTGTAGCGACTTTATTGGATCGCATATGTACATATATGCTGGATTACCAGATATTTTTTATGTTGGGCCCTTTTTGCGTGCAGGTATTTTTTGAGTTATGGCATATGATGTTCAAGGTAACTGTTAAATCAAGTGGTTCCTGGCCTATGGGGTCGCAGCCTGTCATGCCCCTAGTTGGGGTGTGACAAATTAGTATCAGAGCAGTTCTGTCCTAAGGATTTTCTATAGATCGTATCCAGTAGAGTCTTGTTTATGGGTGTGAAGTGCGCCACACTCATAAACTGGAGGCTGCGGGGCATTTAGGGATGATTGACCTTCCTTTCTTATATTAGATCGTGCGATAGAGCTATGCTATCAGGATTTCCTTTTTTTTTTTCTTAACCGTGCATTATGTTTTCAGTGACGCCTATGAAGAGGAAAGCAACAGTGGCCCAGAAAGACAAGATAGTGGCTGGAGGGAGGACTGAGCAGGAATCGCCAGTAGACGTAGAGAAGAGTGAGTTCCCCAATGGGGCTCCACCTCGGATCTCTTATACTTTACCCATTTCAGAGGAACACGAAGGGGCATCAACTCCGGCTCCAGCACCCCCAGTTCCTCCACCAGGTGCCACGGACCAGGAGATGCGACGGCGCCTCCTTTTCGCCGATTAGTAGCGGCTAAAGATCGACGGCAGGTGCGGACATTTATAATAGGGGGTCAGAGGAAGAAGGTCAGGTCTTCAAGGATTGACAGTGACTTCGGAGGTGGTCCGAGGCAGCCTTTCTCTAGGTACTCAGCTTGTTCAACAACTAGTGCGCCTCCACAGTTTCCTGGACCCAAGTTTGATAAACCTAGCTACTATAGGCTAGTTCCGAGCTCCATGTTACACCCGCTCTACGTGTTACACCCCCGTACCTCGGAAGTAATCGGTTAAATTTGAATGTAAGTATGTCGAGCTATGGCTAGGTAAAACAACTTTAGAGTGTGAGGAACGAACCATTATTAAGTATATTGTTTAAGTAAAGGATGAATTATGATCTTGTAAGTCGTAACCGTGAAGGACAACCTTGGAACCAAAGGACATGACCATTATCAAGTATGATTAGTGATAAATATCACGTATGGAGAGTTTTGGAAGATTTCGGGATCAAATAAATCGAAGAAAATAAGTTTGACGAAAATTTGGAAAAAGTTGGCAGGATTTTGGGAAGATTTTTAGTCAACTTTGGAGGGGTATATCTCCTAGTATATTAGGAGTTTTAAGGTGTTTCAAAAGCCTAAAATAAAGTTCGTCGAGTCTAGTTTTCAACGCAATAAACCGCTCATCGATATGACATCGGAGTAGAGAATTATGGACATTACAAGATAGGCCGACAAAGTAAAAACGGTGCTATACTGCTACAGTAACCAACGTGCTACATACTGCTCCAGTAATTGCTACAGTGACCCCCCCCCCCCGCGCGACTTTAACCACCTATCAGAGGGTCAAAACCCTTTTATTTTCATTAAAAATCAAATGAAAAAGCTCAGCAAACATATAGGGGTATTTATGTTATAAAAAATTGAGAGAATTGAGTGATTTTAGCTAATCGAGGCTCGGATAGCGCATAATCGCGATTATAGTATCATTTGGCGGTGGATCTTGACGTGGATTCAAGTGGATATTGAAGATATTTCTCTTTTAACAAGAACAAGGTATGAATCTTTTATCATTAATATTAATTTCAGTTTATTTACGGAGATAAAATCATTAAATAGTCGTATAACAAGTTGAATAGTTGAGAAATTTGGAAAACATCATGTGGGATGTTTTATGGAGTCTATTGGTGTTGATAATGTTGTTGTGATGTTGGTATTGTTGTTGTTGTTGGTTATTGGATTTTTATTTCGAGCAAGGCATATAAACAGGGGAGTCTTTAGAATTTCGACAGATTCTGAATAAATTTAAATTGAGGGATTAAGATAAGCATGTGACAATGAGCCTAACAATAATATGAATGGTTTACATGTAGATTTACGAGCTTGAAAGGATAAACGTTGATTATGTTAAATCCCGTATTTTCTACATTGGGATATTCTGAGCTGGCCGCGATAAGTTAAGGACAAGGCTATTTTCCGATTTCGTTTTAAGGAACAAGTTGCTTATAATCTTATTGGTATGGAATATTAAGGAATATTAGGGGTTAAAGGTTAATTAAGGGAAGTTAATATTTCATGAAACAAGGCCATGTGGCCGTGTGGCTTAGGTGGGGTACCACCCATGGCTTGGCTAAATTTAATTGATCCAAGCCATGTGTGGGGCATAGTCCACTTGGATGAATTATATATGTAGTCAAGTGATGACAAACTAATCATATTCATCATCTTTTCACATTTAGAAACTTGGAGAAACTTGGAGAGAAAAAAAAGACCATTCGGCCATGGCAAGCCAAAATTGAGGTCCAAAAATCTTGATCAAAAAATATTTTCTTCTCAGTATTTCAACCAATCGGAAGGTCCTTATTAACGTGGAGTAGTTGTTGGAACAATCAAACCATTCATTCTTGCAAAGCACAAACCCTAGCCAAGTTGAGAAGATAAGGATTAATCTTCTTTTACATGTGTTATGGATGGTTTTTACATGTTGTAGTATGTAGAAATGAATGAAATTCATGAAACCCTATGTGTTGGTGTTGGGCCGTGTAGGTGTGTGTGGTGTAGGAGTGATGAACTAATTTTATTTAGTATTTTTGGTTGTTGTTGTTGTAGATTCTATGATGTAAAATGAAGATTTAATGGTTCAAGTTGAAGTTGTAATCGTTGTGGGCTGTTTTAGAAGCTAATGTGATTTTAATAAAGTTTCTTGTATTTATGAGAATAATGTGGTTAACGTGTGGATGTTGGTGTAGTTTATGAATTTGGAAGAAAGAAATGTGTTGTTGTCGTTCCTATTGAAATTGGAAGGTTTCGGGTGGAGTGGTATGTTGGTTGGGTTGTTTTGAATATTGTGCGGATTGTTTGAAGTGTACTTGAATCTTGTTTGAATGATCTCGGGCTAGTACTTGAACGTGTGAGCATTGATGTTGGTTTGATTGTATGAGGTTGATTTGAATGTAAATGGAATGTTGTCGAATTATGTAGAAAAAGTTACTAACGTTAGAGTGCGTTTTGAAAATAATTGTTAATGTTGTTAGTATGGTTGTTGGTATTGTTGTTGATGATTTGGCCGAGTTGAATTCTCGGGTTGTTGAATTTATAGGGGAAATGCTTTGCTCCAAATTTACGTAGATAAAGTGCTAGCTTGGGATTTTATTCCTAAGTACCTATAGCTAATGTTTGGTATCTATTGACGTTATTGTAGATCTTGGGAAGCCCGAGACTTAAGTTCAGATTAGCTTAGGAAGCGGACGAGGTATGTAAAGCTTAACCTTTCTTTCTTTTGGCATGTCTTAGATGTAAGTAAGGTATGATATAATACGAGCCTTGGGGTAACTCCATTCATAAGATCCGAGTATGTCTACGATTCTTATTCACTTCTTGATATTCGCACTCTCAATATAGTCGAGCTGTTGCCTTGAGTCTCTTGTGTGATTGGATAGTAAATGTTGCATAAAGAGTTCTTGTTCCTAAAGGATTCTATATTGAATAATGCCCGTAACTTTCATGAACGGGCTCGGACTGCTTTGATATGTTCGTAAAGTGCTCTCTAATGCATAATGCCCGTAACTTTCATGGGCGGGCTCAAATTGGTTTGATACATGTCTATGATCTCTAAGACTCTCTTTAATGTAGTCCTAATGGCAATTATAACGGATTTAATATGACTATCGTTTTAATGCTCGAACGTGATTACTTACTTATCTAAGTGCCGAAATGATGATTTATATGCATATGGTTTCTTACTCTCTTTCGTGCTAGTTGTTATTATCTTTTACCGAGTTCGGGTAGGGTATGTATTCGTGCAGATTTATATACCGCATTGCTCGTAGTCCCGAAAGGGCGGGTACGTTACACACCGAGTCCCCTCATTAGAGGGCGTATGACGTATATATATATATATATATATATATATATATATATATATATATATATATATATATATATATATATATACATATATGATACGATGACATGATGATATGATGATATGGGGATGGCGGCCATACGGCATATGATGATTCCATTCACCGAGTCCCTCGGCTGGGGCGGGTATGGTATATATATATGATGACATGATGATATGATGATTCTATTCACCGAGTCCCTCACAAGAGGGCCGGGTACGGTATATATATATATATGTGATGATATGATGACATGATGATTTTATTTACCGAGTCCCTCACTAGAGGGTCGGGACACGTTATATAAGTATATGTACAAGACGATTATTCACTTATGTTTCTAAGTCCCCTAATGAGATTTATGATATTGACATGCATGGTTTATGTTTCAAAGGCAAGCCTTGTGGTTTTACGGTTACATGCTATTTTCTATACTCCTTACTTCGGATACGATTGTTCTTGTATTCCATGCTTTACATGCTCAGTACATACTCCGTACTGACCCCCTTTCTTTGGGGGCTGCGTTTCATGCCCGCAGGTACAGACGCACGATTTGGTGATCCGCCAGCTTAGGATATCTATTCTGCCATCTTGGAGTGCTCCCTTGTTCCGGAGCCCATATTTTTGGTGCAGACACTTTCGTTTTATATATATATATATGTTTATCCAGGGGTACGGCGGGGCCCTGTCCCGTTATATGATTTTGTTGCTACTCTTAGAGTTCTGTAGACATACATGTGGGTTGTGATTAGCTACTGTTCGGTTGTGTTTGTGTGATTTATGTTTTGGGCGTCCCCATTCGCAATGGCAGCCTCGTCGGCTGCGTGTATATACGTTTCGGGATGTTGTGTATATTATGGTAGCCTTGCCGGCATATGTGCGATATGTATATATATGCGACGCCTTACCTTTCTGTGTGTATAAGTCCTTATTATGCTCGCTGTGGACTGATTGTAGTTAGCAGGTGTGTACGAGTGCCCAGCTCGGGCACTAGTCACGGCCTACGGGGTTGGGTCGTGACAAAAGTGGTATCAAAGTGGTTCGTCCTCGGAGTGTCTACAGATCGTGTCTAGTAGAGTCTTGTTTATCGGAGTGTTCTGCACCACATCTATAAACAGGAGGCTACAGGACATTTAGGATGTTATCTTTCTTTCTTGCTCTAGATCGTGCGATAGAGCTGTATTATCAGGATGACTCCTCCCTAATGAATTGTTATTTTTACAGCGATGCCTCCAAAGAAGGCGACAGCTGCCCAGAAGGGCAAGTCAGTAGCTGGAGAGACCAGCTAGGCCCGGAGGGTCACTAGGGCCCATGCCCAGCGTATGCCTAAGGTTGTGCTCCCGTCAGCGAGTTGCTACACCGCCCTTATCGAGAGGAGCATGGAGCGACGGCCATGCGGTCGAGCGGCTCCACCGCCGGCTCACGAGGTTCCGGTACCCGATCCTCCGGCCCCCGGCCAGGGGCGGAGGATGGGGCCGCGATGAGAGAGAGGTCCGATTCTTGACCGAGATAGTGGCGAGGGAGCTGCGGAGACCGGGTTAGGAGGTGATTATCTTGCGGGCATGATGATAGTCGAGGGCCCGTGATTTCTTGACTTGTAATCCCCCCGAGTTCTACGGGTCAAAAGCCGAGAGGATCCCCGGCGGTTTATTCGACGGATACGCGCCGCACGAGGATAATTAGAGCTTCCGAGATCGGTACGTCGGCCGGCTTCATCGGTTGCGTGATGTAGCCGTTACCGGGTATGAGTCGTAGGAGTTGTCTAGGGGCGAGGATGCTCCTCCAGCAGTATGAGACGAGTTTGTGGAGGCCTTTCTGGGCCACTTTCTACCTCCATAGATGCGGCGAGCCAGAGTTGATAGATTCCTACGCCTGAGGCAGAATGGTAGGAGCGTTCGAGATTATAGCCTTGAGTTCGATTCATTGGCTAGACATGCACCCACTATTGTAGCTGATATGACCGATAGGATGCATCGATATGTGATGGGGTTGGATCGTTATTTGGTTGATAGCTGTATGGTGATGGCTTCCCAGCCAGGGATGGATATTGCTCGGGTACAGGCGTATGCCCAGGGGATGGAGGATCGACATAGAGGCGTCAGCCCGACGGAGATCATGACGGGGCCAGCCCCAAGGGCTAGAGATCGGCGGCTATTCTGGGAGTCTCCGAGGCGGGCGGCCTCGACGATATAGCGAGATATCCTCCCCAGCCGGCACGGAGTACACCATCACAGTTTACAGGCAGGAGATCCGATAGTACAGGGTATTCAGGAGCAGGTCGAGGCTCCGGGGAGCTCGGGTTCCGAGGTGGACGGGGAGTTCGGGTCAGTCGAGGCCACCTTTGCCTCGGTGTTCTCGTTGTGGTAGGCCTCATTTTGGGGAATGCCGTTTCGCTACAGGTGCCTGCTTTACTTGCGGCCTTCAGGGCCATATTATGAGAGAGTGTCCGTATAGGGATAGTCCAGTGGTGCGGCTCGGCCTTTATTGGGTCGATTCTTTGGATCATCTTCTCCTGTACCCATGCGCCCTATGGGGCAGGGTATACCGACACCAGCAGGCCGTGGCAGAGGCCGTGGCGGAGCCTCCAGTTCTAGCGGTCCATCGAACCGCCTATATGCGTTGGCCAGTAGACAGGATCAGGAGGCATCACCAAATGCGGTTACAGGTATATGAGTCCTTATTGGAATACTTTTATCTATGTGTATTTGCTGTATGAGTGTTACTTAATAGCGGCAAGCAGAAATCCAAAGGCCGATAACCGAGCATTTGTAAGTAATGGCGATCAAGGTGTGTCTATCACCATTAGGAATCTGGAAGTCTAGGACGGAAAGTAGTCATATCCATAGGTGAAAAGTGAATATTGAGGATTGAAAAAAAGGCTAAAATAGTAATTGTAGAGTAAGAAGAGTAAGAGACCCTTTCTAATTTGGAGGGAGGTGTGTTGTGAGAATATTTTGGAATCTGTTAAGACTTCAATTTACTCCAGATTATATGATGAAGGTCATGCAGTGAGGTGGACGCGATTATACTAGCATTAAAGCATCATATTTCATCAGAGTTCCAAGGTTAAGCGTGCTGGAGCGAGAGAAATTTTAGGATGGGTGACCCGCAGGAAGTGTACTAAAAGTCCTACAAAGTCGGTTCGGGAGAGCCAAATGGGAAGCTAGAGTGGCCTAAGGAAAATTAGAGTATACGAAGTGGGTGGAAACCTTAAGAGGGGTCGCGTGGTAGGGACGGACTAGACCTAGGGAAGAGAAAAAAGGTACATCATAGCTCTAGGAATTAGGGTGAGTTGGAATAGCGTTTGGAAATATTTTGTAAGCGAGATGGTAGCAATTATATGTATATATGTATATATATATACATATATATATATATATATATATATATATATATACGGGGTAGTAAGGTTAAAGTGACAAACGTTATCAGGTAAGCCGATGCTGTTGTCGCTACAGGGTAAGCTTGGAAAGTTTAATACAATGATATTTGGAAAAGAATGATTAGGTCGTCAACGATGCTAAGAGATTTCTAACTCTCGAAAGATAAGTGCCGAAGGTGATGGATATCTGAAAATCATTGGTGTATTAGGACCTCCTTAATAAGGGGGGAAGAACATATTGGACTTGGAAGGGATTGCTCCAGAAAGGGAAACTTATTAGCTTGGAGCCAGAGTCGGAACATATCGGCATAGCAGGAAGGTATCAGCAGGAAGCAGAAACGAATTGACAATTGTAATAGAAGGAACAATGCTTGGTGGTTTGAAAATTTTTAAAGGAATAAAAAGACCCGTCACTCAAGTGAATGAAAGTAAAAGAGTTCACCGGATATTAGAGAACATCTCACGGATTACAAATTATACTAAACATGGGAGCATATGCTATAGGATTATATGAATCGTTAACGTGAAGCTATGCCCAACTACCATTGTAAGAAGGCCACACTGGAAAGCCAACAAGGAATAAGGACGAAACGATCGCGATACAAGAAAATCGAAGACACGTATACTAGTGTAATGAGAGAATCGTAAGGGAGTAAGAATTTCCGTAGCCCTATGCTTTTGGGTCGTATTGAGGATTTGAGGGAAAGAGGTTAAAGAAAAAGTTGCGACAAAAGCCCAAGGATTTAGTTTGAACTCGAATTATGAGTTGCCATAAGTGTAACTGGACCGTGAAGGATAGTGAAGGGTGCAGATCACCTACTAGCTAGCTTGATGTTGGGAAAACTAAGTTAATCGGCCCAGATATGCTTCAGCAAGCCATTGATAAGGTAAAATTTGTTCGAGAAAGGTTGTTAACAACTCAGAGTCGACAGAAGTCATATGCAGATAATCGACGTCGACACTTAGGGTTCCAGATTGGCGAGTGGGCATTCTTGAAAATATCACCCATGAAAGGTGTAATGAGATTCGACAAGAAGGAGAAGCTTAGCCCGAGATATATTGGGCCTTATTACATTGATCGTCAGGTAAAAAGGTTGCGGAATAAAGATGTGGCTTTCGTTAAGGTATTGTTGGCGGAACAATAACAGGGAGGAGATGACCTGGGAAGACGAAGAAGAGATGAAGAAGAAGTATCCCTACTTGTTTCCTATGCCTACAGGTAATCTAAACTCCTTAATTGGTTATGATTGCTGAATAAATTGTATGTGATAGCTACAAAAGAGACCCTCCCCCGAATTGCTTATAAGACCCTATAAGACTGGTTTAACATTCGAGGACGAATGTTCTAAAGGGGGAGGATGTTATATCCCGTATTTTGTACATTGGGATATTCCGAGCTAACCGCGATAAGTTAAGGACAAGGCTATTTTCTGATTTCATTTTAAGGCACAAGTTGCTTATAATCTTATTGGTATGGAATATTAAGGAAGATTAGGGGTTAAAGGTTAATTAAGGGAAGTTAATATTTCATGAAACAAGGCCATGTGGCCGTGTGGCTTAGGTGGGGTACCACCCATGGCTTGGCTAAATTTAATTGATCCAAGCCATGTGTGGGGCATAGTCCACTTGGATGAATTATATATGTAGTCAAGTGATGACAAACTAATCATATTCATCATATTTTCACATTTAGAAACTTGGAGAAACTTGGAGAAAGAAAAAGAAGACCATTCGGCCATGGCAAGCCAAAATTGAGGTCCAAAAATCTTGATCAAAAAAATATTTTCTTCTAGTATTTCAACCAATCGGAAGGTCCTTATTAACGTGGAGTAGTTGTTGGAACAATCAAACCATTCATTCTTGCAAAGCACAAACCCTAGCCAAGTTGAGAAGATAAGTGGAAAAGGTAAGGATTAATCTTCTTTTACATGTGTTATGGATGGTTTGTACATGTTGTAGTATGTAGAAATGAATGAAATTCATGAAACCCTATGTGTTGGTGTTGGGCCGTGTAGGTGTGTGTGGTGTAGGAGTGATGAACTAATTTTATTTAGTATTTTTGGTTGTTGTTGTTGTGGATTCTATGATGTAAAATGAAGATTTAATGGTTGAAGTTGAAGTTGTAATCGTTGTGGGCTGTTTTAGAAGCTAATGTGATTTTAATAAAGTTTCTTGTATTTATAAGAATAATGTGGTTAACGTGTGGATTGTTGGTGTAGTTTATGAATTTGGAAGAAAGAAATGTGTTGTTGTCGTTCCTATTGAAATTGGAAGGTTTCGGGTGGAGTGGTATGTTGGTTGGGTTGTTTTGACTATTGTGCGGATTGTTTGAAGTGTTCTTGAATCTTGTTTGAATGATCTCGGGCTAGTACTTGAACGTGTGAGCATTGATGTTGGTTTGATTGTATGAGGTTGATTTGAATGTAAATGGAATGTTGTCGAATTATGTAGAAAAGAGTTACTAACGTTAGAGTTCGTTTTGAAAATAATTGTTAATGTTGTTAGTATGGTTGTTGGTATTGTTGTTGATGATTTGGCCGAGTTGAATTCTCGGGGTTGTTGAATTTATAGGGGAAATGCTGCCCGAATTTCTGTAGATAAAGTGCTAGTTTGGGATTTTATTCCTAAGTACCTATAGCTAATGTTTGGTATCTATTGACGTTATTTTAGATCTTGGGAAGCCCGAGACTTAAGTTCGGATTAGCTTAGGAAGCGGACGAGGTATGTAAAGCTTAACCTTTCTTTCTTTGGCATGTCGTAGATGTAAGTAAGGTATGATATAATACGAGCCTTGGGGTAACTCCATTCATAAGATCCGAGCATGTCTACGATTCTTATTCACTTCTTGATATTCGCACTCTCAATATAGTCGAGCTGTTGCCTTGAGTCTCTTGCGTGATTGGATAGTAAATGTTGCATAAATAGTTCTTATTCCTAAAGGATTCTATGTTGAATAATGCCCGTAACTTTCATGAACGGGCTCGGACTGCTTTGATATGTTCGTAAAGTGCTCTCTAGTGCATAATGCCCGTAACTTTCATGGGTGGGCTCGGATTGGTTTGATACATGTCTATGATCTCTAAGACTCTCTTTAACGTAGTCCTAATGGCCATTATAACGGATTTAATATGACTATCGTTTTAATGCTCGAGCGTGATTACTTACTTATCTATCGAGTCTGAAATGATGATTTATATGCATATGGTTTCTCACTACTCTGCTCGTGCTAGCTGTTATTACTTCTTTCACCGAGTCCCGGGCCGGGTATGTATTCGTGCACAGTTTCATTGCATTGCTCACCGAGTCCCGAAAAGGTCGGGTACGTTACACACCGAGTCCCTCATTAGAGGGCCGGGTACGGTATATAAATATATATGATGATACGATGACATGATGATATGATGATATGGGGATGGCGGCCAGGACGGCATATGATGATTCCATTCACCGAGTCCCTCACTAGAGGGCCGGGTACGGTATATATATATGATGATATGATGACATGATGATATGATGATTCTATTCACCGAGTCCCTCACTAGAGGGCCGGGTACGGTATATATATATATGATGATATGATGACATGATGATTTTATTTACCGAGTCCCTCACTAGAGGGCCGAGACACGTTATATAAGCATATGTACAAGACGATTATTCACTTATGTTTCTAAGTCCCATAATGAATTGGATATGATATTGACATGCATGGTTTATGTTTCAAAGGCAAGCCTTGTGGTTTTCTGGTTCTGTACTATTTTCTATACTCCTTACTTCAGTACGATTCTGTTTACTGTATTCCATGCTTTACATGCTCAGTACATATTCCGTACTGACCCCCTTTCTTCGGGGGCTGCGTTTCATACCCGCAGGTACAGACCCACGATTTAGTGATCCGCAAGCTTAGGATATCTATTCTGCCATCTTGGAATGCTCCCTTGTTCCGGAGCTCATATTTTTGGTACAGACACTTTCGTTATATATATATGTTTATCCAGGGGTACGGCGGGGCCCTGTCCCGTCATATGATTTTGTTGCTACTCTTAGAGTTCTGTAGACATACATGTGGGTTGTGATTAGCTACTGTTCGGTTGTGTTTGTGTGATTTATGTTTTGGGCATCCCCATTCACAATGGCAGCCTCGTCGGCTGCGTGTATATACGTTTCGGGATGTTGTGTATATTATGATAGCCTTGCCGGCATATGTGCGATATGTATGTATATGCGACGCCTTACCTTTTACGTGTGTACAAGTCCTTATTATGCTCGCTGTGGACTGATTGCAGTTAGCAGGTGTGTACGAGTGCCCAGCTCGGGCACTAGTCACGGCCTACGGGGTTGGGTCGTGACAGAGTAGTTAAGGAGGCCAAAAGGTATGTTAAGGCTATTCCTCTTTCTTTTAATGGCATGATTCTTTTCCTACCAACCCATGCATGAATTCCATAAAAATCCTGATTTCCAAGAATGTTAGAGATTCATGACTCTTAAAGTTTTTATGGTGCTAAAGATGAATAATTTTTTTTATGATAACCATGACGATGATTATGAGGGATTTATTTATCAAAGCTCCAAGGCATACGGATTTCATGATATTATGAGATGCTTTTATTCATAGAGATTTCCAAGTACATAAGCTTTATATTATTATGAGATGATTGAGCTTACTTTGAAATTTCTTAATTTCCTTCATTATTGGTAATCTCACCTTATGACCCTTGTTCTTTCAAGGTGGGATAAACGATGATGATTGATCCATAATATAATCGGAGGCTACCGACATTACGTCACTCCGATATAGTTGTGACTTTTGATTGGGCTCTCATGCATGCTTTATATATATGTATGTATTTTCTCACACCGCGTCGCGCTATAGTCGGCCGGGCATGGCACGTAGATGTGCACACCACTATAGTGGGCATGTTATGATATTGCCCCGACGTTGTGCTAACGAGGATAACACCGAGCCTTAATGGCCGGCATGATACTAATATATATATATATATATATATATATATATATATATATATATATATATATATATATATATATGACACCGAGCCTTAATAGCAGGGCATGGTGCTATATATATGTATAAAAATATTTTTTTTTAAAAGGCTAAGCATGCATGACACCGCCTTGTGAGGCATCTAGGTGTACAAGTTATCTCTCATATTCCATGTTACCTTTCATATCTATATTATGTTGTTATTTATGCCTTACATACTCAGTACATTATTCGTACTGACGTCCCTTCTTGTGGACGCTGCGCTCATGCCCGCAGGTAGGTAGGGAGACGGATCAGACCCGTAGGTGTTCTATCAGCGAATTCTCAAGAGCACTCCACTTACTTGAGTCGTGCCTATTTGGTATTGTTCTTATGATCATTTGTATTCTATGTTGAGGCTCGTAGACGTGCGTGTACAGTTAGATGTTTTATAGCTCCACTGGTTCATATTGTTGTATAATATATTGGTGGCCTTGTCGGCTTTATTTTGAGCTCTTGATACTTTACTGTCAGCCTTGTCGGCTTTATGATATACGTTATGTTGTGGCGACCTTGTCAGTCCGCATATGAACATATGTGCTAAATGATCGGATATTCCTATATTTGGCCTTTTCTGCGTGCAGGTGTTCTTTGAGTTATGGTTTATAATGTTCAAAGTAACGGATAAGTCAGGTAGTTCCCGCCCTAGGGGTCGGAGCCCGTCATACTCCTGGTAGGGGTGTGACACTCCAGAGTTTCAAGTGCTCAGATTAGGATTGGTACCAGTCAGACGAGGCCACTTATACTTCAATGTACCCCGTGTGGTAAACTACATTCTGGACCGATTAGGGTTAGATGTTTGCTATGCTTGTGCTCGGCCAGGCCATATTAGGCGTGACTGTCCATGGATGGGTGGTAAAGGCAGGGCCCCATCTATAGGAATAATAGCCAGTTTTCCACCACTCGTATACCCTTCAGGGCAGAGCTCTCAAACATCAGCAGACCAGGGTAGATATCAAAGAGAAATGTCTAGGTCAAGCGATCCTCAGCATCATACCTATGCACTAGTTGGGCGACGGGGTCCCGAATCTTTACCCGATACGGTTGCAGGTAAATTGCCACTATTTCCTCACGATGTGTATGTATTGATTGATCCAAGTTTTACATTGCTACCTATTACTCCTTATATTGCTGGTCGGATCAAGGCAAAACTTGAGTCGATTAGACCTTTCAAAGTATTTCATTAGTGAGGCGTCAGTAAGATTAGATTGGAGTTGTAACCTTTTCTCAAAGTAAGAAGTGGAAGGGATAAGTATATATTTGAATACGACCCTAGAGTATAAATATGCTAATGATTTATGAGTACAAAGGGGTAGCCGAGGTAAGGGAACGATGTACATTACTGAAAGAGCCAGATATCGACGAGGGCCTTTCAACACATAAAATATAGTGGCAAGGATGTTATACAGAGGTACGAGTATAAGGACACACAAATATAAGATAAAGGTAGAACTAAGGTATAGAAAAATTCTCTTCCAAAAGTTCTCTTGTCACAAGGTTACTGAGTTACTAATATAAGACTGAATAGCTAATGAAGAATGTGAAAGATGCTTTGAAAGGAATAGTTGTATAAGGGTAGATGAATGAGTTTAAAGTCGCGAGTTGGTAAACGATGTGCTCTTCCTTAATGATATAAATTTGCAAGGAGGCTTGTCTAAAGACCAAGTGCTTATGTAGCGAAAAGGAGGAATATTATCAACTAGGGCAGAATTTGAGAATAAAGTTTGCACTCAGTAGCATAAGAAAGGAGATTTTGGGAGAACAGTAAAGGAACGATGAAGATCCTTTTGATGAAAGATTAGGCCATCCAGGGCCAGTACGTCTACGAGAATATGTGATTCGTTACAAATATGTGCAACTGACTAGGTAAATACAGACGATGAATAGTCATAACGAAGATTAGTTGTGGATTCGCTGAAAGTATGTACTCACAGGAAAAAGGAGAACTAATGGGATGTTAAATATAGAATGATGGGATAACATCCCAAAGGGCCGAAGAAGACGCAAACAAGTGATTCAATTAGGAGTATACTATGTAGAAGCTGGAAGAGATGAGAGTTTTAGAGGAGGAATATTTATAGGAATTTCAATGATCGTCAAAAGAAAGGAAAACAACATGCCTATTGGTAGTACGACAGTAGTACTTCCTGAGACTAGAAAATACCTTGCAAGACGTGAAATCATGAATCACCGGTTATACCATATTGTGAGGTCACAACTCGCTGGGTATGTCAATTACGAGAGTGTATGCCGTAGAACCATATAAAGAATCGTCCTGATGAAATGGCTAGTAAAATGGTGTGGGGACGACATTTGAAGAAGAATGGAAGCTAAGTTAAGTCTCAATTAACCGCTGGTATAAGAGAGCTAAGGACTTGAGGAGAGAAGCACACTCGTATTGGAAGGAAGTCATGATTAAGCAAGATTTTATCTTAGTTTCATGCTTATGAGTTATTTTGTAATCATATTAAGAATTGAGGAGAGGAAATTGGAGGAGAAATTCAAACATGACTTTGAAGATATTTTGAGTAGTAGATTAGCTTAAGATATGATCGTTAGTATGTTGTAAGTATAATCTTGTTAGGAGGGGTTGTACTGAGGTCGTTGTATGGATTAATTTACGTCCCATTTGAATATAAATCTCTTGGCTATGGTATTTTGGACATGTAGGGTAAGCAATCTGAAGTAAGATAATCAATGAGAATAATAAGACATTAGCAAGAAATGTTATTGTAAATCATCTGTGCGCTACCATAGGTGGAGCTATGATGGCCTTGTAAGGAATTAAGGAATCTGACCAAAGAATTAAAAAGGAAATGATATGATATATATGGAAGGTAGATTAGTACTAAAAGGGAAAATCTGAAATAGCACCAGAGAAGCAAGCAAGGAAAAGTACCACATCCGAATAAGAAAGTCGTCCACTAGTAGAGGAATAAAGAGCTATGAAACAGGTTGGGCTAAGTCAACAGAAGGGGAAGTCATGGAAGCAGTTGGAGATAAGATCGCAAGAAAAGGGTCCAAGGATATAAATAGAGGAATTGAGCGATCCACTTGACCGATAAGCCGAAACGACTAATAAGTGCGTCTGACTAGGGGAGAGATTTATTAGATCAGAATCGGGCGGATGTCCAAAAGTAAAAGAGAGAACCCCAAGGAAACGATCAAAGTTTATTGATTAGGACTAGCTGGTGACAATGGAACCTTGTGGAATAAGTAACAAAAAGAAATAATGGCTCTTATTGGAAAGGGATAAATGAAGGCTACAGACAAAGGAAAGAATGAAACCATTTAAAGTCACTTCATGACAAGGAACCTTGGGTATTTTTCGGCAAACTTCCGAATTCACCCTGAATTTATTAGCCGAACCCAGGATCAGGAACTTTAAGAGTAAATTGAAGGAAAGGAATCATTAAAGAAGAGATTCAAGATATTCTTGATACGGATATATCTCCGCTAGCTAGCCGAGCATGAGAAGTCCAATTAAAGGAAAGAGGAATTGAGCGAGAAATATCGGTGTTAAACTAGTTGAAAGATAAAGTACCGCAAAGATTAATTTGACTGCTATAGAAAGCAAAGGATGCTAAAATATGACCAGTCTTGAGGTTATATTTAAGGGAGGAAGAATAAGAATAAGTAAACTCCAAGAAGACAAAGTCCTGGATATCTATGAAACATAAGAAATATACGTGGAGATCGAAGAGAACAAGAATTTCTGAATAAAAAGAAGATGGGGATCAAAATTAGATAAGGTGTGTTGTAAGTACTGGACAAAAGAGCATATAAGAATGTAAATGATGGAGGTCGAAGAGACAACTAGAACGATGAAGTATGAAGAGTTAGTAGATAGACAGATAATAAGAAAAGGGGCGACCTTGAGTACGGGCATAAATTTTGGCCTCAAAAGAAGAAGGATGAACTGCGTAATTTGAATGAGTTCAATTTTAAATGAGCGAGTAAAACTGCAAGTAAGTAAATTAAATACCGATAAATGCAAGTAAGAATATTGACGTCCACCTCAGAACGAACTCTACTTCAACATTCGAGGACGAATGTTTTTTAGGGGGTGGGAGGGGGGGGGGGGGAAGGGGGGCGAGGGGAGAATGTTACACCCGCAATTTTGTACGTTAAGATTTATAAGTGTTGGATGTTTTAAGTATGGACATTGGAGTTATCTCCAAGGATATATGAGATTACATGCGCCTATCTTATGGTTACGAGAGTTTAAGCTCATATTATAAGCTATGTAAAGGATTGGAGGTTAAGTGAATTAAGGAAATTAAGTTTTTGGAATTTTGGAGAAAAATATGAGGGGCAATTTTGGCCCAATTTGAGGAAGAATATCTTTTAGTATATGAGGAGTTTTGAAGCAAATCAAAAGCCTAAATTGAAGTTCATGAAGTCTAGTTTCCAACGCAACAAACCGCTCATCGATACGACATCAGAGTAGAGAATTATGGTCGTTACACGTTAGGGGGCAGAGCAGGGGACTGCACTGCGCGGACGCACAGTGTCGCGCGCTACTATAGTGCTACAGTACTACAGTGCCACCGACTTCAACCCACTATATAAGGGTTAAAACACCCATTTTTCTACACCAAAAATTTCCCAACTATTCCAGAAAGTTTAGCAAGCATTTGAGGGTTTATATACACCATAAAAGTGAGGATTTTGAGTAATTTGGGGTGACAGAGTATTAATCGATGTCCGGACAGCGTGTAGTCACGATTATAGTTTTGTTTTGCGCTGGAGTTGGCCCGGATTCAAAGTAGATATTGAAGATCTTCTATTCTAGTGAAGGTAAGGTGTGAATTTCTTTTTATCAGTGTTGATTTAGGAATATTTATGAGAATAAGAGTTATAATTATTGTGTTGGTGTTGTTGGCTTATGGATTGAAGTTTGAAGAGAGTTCTGGATGAAAATATACATATTTATCTTGTAGAATATTGATAATATTGTTGTTGTTGGTTGTTGGTATTGTGATTTCGGGCTAGGTATATATCTAGGGGAGATGCTGCCCGAATTTCAGGAGATTATAAATGGTTTAAATTGAAGGCTTGGGATAAGCATATAAGAGTGAGCCTAACAATAGTGTAAATTGTTTTATATGTAGATTACGAGACTAAGAACGAACTTAAGTAAATTACAGGACAGGAAGTAAGTTGGAGAAGTCGGGAATTAAGCTCCAAGGTATGTTAAGGCTAGTCCTTCCTTTCTAAAGGCATTTGTTATAAACCTTTGTGTCATATCCAAAATATCCTTGGTTCCACAAATGCTGGAAGTTCACGAATCTCATGATCCTTATGGTATTATTGAGCTTCTAAAGGCATAACTCTTTTCTTATAAACCCATACACGGATTTCATAAAAAAAATTCTCATTTCCAAGAATGTTAGAAATTCATAACTCTTAAAGTTTTTATGATGCTACGGATGAATAATTTTTATGACGACCATGATGATGAATATGATGTCTTTATTTATAAAGGTTTCAAAGCATAGGGATTTCATGTTGTTATGAAACGATTGAGCTTACCTTATGATTTCTTAATTCATTCATTGTTGGGTAATCTCACCTTATCCTACTTGTTCTTTCAAGGTGAGATATAGCGATGGCGGTTGTTTCATAATATAATCGGAGGCTATCGACCTTAAGTCACTCCGATAAAGTTATAGCTTTTACTTGGGCTCTCATGCATGCTGCTTGGATTATATATGCATACGATGTATATATGTTTATACATATGTACGGGGATATGGGGAAAAAGGGCAGGCGTTATTTATGCATAACCACCTAATCAGCTGGATATCATTCCGGACGCGGGATGCCTGGACGCGGGATGCCTAGACGCGGGATATATGGGATAAATGGATCGGGCCATTCGTTCCGCGGCCATATAATATATTTATTGATCGGGCCGTTCGTTCCGCTGCAATATAATATATTTATGGATCTGGCTGTTCGTTCTGCGGCAATATAATATATTTATGGATCAAGCCGTTCGTTCCGCGGCAATATAATATATTTATGGATCGGGCCGTTCGTTTAGCAGCAATATAATATATTTATGGATCGGGCCATTCACATTCCGCAGCACTACTATTTTATGTTTCTATATATATATATATATATATATATGAGAAGCGTTTTTCTAAGAAAAGCCAAGTATGCATGATGTTCGCCTTGAGAGGGAATTAGATGTACAGGTTATCCTTAACTCATGTTATGTTCTGTATCTCTTGTTATGTTGTTATTCATGCCTTACATACTCAGTACATTATTCGTACTGACGTCCTTTTGTTTCGGACGCTGCGTTCATGCCCGCAGGTGCAGGGTAGTCAGGCGAGCAACCCAGCGCAGTAGGATTTTCCCTCAGTGGCAGTCAGTGCGCTTCACTTAGTCCGGAGTCATAGTCTTCTGGGTATGATATTTTGATTTGTACATATAACTATGACGAGGTCTTATCCCGTCCTTCCTACAGTTATAATCCATGGAGGTCCATAGACATTTGTACGTAGTTAGCAAGTTATGTAGGTTGCCGGCTCTATGGTACTCGTGATGTTGTAGTTACCTTGTTGGATCGCATATGTACATATATGCTGGATTATTAGATATTTTTTTATGTTGGGCCCTTTTACGCGTGCATCTTTGAGTTATGGCGTATGATGTTCAAGGTAACTATTAAATCAAGTGGTTCCCGGCCTATGGGTCGCAGCCTGTCATGCCCCTCGTTGGGGTGTGACATCGTCGGATCATCGGAGTTAAGTTTCGGCGAAAGTTTGGTAAAGTGTCACATTATTGTGCAATATGTGGCGCAACATGCGAGCATCAAAGCACGCCTAGCGGAGATGTAGTTGCACAGCAAAGTATGACAGTGAATTTTGGTGATGTTTCGAGGCCTGTGACACAACGTGCAGCTAGCAAAGCGCGCTTGCGACCTCGCAACTTCGCAGCATGTTGTGTCGGTCCAGAATTTTCTGGACTACTATAAATAGACCAAATTCGACCCTAAATCATATTTTTACCATTTTTGGACCTAGAAATCTCTAGAAACTCTCTTAACAAGTCTTCTTATGATCTAAGACCAAAATCAAGAGCAAACCAAGTGATTCTAACATGAAGAATTCCATGATCATCATTAGATTGTTCTTTCTCTTGTGGTGTTAAATTTGGAGAATTCTTGGAGGTGAAGGAATTTCGAATCTAGAGTGATCGTTGTGATTGAAGGTAAGATTATCACTCCATCTTCATGTTTATAGTATTATTTGGTATCTACATAACTTATGGGATGGAGAAATTGTGAAAGTAAGGTTTAAGTTGTGCTAGAACTTGTTCTTAGCTATGCTTGAGTATGAATTGTTCTAGACTTGGTATGAATTTTGATGTTGTTGGGCTGGTTTGCACAAATAAAGTTGTAATATGAAGTTGTTGGATTGTCAAGTGAGTTGAGAAGATGGAAAGGGAACTAGTATAGAATTGAGGGAAACAAGCTAGATGAATCTCATGCACATGAAATGTTCGACAAAATGTCTAAATGAGTTTTCTTATAAGTTATGAACCCATCGTTGATACAGATACTTCTCTTAATGTAGATAATCATTCATAGAGCGTACGAGGACTCGTGGGATCCGTATACTAAGGAGACAAGGTATGTAAGGCTACCCCCTTTCTTTCAAAGGCATGAATCCTATGTTATAATCTCATATATACTATCCATATTGTTCTTGTTCCTAGAAGTTCTAGAGAACCTTAACTCTCAAGACTGTTGTAATATAACTGAGCTTACCATGAAATTTTTAATGGCATTCATGATAATTGGTCTCATCTTATATTGTTATTTCCTCAAGCATGACAAGATAGTGATGATGTTCATGATGATGATTCCCATTCTAGAAAGGCTAAAGCTTAAAGTTCTCAATGTTTTCACGATATCATTGGGTTGTCACATGTTTACTATTATTATTCATTATTGATGATCCTACCCCATGATTATTGTTCCTTCAAGGTGGGTTATAGCTCTGATAATTGTTCCATAACATAATCGGAGGTTACCGACCTTACGTCACTCAGATAGAGTTGTAGCTTTTAATTGGGCTCTTCTGCATGCTTATTTTTATGTATGATTACACCGGGCCTAGTTGGCCGGGCAAACATCAGTACGGTGGGCGTAGTGGCACATGATTACACCGTGCCTAGTTGGCAGGGCAAACACCACTAGTGGGTGGCGTGAGATGGTTACCTTGGACGCGGGAGGCCCGGACGCGGGCTAATGATGATTATGTGTATATGTTTATGATGTTTTATAAGTAAATGCTAGCATGCATGGTTCTCGCCTTAAGAGGCAGTTTGATATACAGGTTATCTCTTTGTCTCATGTTTCCTTGTTCTTTATTACGTTAGTATTCATGCTTTATATACTCAGTACATTGTTCGTACTGACGTCCTTTCTTTGATGGAGGTTGCGTTCATGCCCGCAGATAGACAGGGAGACGAATCTGATCCCTAGGAGCCTTATCAGCGGAGACTCAGGATCACTCCAATACTTCGGAGTTGCAGTCTCCTGGTATATTTCTTTTGTGTATATAATTGGGCATGGCGGGGTCCTGTCCCGTCCTTATGCTTTCCAGTACTCTAGATAGAGGCTCGTAGACATATGTGGATAGCTAGAACTCATGATCTCACTGATGCACCTTTTGTATATTATTTTTGTAGCCTTGAGGGCTTGTATGTAAGTAAGTAAATGAGATGAAGTTAATGGTTATCGTATAATGAGTTTCATTTGAGAATTTACCTTCATGCATGTAGTATTAGTTGAGAGTAGATGTATGGTCCACCGAGATAAAGGAGAAGGAGTATGCTAGATGGTGCTCGGTAGGCTAGCTCTGAGTACCCGTCATGGCCCTCTAATTGGGTCGTGACACTAGGTGTGATAAAGCCAATGTTTTTGTCAGTTGATTGTAAATTGCTTAGTAGCAAAAGGAGTTGGAGTAAGTTTTTGTTGGAACTCGTCAGTTTTTGTTGGAACTCCTTCTATTTTTGTGGGGTGATTCTATCACTTCTGTGTTGTATCTAAGAGGTATGGGCTAGCCCTTCTCTTTTTTTACTAAAGCTAATACAACACTGCCTAGGATAACTGGGAAAATTCAATAAAATAAAATAAAAATTGCTCTTTCAACTTTGTCAGTTCCATCTTGCAAGGTAGAATAGAAATAGGCTGAGTATCCGACAACAAGTGAATATCACAATCAGATGAAATACCGTATCGTTTTCAACTTGTTTAGAAAAATTAGGTTTCTGAGTTCATTGGCGTGGTCTTGTGGTCTTCTTGGCTCGGCTACGTCACGCTTTTTCACACTTAAAATAAGTTCATTAACCGGAAGCTCTTGAACAGCGCTACAGTAACAATCTCAATGTTCCCATCCATGTTAGTTGATACCGCTTGGTTAGTTGTCTTCCTTCCGATTACTCCTCACAAAGAGTTGGCGGGGGGGAGGAGGTGATCTGTGTAGTTAAAGGCTTATGAGAATTTTTCCCAGCATTCTTTCTGCTTTTCCTCCTTAGAAACATAACTGATCATCACTTGTTGAGACACCTTTGGAGTATTGGTAGTACAATTGCTTCTTTGTTGAACACGTATGGAATTTTAATTCCCAGTGTTCTGCACAACATTATATTCTTTGTATTGTTTTGTTTCTTTTCGTTCCTTTGCTTCTAACAATTGTTGTCCACCTTTCCGAGTTTCTTTGTTCTCAACCTTCATAGCTTGGTAGTTTTATCTAAATCCGACGCTAACATTTACCTGCATAGCATTGGTTTTACTGTTTCATGCCACCTCACTATCTTCTCCTTTCCTCCAACATTCTCCTTTTCAATATCAATAAGTTTAACACAGCTCTTTCTCAATTCAGGATGTTGAAATTTACATTTTAGATCATCATGTCCTTGACTATTGCAACGACCACAAATTAAAATTATGGAATAGACTCACATTCAACTCTCTACCTGAGAGGTCACCGTAGACCCAACTCCATTTATAATTTGTACTTAGATATCATTAACTAGGGGTTTAGTAATACCAATTTCCACTTTTACTTTGGTTATGGTAGGTCTAGATTTAGATCAGATGGAATACTAAAATGGATAAAGATATGAGAAAGGATAGTAGATATGGCTGGACTATGGACTAGACTAGCAAGGAAGGCTACTGGGGAACTGAGCAGAGCATTCATCTGGGCAACTCTTGCAGCTTTGATTTATCACATTTGGCAGGCAAGAAATGGAGCACTATGGAACCGAAGTTGTGCCTCGACCACAAGATTTGTTAAAGTGAGTTAAACTGGATAACAAGCATAAGATATTTGACATACTAGATAGGTAGCATATGTTACACCTCGGCAATTTCATGCCGTTGCGTCATGAATAGACGAACGCAAGCTTAAGGCGAACACGAAGCCCTCGCGATTATAAAAGTATACTTGGCAACCTTAGAGGATGTACGACAAGATTTTTAAGTTACGTGACTTGGTGGAACTAGGTTCACCAAGGGAAGCGAAGTATAAGCTATGTTTTGGAAGGATTTCATGGTTATTGAACTAACAAATATTTAGTAAGGTCTTGAGGACGAGTTATAATGTTCATTAGATCATCAAGGAAGTGTTAAGCAAGTACCAGGAAGGTTCCATAATGATTCGAGATCATACGAAGCGACGAGAACAAATTCGGGAAAAGTGTGGATTATATGGTCATATATACGGACCGTATATTTTATATGGCCCGTGTACCTGACCGTAGAACCCTTCCAGTGAAGGGTCAGTTTCTGGAAGAAACATACGGTCCATAATACGGACCGTATAAATTATACGGTCCATATAGTAGACCGTAGGTTTCGGATCGGGTCCGAACTCTATTTTTATATATGCACAGTTTTCTTTTATTTTTCTCATTTCCCACTTCTCAAATACTCTCTAAACCTCTAGAAACTTCTCCATATCACACTAACACACATCTAAGAGGAGAATTAAAGATCAAACATCCAAAGTTGGTGGAACCAAAATTGTGGATGCTTCTTAGGGTTGATAGAAATTAAGAAACTCTTTGGTTTTGGAGTTGAGTTCTTCTCAAGTGGAGTACTTTTATACAAAGATCATCTCTACACAACAAAAGGTGATTTTCACAATTGCTTTATGTTATTGATGGTGTTGAGTAGTTGGAGAACTTGAATTAGAAATAAATATGGAATATGAACTCAAATATGCAAATAATGGTATATTGAGTTGAAAGATAGCTTGAGTCATGATTCGTGGTGTAATATGAGTATAATCTTGTTATGAATGGCGCTAATAATGTTGAGGAGGTATTAGATGAATGATAAACATGATGTTGTATTATAGTTGTGATTATGAAGGATCTTGGAGGTAAATTGGGTAGGTGAATATTGTTTAACTCGAGGGAATTTATGTATTATGATATTATGGGTGTTGTTATGATGTTTGGGAGTTGTTTTATTATATGAGAAAAAGTTGCTTAAACAAAGGAAATGCTGCCCAATTTTCGTTAGCCTTCGTTGCCTTAGTTTAAGCTTAAGTATACTCCCAACAATCTAATCTTCGTACGAACCCTTTTGTATGTAGAATTGTGAATTCTGAAGGAGAGCACGAAGTCACTATCGTTAGGGAGATATAAAGGTATATAAGTCTAGTCCCCTTCTTTCAAAGGCATGACTTTTGTTTTATAATCCCTTTCTATACTCCCATGACTTTCTTATATCCCTAAGAATGGAAGTTAAAGATCTTCGAGAGTTTCCTATGAGACATGTTCCATGACCATGACGATGATAATGATGTGTTCATGAAGTCGATATTTCTATGTTTATGATCCAACTAATGTTATTCTTCGTTGTGGTCTCACCTCATGATTTTAGTTCCTTCAAGGTGAGACATAGCGATGACGATGAGGCTATAATGTAATCGGAGGTTCACGACCTTACGTCACTCCGATAGAGTCATAGCATTCTTTGGGATCTCATACATGCTACTTATATTATATATGTATATGATACGTATATGTATATAGGGGACATGGGGAAAGGTGAGGCTCTATAGACTCATAGCCACCTGATCAGTTGGTATATTATGATATCGTCCCAGACGCGGGATATATGGGTAAATGGATCGGACCGTTCGTTCCGCGGCAATATATTGATATATGATGATACATGGATCGGGCTGCACGTTCCGCAACAATAAATGCTATGATATGAAGTTGTTATTATATAAGCTTGCATGTATGACTTCGCCTTAAGAAGCAAGTAGTCACAGGTTATCTCTATAGCTTTTTCTCTCTTGTTTTCTTATTATATTATGTTGCATGCCTTACATACTCAGTACATTGTTCGTACTGACGTCCTTTTCTTTTGTGGACGCTGTGTTCATGCCCACAGGTAGACAGGGAGACGACCCAGCTTCCTAGGAGCCAGATCAGCTTGCACAGGAGCACTTCCATATTCCGGAGGTGCAGTTCTGATATATTCTTTTGTGTATATACTTGGATACGGCGGGGTCCTGTCCCGTCTTCATGACTTTAGTAGTTCAGTTAGAGGCTCGTAGATACTCATGTGTGGGTAGTAAATGTCATGTGACCCTCAATGTATATTTTGTATGTCATTCTTTTGTTGCCGTGAGGGCTTATATACATATGTATATATATATATATATATATATATGTGTTTTGAAGTAGTTTATAATCAATTCATAGTAAGCATGGTTTTGGAGATTATATATGTACAGCTTGGCATGATAGTAGTATGATGGGTGGTGCTCGGTAGTCAGCTCCGGGTACCCGTCATGGCCCACTAGGCGGGTCGTGACAAAAGTGGTATCAGAGCAGTTCGTCCTAGGGTGTGTCTACGAGCCGTGTCCAGTAGAGTCTTGTTTATGGGTATGAAGCGCGCCACACTTATGAGCAAGAGGCTGCGGGGCATTTAGGAATAATGACAGTCTTTCCTCTTCATAGGTCGTGCGATAGAGCTATAACGTAAGATTCCTTTTTATCCTAATTGTGCGCTATGTTTTCAGCTATGCTGCCAAGGAAAAAGCAGATCCGTATAATATTAGACGTTGCTGGAGCAGGTACCAGCCGAGAACCCCCAGCTAGGTTGGGACATAGCGAGGCTCAAAGTGTTACTCCCTCGCATGCCACTCCCACTCCTATTCCTCCAGCAGCAGAGGAGTATGAGAAGGCCCCAGCTCCTTCCCCTATTGCTCCAGATCAGGACTTGCGAGATGCAGTCCAGTTGTTGACTCAGTTAGTTGCCGCCCAGGCTCAGCGGCAGAGTGCGGGTCCAAGTGATAGGGCAAACTAGTGCCCGAGCTCGTGATTTCATGAGTTTGAACACTCCAGAATTTTTCGGGTCAAAACCGGATGAAGACCCGCAGGGCTTTATTGATGAGGTGTTGAGAACGCTGAGAATAATTCATGCTTCTGATACTGAGTCCGTGGAGTTGGCTTCCTATAGACTCCGGGATGTAGCTGTTTTATAGTACAACAATTGGATTTCTTCAAGAGGGGAAAATGCACCTTCCCCAAAATGGCAAGAGTTTGTGGATGCTTTTATTTATCATTATTTGCCACCCGAGGTCCGTCGGGCTCATGCCGATAAATTCTTAAATCTCAAGCAAAGAGGCATGAGTGCCCAGGAATATAGTCTTCGGTTTAATTCATTGGCGAGATATGTTCCGGCCATGGTAGCAGATATGGGAGACCGGGTACATCGGTTTGTGAGTGGCTTAGGGCCACACTTTTTTAAAGACTGTTTGACAACTTTGCTTTTAGAAGGGATGGACATCTCGCGTATTCAACCACATGCCCAGAATCTAGAAGAGTAACAACAACTGCATAGGGGTGTGCGAGATGTGGATAGGGGACATGGAAAAAGGGCCAAATCCGTCGGTACTAGCAGTGAATATAGAGGAGGCCAGGGGCAACAGTATTCCAGACATTCAAACCAGCCTGCATGTAGTGCACCCCCTCGGTTTGCGAGCCAAAGGTTTGATGGTCCCATTTATTCCCGGCCGAGTCAGGTTCTAGGTTTTCAGGTTCCCAGTATCAGGGTGATTCCAGCCAGAGGAGGCCACCGGTGCCACGGTGCAGTCAGTGCGGTAAGTTACATTCGGGTCAGTGTCGTCGAGGCTCGGATGCTTGCTATGCCTGCGGCCGAGTTGGCCATATGATGTGTGATTGTCCATCGAGGAGCGGGCGAGATGAGGCCCAGGCCACAAGTTCACCAGCAGGCTCTTCGTCGTCCGTACACCCTGTAGGGCAGACTCTCCAGGTTTCAGCGGGCCATGGCAGAAGCAGAGGAGGAGCCTCTAGTTCGAGCGGTCCCCAGAATCGTATTTATGCATTGGCTGGACGACAGGATCTAGAGACTTCCCCGATGTTGTGACAGGTATACTGACAGTATCTTCTTATGATATATATGCATTGATTGATCCGGGTTCTACTTTGTCATATATTACTCCTTATATCGCTGGTCGTATTGGAATAAAACCCGATCCAATCAAACCTTTAGAAGTATCTACTCCGGTTGGTGATCCAGTAATAGCTAGACAAGTGTATAGAGATTGTGTGATTGTAGTGTGTGGTCGGCACACTGTAGCTAATTTAATTGAACTGGAAATGTTGGATTTTGACGTCATTATGGGCATGGACTGGTTAGCTTTCTGTTATGCCAATGTAGATTGTAGGGCCAAAGTGGTTCGATTCCAATTTTCGGGAGAACCAGTTTTAGAGTGGAAAGGTAATACCGCATCTCCAAGAGGCAAGTTTATTTCCTACCTCAAAGCAAGGAAGATGATCGCCAAGGGATATATTTATCATCTAGTTCGAGTTCATGACACTGAAGCAAAACCGTCGACTCTTCAATCCGTCCCGGTAGTAAACGAGTTTCCAGATGTGTTTCCGGATGAGCTTCCAGGTCTTCCAGCAGAACAAAAAATTGAATTTACTATTGATGTATTGCCGAATACTGAGCCAATATCTATCCCTCCCTACAGGATGGCTCCGGCAGAATTGAAGAAACTAAAAGCACAGTTGAAAGATTTGCTCGAGAAGGGATTTATTAGACCTAGTTCATTGCCATGGGGAGCACCTGTTTTATTTGTAAGAAAGAAAGATGGATCCTTGCGGATGTGTATCGATTACAGGCAGCTGAATAGGGTAACCATAAATATCCGCTTCCGAGAATCGATGATTTATTTGATCAATTGCAAGGAGCCAAGTGGTTTTCCAAGATAGATCTGAGGTCAGGATACCACCAAGTGAGGGTCAAAGAAGAAGATATTCCGAAGACGGCTTTCAGAACTAGATATGGTCATTATGAATTTCGGGTGATGTCGTTTGGCTTGACTAACGCTCCAGCAGTGTTTATGAACTTGATGAATGATGTGTTCAGGCAATTTTTACATTTATTTATAATAGTGTTCATTGATGACATCCTGGTATATTCCAAGTCAGAAGCAGAGCATGCAGAACATTTGAGTACTGTCCTTGGAATTCTTCGAGCCCGAAAACTAGATACTAAATTTTCAAAATGTGACTTTTGGCTGAATTTTGTAACTTTTCTGGGCCATATCATCTCAGCCGACGGTATTCGGGTCGATACTCAAAAGATTGAGGCTGTGAAGACTTGGTCAAGGCCTACAACGCCTACAGAAGTCCGTAGTTTTCTGGGATTGGCAGGTTATTACAGGAGATTTGTGGAAGGATTTTCTTCTATTTCCGCACCATTGACGAAGTTAACACAGAAAGCCGCCAAATTTCAGTGGACCGATGCTTGTGAACACAGCTTCCAAGAGCTGAAAGACAGATTGACTTCAGCCCCAGTCCTGACCCTCCCAGAAGGATCAGAAGGCTACGTAGTGTATTGCGATGCCTCCGGTGTCGGGTTAGGCTGCGTACTGATGCAACACGGTAAGGTCGTTGCCTATGCTTCCAGGCAGTTGCGGAAGCACGAGAAGAATTATCTGACCCATGACCTTGAATTAGCTGCGGTTATTCATGCTTTAAAGATATGGAGGCATTATTTGTACGGTGTCCATGTAGATATCTACACAGATCACAAAAGCCTTCAATATATTTTCAAACAAAGGGAATTGAATTTGCGACAGAAAAGATGGTTAGAGTTATTGAAGGACTATGATGTGAGTATTCTATATCATCCTGGAAAAGCAAATGTGGTGGCTGATGCTCTTAGCCGTAAATCCATGGGCAGTCAGTGAGATATCCCGCCGGAAAGGAGAGAATTAGTTCGTGAGCTCCACCAACTAGCTAGCTTAGGAGTTCGCTTAATGGATTCGGACAATACAAGAGTTACTGTGCTTAACCTAACTATTTCGTCCCTAGATACGGAAAAAAAAAAGGCGCCAATATGAAGATTCTAAGTTGAGTTATTATAGAGATATACTTCCCCAAAAGGAGAAGTCACCATTTGAGATCCCTACAGACGGAATTCTCAGGTACCAAAACAGGCTATATGTTCCGGATGTTGCGGAATTACGTCGACAAATTCTGGAAGAAGCCCATTACTCTCGTTATTCTATTCACCCAGGAGCGACAAAGATGTACCATGATCTCAAATTAATGTATTGGTGGGACGAAATAAAGAAAGATATAGCAGAGTTTGTGGCTCAATGCCCGAATTGTCAACAAGTGAAAATTAAGCACCAAAAACTAGCAGGGCTCTTGCAAGAAATGGAAATTCCAACTTGGAAATGGGAAGCAGTCAATATGGATTTTGTTGTGGGTTTACCTCGTTCTCGGCGTAAACACGACTCCATTTGGGTGATTGTAGACAGGCTCACGAAATTAGCACATTTTCTGCCAGTCAGATATATAGACTCGACAGAGGACTATGCTAGATTGTATCTCAAGGAGATAATGCTACTTCATGGCATTCCTGTGTCTATCATTACTGACAGAGGAGCACAGTTCACGGCCAGATTCTAGAAGTCCTTTCAAGAAGGACTGGCACTCAAGTGAAATTTAGCATTGCATTTCACCCACAGACTGATGGACAAGCCGAACGCACTATTCAAACCTTAGAAGATATGTTGCGGGCTTGTGCATTGGACTTTGGAGGTAACTGGGAGGATCATTTGCCACTTATTGAATTTGCATATAATAATAGTTATCATGTCAGTATCCAGATGGCCCCGTATGAAGCCTTATATCAGAGAAAGTGTAGGTGGCCCACCGGATGGTTTGAAGTAGGAGAAACACAGTTAATAGGCCCAGAATTGATCCAACAAGCGGTTGAGAAGATTAAGCTTATCCGAGACCCGTTGTTGACAGCTCAAAGCCGCCAAAAGTCTTATGCGGACCATCGCCGACGGAATTTGGAATTTCAGGTTAATGACTGGGTACTTTTAAAAGTGTCGCCAATGAAAGGTATAATGAGGTTTGGTAGGAAAGGCAAGCTTAGCCCTCGATATATCGGACCCTACAAAATTATACGTAGAGTGGGACAAGTAGCTTATGAATTGGACTTACCTCTAGAGCTTAACTCGGTCCACACAGTTTTTCATATATCGATGCTTCGTAAATGTGTTGGGGATCCTACCAAAATAATATCGCAAGTGATATCCAAATTACCGAAAGATTGGCCTATGAAGAAATGCCTGTTGCCATACTAGACAAGCAAGTGCGGAAACTCAGAAACAAGGAAGTGGCCTCAGTCAAGATTTTGTGGAGGAATAATAACAGAGAAGAAATGACTTGGGAAGCCGAGGAAGCTATGAAGTCCAAATATCCGCATTTATTTCCACCCCCCGAGGAGGCTCAAGATGAAACGCCAGTGCTCCCAGGTATGAAATGTTCTCTTTATCGCTTTTAGGTCGTGTGTGGCCATGTTTCTTGTTGTAGATGTTATAGCCCTATGTGGCAATGTTATTTTGGGTTGCTGTGATAGGATGGTAGTGCCAAATTACAGGGAAAACTCTGGCAAAATTTCTGTAAAATTCCCGAGAATTTAACATTCGAGGACGAATGTTCTTAAGGGAGGGAGAGTGTTACACCTCGGCAATTTCATGTCGTTGCATCGTGAATAGACTAACGTCAGCTTAAGGCAAACATGAAGCCTTCACGACTATAAGAGGGTGTTTGGAAACCTTAAGGCATATACGACAAGATTTTTAAGTTATGTGACTTGGTAGAACTAGGTTCACCAAGGGAAGCGAAGTATAAGCTATGTTTCGGAAGGATTTCATGGTTATCGAACTAATGAATATTTAGTAAGGTCTTAAGGATGAGTTATAATGTTCATTAGATCATCAAGGTAGTGTTAAGTAAGTACCAAGAAGGTTCCATAAGGATTCAAGATCAAACGAAGCGACAAGAATAAATTCGGAAAAAGTGTGGATTATACGGTCATATATACGGACCGTGTATTTTATACGGCCCGTATACCTGACCGTAGAACCCTTCCAGTGAAGGGTGAGTTTTTGGAATAAATATACGGACCGTATGAATTATACGGTCCGTATAGTAGACCGTAGGTTTCGGGTCGGGTCCGAACTCTATTTTTATATATACACGGTTTCCTTTTATTTTTCTCATTTCACTTCTCAAATACTCTCTAAACCTCTAGAAACTTTCTCCATATCACACTAACACACATCCAAGAGGGAAATCAAAGATCAAACATCCAAAGTTGGAATTCAAAATTGTGGATGCTTCTTAGGGTTGATAGAAATTAAGAAACTCTTTGGTTTTGGAGTTGAGTTCTTCTCAAGTGGAGTACTTTTATACAAAGATCATCTCTGCACAATAAAAAGTGAGTTTTACAATTGCTTTATGTTATTGATGGTGTTGAGTAGTTGGAGAACTTGAATTAGAAATAAATATGGAATATGAACTCAAATATGCAAATAATGGTATGTTGAGTCGAAAGATAGCTTGAGTCATGATTCATGGTGTAATATGAGTATAATCTTGTTATGAATGGCGCTAATAATGTTGAGGAGGTATTAGATGAATGATAAACATGATGTTGTATTATAGTTATGATTATGAAGGATCCTGGAGGTAAATTGGGTAGTTGACTAATGTTTAACTCGAGGGAATTTATCTGTTATGATATTATGGGTGTCGTTATGATGTTTGGGAGCTGTTTTATTATATGAGGAAAAGTTGTTGAAACAAAGGAAATGCTGCCCAATTTTCGTTAGCCTTAGTCGCTTTAATTTAAGCTTAAGTATACTTCCAACAATCTAATCTTCATACGAACCCTTTTGTATGTAGAATTGTGAATTCGGAAGGAGTGCACAAAGTCACTATCGTTAGGGAGATATAAAGGTATGTAAGGCTAGTCCCCTTCTTTCAAAGGCATGACTCTTGTTTTACAATTCCTTTCTATACTCCCATGACCTTCTTATATCCCTAAGAATGGAAGTTAAAGATCTTCGAGAGTTTCTTATGAGACATGTTCCATGACAGTGACGATGATAATGATGTGTTCATGAAGTCGATATTTCTATGTTTATGATTCCATTGATGCTATTCTTCATTGTGGTCTCACCTCATGATGTTAGTTCCTTCAAGGTGAGACATAGCGATGACGATGAGGCCATAATGTAATCGGAGGTTCACGACCTTACGTCACTCCGATAGAGTCATAGAGTTCTTTGGGCTCTCATGCATACTACTTATATTATATATGTATATGATATGTATATGTATATAAGGGACATGGGGAAAGGTGAGGCGCTATAGACGCATAGCCACCTAACCAGTTGGTATATTATGATATCGTCCCGGATGCGGGATGCCCGGACTCGGGATATATGGGTAAATCGTTCGTTCCGCGGAAATGTATTGATATATGATGATACATGGATCGGGCTGCACGTTCCGCAGCAATAAATGCTATGATATGAAGTTGTTATTATATAAGCTTGCATGGCCTTAAGAGGCAAGCAGTCACAGGTTATCTCTATATCTTTTTCTCTCTTGCTTTCTTATTATATTATGATGCATGCCTTACATACTCAGTACATTGTTCGTACTGACGTCCTTTTCTTTTATGGATGTTGTGTTCATGCCCACAAATAGATAGGGAGACTACCCAGCTTCCTAGGAGCCAGATCAGCTTGCACAGGAGCACTTCCCTATTCCGAAGGTGCAGTTCTAATATATTCTTTTGTGTATATACTTGGATATGGCGGGGTCTTGTCCCGTCTTCATGATTTCAGTAGTTCAATTAGAGGCTCGTAGATGCTCATGTGTGGGTAATAAATGTCATGTGACCCTCAATGTATATTTTATATATCATTCTTTTGTTGTCGTGAGGGCTTATATACATACGTACAAGTTCTACGAAGTAGTTTATAATCAACTCATAGTAAGCATGGTTTTGGAGATTATATATGTACAGCTTGGCATGATAACAGTATGATGGGTGGTGCTCGGTAGTCAGCTTCGGGTACCCGTCATGGCCCGCTAGGCGGGTCGTGACAACATAACTATAAGGATAGAGAGTGAATAGGAAAGTTATATGACTAGGAAGTGGTAAAGGGTGTATAGGACAATAGAAGATAGACAATACTTGTAGATAGCATAGTAAGGGTGGTCGATTGGTTTTCTTTGATGTTATAAGTTGATTTCATACTTGTAATACGCGTTTATTGTTTGGTTTAAAATAAAATCCATTAGTTCCGACAAAAAAAAGGTCTAGATTTAGACATAGTGGTCTTACAAGTGATAATAATTGGAGTACCAATTGGTTTCAAAATCCTACATCGAGTATCCCATTTGAAATAGTGGCAAAGGTGATCAGAAAGATTAAAAGGATTCCTTTCGTAACTCCCAATACATTATGTATGAATATACTAGAATAGTATAATGAAAATGAAAGATTATGTCAATTGAAGCAATCTTAATTGATCATCGATACTGTTCAAATGAGTAGTAATAGATGTGGATGACAGGATTTGAACCTGTGATATTTGTACCCAAACAAACACGCTACTAAGCTGCTCCAATTGGGGCTAGCATAGTTTCCGTATTTGGTTTGAAATCGATTGTCCATTTCGATAACTTCATTTGCATGTTACCTATACACAAGAAATTTATACTGTAGACATTCATGTGATCCTTCTCTACATAAGTCGAAATAAATGAAAACATGATGCATGTTATATGCCCCAAGTCTAACAACTCTTTTGAGTGGACTGAACTTTGTTCTGGTTACCTCGATAGCAAGTACGATTCTATGTAATTTTTCAATCATGGGTTAACCTGCATGTCCGTGCAAGTAAGTCCTACACTTAGGGAATCTGACTACGGGCTTATCATTCATCAGTTCGTATGGTCTATATATCCATTAGACTCACTTTTTCCCTTGTATCGGTAATGTTAGAGTTTTCAATTACCGCTGCAAATATTAGAGAGCTTCACCCATAGGAGCATTGTTTTGGATGTTGTTATTTGGAGTGATACCTGGGGCTTGAAAACTTTGTTGAGTCAGAGAGGAAAATGCCCGAGCTAACGAATTTGGTGTTGCCGGTGGCCAGGGATGGCTAGCAAAGAGATCAACCGCAATCATGTAAGTCAAATGTTACTGTTGGAGAAGCGAAATGATAGAAACTAGGGGAAAAGTTAGGGAGAACTAGGAGCTTCTCTCACTAGACTTTGACTGTACATCAAGCAACTAATTTAAATCATTCCTCGATTTGTGCATGTCATCCTTGAGTGGGGGCCATGCTAATATTTTATGCGTCGTTCCAATTTTATCTAATCTTAGATGATAATGTAGAAAATAAAAAATAAAAAATAAAAAAAAAGTCATCTTAATAGCCATTCTCAGTTGTGGAGTTGTATTATAATTCCTCTGACCCTTCTCCCAATTGTCATATATGCCGTGTATATTGTTGATGTGAATTCGAGGAAGAAAAAGCAAATATGCAGCAAAGTTCAAATTCAAGTTTCCTAGGCTTAGGCCTCATTTGTTTGCACTTATTAGAGGTTTGAATCTGAATGGTTCAGACCTTAAGCCATTAAGTGCATTTATTTGCATTAAGATCTAAGCACTTATTGGATCTGAATAAGTCTTAATCATTAAGATCTTGATCAAGTCTTAATATCATTAAGAGGTATCTTTGTATGGAACTTTTTTATCACCAGTTCTAACCCCAACACCCCAACCCTCCACCTTAACCCCACCCCCATCCACTCTCCACTCCAACCCCACCCATCCACCTCAACCCCACCCCACCACCCACCCAACCTCCACTCCAACCCCCTACTCCCCACCACCCCCACCCCACTACCAACCCTAATCCCACCCCACACCACCCACCCCCACTCCCCACCATCAACCCTACACCACACCACCCACCCTTACTCCCCACTACCCCCACCTCCCACCACCAACCCCACCCCCACTACCTCCCACCCCTCACCCCAACCACCCACCAGCCACTCACCACCCACCACGACTACAAAACATCTCCACCATTACTAGTGAACATAAATGTTTCATTTTTTTTATCAAATAATATTTTTTTAATTAAATTTGTATTTATTTTCAAGTATTTAGTTACTTTTTAATTTGAATTGTATATTTATTGTGTTTAAATAAATACATTATGCACATTCAGATATTGAAAAACAAACGATTAATCATTCAGTGTTCAGACCCAGAGACAACATCTTAATGATTCAGATGTGTATTCAGATTCAGATGTCTTAATCTTGATGAAAACAAATGAGGCCTTATACTATGTAGTCTCATGACCTCTAACTCAAATGTAACGTAAATATTAATTCGATTCCAGAATTTGTATTCTATGCTTGTTCTTATACTGACAGACTATCACAATTTAAAGTAAACGAGAAAATGTGTGTGCAGAATAGAAAATCCTTTTGCTAGGAAAAAAGCCAAAAAAAATTATCAGTAATTCAGAAATACACGATCTTCATGAAATCTTCTTATTCTACATTCTGATTGATCTTAGTTGATTACGATAGTGAAACGGTAGCAACTAATTATCAAGAGAACTAATGATGAACCGACTTCATTGTCAAAATGAAAACATATAGTTTTCTTAATATGGTTTTCTTGACTATTCACTCGAAAAGGATATAAAAAGTGTAATGAATAGCTTTTATTAGGGTTTCAGACTTAATGTATATATCATTACTTTAACTCTGAATTTACATAAGAGAGCATGCTTGACTAGATTTATTCAAAAGCTTGAGTAGATATTAAGCTGGATCATACAGTTTGGCCATAAATTGGAGCTTAACACGTGGGGAGGGGATTAACTTGGCGTAGTTGACCATTTGTTTTGGTTCTTTTAAAATTTAGGCATGGAATGTTTCAAAGCAGTTTCCATCTATACAACTTGCCTCATAAGAGTTACCAAAGATGAGACTTTGGGAGAAGTAAAGCTATAAAATAAGAATTAATATGAAGGAATTTTCAATGAGGAAATGAATGGGAGGTTGTGTAAAGACAAGTAAGATGCCAACATCTGAAGCAACCATGACCTTAGACCAAATTCCATCAATTCTCTGCATTGGTTTTAGACACTCCTGAAAGAGACATCGAATTTCGTCTTTGTATAACATGTGTAGTAAGGAGAGTTTATGAAGAAGCCTCCCCCACCACAATCTTTTCCTCTTTCTTTTCTGTTTTTTTTTTTTTTCCTTCTTTATTTGGGAATTAAGGGGTCGTTTGGTAGCTGGTTTGGAGGTGAGTTATGCAGGTATTATATTTTGGATAAGTAATATCACATTTGATAGCTGGTTAGGAGGTAAGTTATTTATGTATAAAATTAATACGGTATTTGATTTTCAATTTAAAAACCCGCTTATACATGTATAAGTTATGAGAGAATCTATTTATTATTTTATGCAGGATAGAAGGTGGAATAACTAATACCTGAACAACTAAACCTTGCATCACTAATCTCTGCATATGATAATACATAGATCCCTCATAACTAATCAATATAGTACTAATACCTGCATAAAGCTAACCAGCTACCAAACGAGAGAGTAGAACAGAAGAGAATAGGGAATGAAGTTCCCTATAAGTTTGTTTACATTATTATTAAAGGATTCCTTTGCCTTCCTCTTAATGCATATTGAGCTCCACACGCCAAGGAACCCCTAAATTATACGAAGGACAAACTTAGCTGGCAGGACGACTGACCAGCTAACAATTCAGCTACATTTTCGTATTTACTTTAATTTTTCACGTACACAATTAACTCGCCTTACATTCATTGTTATTATCGCTAATTATTCTTTGTCAAATCTTGGACAAATTATATTAAACAATTTACTTTCGATGAGAAAGTACTTTTAAAATGTTAAAACAAGCTGAAAGGTTCATATATGAACCTGTACAGGTTGGCGATTTTTTTTTTTTTTCCTAATTATATTTAACATTCCAAACATAGTCAACCAAGAAAATGCATTCAATAATAAGACCAAGTATTTTTAGACATATTTGGCTGAAATTCTCTGGTTTATCTATGCTATTATATTTTCTGATCTTCTCCATTTCTGTTACTCTACTGTACTAATTTTTGCTCCTCTAATCAATTCATATTGATGTAGAATTTCAACGATTTTAATTGTAAGTTTATACGACTATCATGGGGTTAACTCCAATACGAGAAAATAGTTATATGTATGTTAGAGGAAGACCAAGCATACAGTTTAGTGGTATTAGTGGGAGTCTTCACAATAGGTATAAGCTCGATTATCAGGGCGCATTTCTCCTAATGTAATAGGAATTTTATGAAAAAATGCTACTAGAAGAAAAAGAGAAGAAAAATGTTGAAGGTACATAAAAAGAACCTACTAGCGTATGACTTCATTTTATGCGCTAAGTAAATTTACAGCCTTGGACGCATGCTTGGAAAACTCTCATTCTTGAATAAATTGCATGTTTTGGCTGTAAGACAACAGAATTAACATAACCATGAAGAAGCAAATTAAAGAGACAAACACAAAAAGGCATAATATTAACAGTGAAAAAAAAAAAACATACTAATATACATATGTTAATCAACAAGCATATATAGTAAGAGATAGTATAAGATATAAGATGAATTTAATCTTTCACTTCGTTTTTAGTAGTATTAAAAAGGAATATAGATTGTAACAGAAAAAGGTATCTTATTGTAACATTAAACAATTCATTGCTTATTGTAGTCAATTTGATTCTTGATATGCAATATGAATAATAAACAAATTGGAATAATAACCAAATTTAGCCAAAATAGGACATATTATTCTCACGGGATATGGTGCTAAATTCAGTAGTTGTTGTAGACGGTTGGGTGTACATGGTGGCATCAGCAGAAGATATCGTTGAGGGCAGTGATAACGGTGGCGGCGGTGCAGCGACGACGGAAACAATTCCAGAAGAAAACAATGATGAAACATGAGAAGATGGAATGAGAGTACTTGTTGTGGTGTCACTAAACTTGTACTTTATTATCTCCGCCCTAATAATATTTAGCTCCGCTTGTAAAGCTTGAACTTGTTGTTGTAGAGCAGAAATGGCTCCCATGCATCCATACACCGGATCTCTTAACCTTACATTTGCTTCATAAACTAAACTATTAGCTGTATCTGCTCTTTGGCTCTCAGGTACCTCCTGCATTAATTAGTTGACCAATATTAAAGATATAATTAAGTAAATAAAAGTGTAATATCTTTCTAGAAGCTTAAAACTGTTTTATAAGGTAGTATTAGAGTACGCAAAGGTCCTTATAGTTCAAATAGTTTCACGTATTTGGCTCATGAAAAAGAATCAGAGTTTTGAACTTACCATTAACATCTTGGAAACGTTACTAGCACCAAAAACCTTGTGAACAGAAGCAAACTTTTGGGGTTCATGAGGGGAAAAATAAGGAGAAAATGGACATTCTTGAGCACAACGACGTCTCAAAAGCTTACAGGCAGCACAAGGTGTTACAGTATTTAAGGTTGTACTGCTTCCAGGAGGCACCAACAGATATCTCCTTCCCATCTGCGAGTAGTCATCTGCTTCCCTCTTTATTTTTTTCCCTATCTCCTCATATCTCTCCCTGCCACCATTATAAACAAATTAATTATTTGGTTAACAATAGTTGTGATTCACAAATATGATTCTTTAGTAAAGTTTGTAAAACATTGATAACAAAGGAAAAGCGATTCTTCTGGAAGAAATGTTTTTGTTTTTTTTTTTTTTTTTTGGTGTTACAAAATCATAAGGTATCTGCAGTAGATGGTTGAATATATACCTTTCTCTTGACATTCAGGCATACTATCTGTATACGAAGCTAAAGCTAAAGTAGATTTAAGCAGAGAGAAAAAGGGCAAGAGGAGAGAAAGGGAGTGTTTGGATTGGAGGAAGAAGGAAGAAATATGAGTCTGAGATTTGGGGGATAGAGAGGGAGGGTACAAAAGAGTGCTTAAAAGGCAAGAAATACAAGAAAAAGTTGGTACAGAGTACTATACTTTTTAATATACAAAACTGACCAATGAGAGCCGAGTAATATAATAATAGTTGATATATGAACTAATGAAGTGGCTTAGAATTCCTTTTGGTTCATAAGTAGTTGTGGCCCTCTCTAGCTGATGTACGAGGATTCACTTCATATATAGGAATTACTCAATAATGACAATCAACTCCATGAATAAGAAATGAAAGAAATAAGTGAAATGCCCGACTAAGAGTACTAAGGTGTATGGTGTGAAAAAATTTCTATTGAATATGTAAGAATTGAAATTTGATCAAAACATATTTCGTTATTAAGGACACGAAGAAATTTCATTTTTTTACATAGCTCTTCCTTAATCTTTGAATATCTAAATATTAGGTCAAAAGGAAATTAATTTATTCCCACTCAATTCTGGAAATTGACCCTTTTGTTTTGTCAATTTGTTCCTTGATAACCTTAGAAAGCCAAAGAATTGAGAGAGAGGGTAGTAAATGACCTTGTGTTAAGTGAAAAATTGTGATGGAGATATAGATTAAATAGTTATGCTTAAGTTATGAGCCTCATGTGAAAAACAAACATGCACTAATTGCTTTAGTGCATGATCAGTGGGAGCAGATAATCTTTCTACATATTACTAGAATTCCCACATATTAAATACATATAGTATTTAGCGAGTTGATTAGTAATATTACTCATAAGGGTCTAGGAATGACTCTTATTTTGTTTAATTTTATTTTCTTAATGACGACAGCGGTTTTGGATAATTGATATATCTATAGAAGTAAGCTCAAGTATACATATTATCATTGAGCTTAATTGGGAATATATGTGTCTTGTAGAAGTTCAAGGGAAGTTAGTTTCTTGTCAATATCAAGATATCACTTCATTAAAATGACCATATTCGGGAGCAGATGCAACTTGTTAATTAAATAAATTGTTATTTCCTTTAAGAAATAGCATGTCACCATCAGCATTTGGATTATTGATGATTGTGATCACGAAAATGAGCAATTTCGTTTTATCAGATGGCAATAAATCTCCAGTTTAAGTTATTGGTAACGTTATTTATGACTTTATTGTTACTTTTACACGAGGCGCTTTGATACTCCATATTGGATCCAATTTCTTGTTTGTTATTTCAACTTTACTCGTTTTTCATTAAGCTAACAGTAAACTGCAAATACTCCGATAGAAAAAGATTTTCCTACTTGCATCTCAAGTACCAACAGTGGTCCAGTATATAAGATTCTAGTAACATTTTCTGTACAATATTGTGCCTTGTGTTTTCTGACGAAAGTATTGCTTGCTTGTCATCGAGTAGCTATTAGCTTGCATGTTTATACTTATCTGTGTCAAATTTGAGTCCTTTGATTATTGGTTTGTGAGGACTGAGGAGTCAGGCCTTCTTGTGCCTAGACAAAGACATACGTGTGACATCCATTATAGCATAACGACTTTAATTAATTAAGGGACAGGTCAGGATTCAACAAGATTAATATCCCTTTTAGAGTCTAACTAATATCCCCCGACCACCAATGGTGTAAACTTTTTTACACTATTAGGTAATATTAAAGCTAATTACAGATATTCTCAAGTATTTTGTACTTTTTCAATATTTAAGTTATCAATAAGGTAAATAGCAGTAGAAGTTAACTTAGACTCAACAATTCACATTTATTATTCTACCCAAATTATGACCTTGTTTACCTCAAAAAAGTTTGCACATATTCCCACTTCAGATATATGGTGTCTAAAGTTAGGCTTGACAATATCAACTTTAGCAAAATACTTGAAGCTACATAGGAGGACGGTTCATGCATTTCTACCGAAGTTCAGGCATAATATGGTTGACTTCAATCATTTTTATTGTATTTCAGACATATGTTACTGAAGTTCAATCATTTTTTCCTAATCTAGGTCATTTTTGTTTAAACTTCAGCCATATATATGTGCATGAATTTTGGACGGAACTAAGTGAAATCGAGATAAAAATAAGCCCAGGCTTTAGACAAAAAATAGTTAGCTTGTCATATGTCAGCTTGATACACATAAAACTTCAAACATTGTGTCTGAATTTAAACTTTGACAAACTTAACTTCTACGTTTGAAATTGTCTCGAAGTGGATACACCATAAAAAAATGTACAAATCAGACACAAGTTAATGGCTATGTCAAAATTGGGTGTCCATGCACTTCGCCCCATCTTCATGTTGTGTATGCCTAATTTGATCTCTTGTTAATGACTTTTTGGAGTTCAGGCCCGTATTCCTTACATTCAAAGTTCAAACCGAAGCAGGTAGGCCCAAGAATTAAAAGCTAGCACTCCTAATTTATTACAGAACCTCAACCTTGTGACATGTGACTTTCAAATTAATTTTGGTACATATTTCAACTAAAACATATCATACTTTTATCTTACTTAATATGTTCCCTTTTTTTTTTTTCCCCCTCTCCACTACGGGAGCTTAAACAATTTCTTCATTTATGACACGATTCATCTTGAAGAATTAAAGGTCAAATACTACTGATCGACTTGATCAGTAGAGTTAAACTTATAAAACCAGAAATGGTATAGAGGAAGTCAAGACTTCATTTGTATAATCATTAAAAAAAAAATGGAGTTATTGCGGCGGCTTTATTTCAGCGGTTTTACAGAACCGCCACAAAATGAAACATAATACGTTGTTTTTTTATACGCCGTATTAAGTTCATTACAACATAATGCATCTATAGCTATAAAATACATTGTAGCTAAATATGAAAATTTTCATGGCTGAACATTTTAGTCACAATTTTTTTTTCCGTAGCATCCGTAGCTAAAGGTTAGCTACAGACTTTTGGTGATCCGTGGCTAAGGAGTAATACTTATTGCTACGAATTATTTAGTGTTGTAACTATGATGGTAAAATGTTCTTGCCACGAAAAATATATTTATAGCAAATAGTTATATTCTTTTGCCACGACAAACAAAATAAAACTTGTAGCAATCTTTATATTGTAGCTACAGTGTGTTCTTTTGTGGCAAAAAGTTTAAGCTATTTGTCATGAAAATGCAAATTTGGTGGCTATTGTTATAGTTTATTCTCGTGGCAATAATAATGTATTTAGCTACGAGTTCAAAAATCCATAGCTATGAGTTCAAGTATTTGCCACAAATATATTTGTATGCAACTAAAGAATCAATTCTTTTTGTCATAGAAATATAAAATTATAGCTAATTTTTTCTACATTTTACGAAAAGTAAAAATGTATGCCACATTTTTGCAATTATATGTATAGTTAGCTACGAATTCAAAATTTCCATTGCTACATATTGAAGAATACGCCACAAGCATTGTTAATTTTGTATTCCATAATAGGATTCAAGTTACACATAGTTACATAACTAAAATTTCAAACATTCATAACACATCATTTGTCTATGACACAATTACAATAGTAATATCTTGCTTGAGACTTGTGGGATTAGACTGGGTATATTGTTATTGTTGTCATCTTGCTTGAGACTCAAAATCAGCATGGTCTTTTCATTTCTCTCCTCCCACGTGGCCTCCAACCGCATCTTAGTTTGATCAATATCCACCCTCTAATTTGTCATTGTTGTTGTGGCTCTAATAATTCCTTAATCTTCCTGTTAATTTTGATAAAGTAAATTAACATCATAAACATAAACGAATGATTATATAAGTATATTGAATCATATATTATCACAAATACATTGATTAACTTCTCATGAAAAATCTTTATAGTATTGTTAAAAGGGATAGCAAAACTCCAAATATTTCATAATAGATTTGAATCTTTACCGCTAAAAGTTTATTCTAACAAAATCTCAACTAAGAAATAAACATATTTCTACATTGTTGCTTCATGAAAGATTTATAGATCAACAACGGTGAAACATACAAATATTAACATGAACAACTAGATGCCTAATAAATAGCAAGAGAGTTCATTCAACTCAATAAACTACGAATATGAAATAGAGAAGTCAATACCATCTCCGGAATCACATCTCAAAAGCGATTAGTGGCATCAAAAGCTCTTGTTGATGTAGATCTAATAAAAGAGGACATCACTTTTGCCCCTCCATCGCGTAATAAAAAGAATCAATTAGCCATTTATCCAACTGCATTGTATAAAAACCAAAGAACCCCATAGGAACTTTTGATATGGAGTAATAAAGATTTGTGTTGGTGAAATTGAAAAAGAGAACAGGAAACCGGGAGAGTTGTGGCGGCTAGAGGGAAAAGATGAGGACTAGGTTTAGATTAGACAAAGGGAATAAGGATCGTGCTTGCTTAGATTCTTGATAACTAGGTCTCGGAGTATCAAGTTATTAAAATAGCATTAAGCCATTAATTGATAACTTTTATTTATTTAAATTGGATATAATAGTAATCAATAAATAACTACAAGAACATAGTTATTTAAATCTAACATAGTTATCATGAAGTCTAGTTTTTTATGACAACGCAACAAACCGCTCATTGATACGACGTTGGAGTAGATGTTTTAATTATGGACGTTACAAGTTACAAGGCGGCGAGCAATTTTGGGGGAATATCTTTTAGTATATGCCAAAAGCCTAAATTAAAGTTCATGAAGTCTAGTTTTCAACGCAACAAACCGCTCGTCGATACGACGTCGGAGTAGAGAATTATGGACGTTACAAGTTAGGCGGGCAGAGCAGGGGACTGCATTGCGCAAACGCATAGTGTAACCGACTTTAATCCACTATATAAGGGCTAAAATCCATCTTTTTCTCCATAATAAACTTCCCAAATACTCTAGAAAGCTCAGCCAACATAGGAGAGCTTATATACACCACAAAGTAAGGATTTTACATAATTTTCAAGTGACGGAGTATTAATCGAGGTCCGAGTAACATATAGTCGCGATTATAGTTTTGTTTTGTGTTGGAGTTGACTTGGATTCAAGTAAACATTGAAGATTTTGCTATTCTAGCAAAAGTAAGGTATGAATCTCTTTTTATTAATATTGATTTAGGAATATTTACGAGAATAAGAGTTATAATTATTGCGTTGGTATTGTTGGCGTATGGATTGAGGTTTGAAGAAAGTTTTGGATGAAATTGTGCATATTTATCTTGTAGAATCTTGATGATATTGTTGTTGATGTTGGTATGGTTGTTGTTGTTATTGGTTGTTGGTATTGTGATTTCGGGCTAGGCATATATACAGGGGAGATGCTGCCCGAATTTCGGCAGATTCTAAATGGATTCGAATTAAAGGCTTAAGACGAACATGTGAGGATGAGTCTAATAATAGTGTGAATTGTTTTATATGTAGATTACGGGATTGCGAACGATCTTAAGTAAATTTCAAGACAGGAAGTAAGTTGGAAAGTCGAGAAATAAGCCTCCAGGTATGTTAAGGCTAGTCCTTTCTTTCTAAAGGCATGATCCTTTTGTTATAAACCTTTGTGTCATACCCATAATATCCTTGGTTCCACAAATGCTAGAAGTCCACGAATCTCATGATCCTTATGATGTTATTGAGCTTTTAAAGGCATGATTCTTTTCCTACCAACCCATGCATGAATTCCATAAAAATCCTCATTTCCAAGAATGTTAGAGATTCATGACTCTTAAAGTTTTTATGATGCTAAAGATGAATAATTTTTTTTATGATAACCATGATGATGATTATGAGGGATTTATTTATCAAAGCTCCAAGGCATACGGATTTCATGTTATTATGAGATGATTTTATTCATAGAGATTTCCAAGTACATGAGCTTTATATTATTATGAGATGATTGAGCTTACTTTACAATTTCTTAATTTCCTTCATTGTTGGTAATCTCACTTATGACCCTTGTTCCTTCAAGGTGGGATAAACGATGATGATTGATCCATAATATAATCGGAGGCTACCGACCTTACGTCACTCCGATATAGTTGTGGCTTTTGATTGGGCTCTCATGCATGCTTTATATATATATATATATATATTTATCACACCGCGCGCGCTATAGTCGGCCGGGCATGGCACGTAGATGTGCACACCCGCTGCCGGTGGGCATGTTATGATATATATATATATATATATAGGCCCGGATATATATATAATGATGATATATATAGCCTTAATGGCCGGGCATGATACTATATATATATATATATAATGGCCGGGCATATACTATATATATGACACCGAGCCTTAATGGCCGGGCATATATGTATAAAAATGTTTTTTTTTTAAAGTTAAGCATGCATGACATCCGCCTCGAGGCATCCGGACGTATATGTTATCTCTCTCTTCTTCTCTTACTTTTCATATTATTATTATTATGTTGTTATCCATGCCTTACATACTCAGTACATTATTCGTACTGACGTCCCTTCTTGTGGACGCTGTGTTCATGCCCGCAGGTTTAGGTAGTCAGGCGAGCAGCCCAGCGCAGTAGGATCTTCCCTCAGCTGCAGTCAGTGCGCTCCACTTGGTTCGGAGCCGCAGTCTATTTTGGTATGATATTTTGATTTGTACATATGGGTATGACGAAGCCTTGTCCCGTCCTTCCTACAGTTTATATTCCATAGAGGTCTGTAGACATTTGTACGTAGTTAGCAAGTTATGTAGCCTTGCGGCTCTATGATACTCGTGATGTTGTAGCGACCTTGTTGGTTCGCATATGCACATATATGTTGGATTACCGGATATTTTTATGTTGGGCCCTTTCTGCGTGCAGGTATTCTTTGAGTTATGTTATATGTTGTTCAAGGTAACTGTTAAGTCAGGTGGTTCCCGGCCTATGGGTCGGAGCCCGTCATGCCCCTCGTTGGGGTGTGACAAATTGGTATCAGAGCAGTTCCGTCCTAGGGTTGTCTACAGACCGTGTCCAGTAGAGTCTTGTTTATGGGTGTGAAGCGCGCCACACTTATAAACAAGAGGCTGCGGGGCATTTAGGAATGATCGACCTTCCTTCTCATCTTAGATCGTGCGATAGAGCCAAAGTCTAGGAAAGATCGTTTCTGACTCTCTTTTGTGCAGATTGATTCAGATGAAGAGGATGATTTCAGATGATGGGGGTGCAAGGAAGGCCCCCAGGGTAGATTCCGGACCAGCATCACCCCCGGGGCAGAATAGGAGGAGCCTTAGTTATTCTATGGAGACTGATCCTTCCGAGGACATTGAGACGACTCCCCCAGAGTCTGTGACCCCTGTAGAGGAGGATCCATCAGAGGACAGTTATGAGACGGACCCGTCTGAGGGTTCGTACGAGACCCCAGTGGAGCAAGAGGCTCCTGAGGTTGTACCAGATTTGGCTCCTCCAGTTTCTCCTGTGATGGAGCATTTTGTTAGAGCAGCTACTAGCGTGAGCGTTACAGTGTGCCCTAGTCCTCTGTCTTGGCCTTCGGTCAATCAGGAAGGGCCAGAGCATTCGTATCCTATGGACTATGATGGAGAAGACGAGGAGGAGCAGATTAGTAGATGGCGGGGGGATGACGAAGGAGATGTTTCACTACACAGTTCCCCAGACCGGGATCAGGACGGGCCGACTACAGGTACATGGGTCCTTTTATTAACACTTCTTATGTTATGTGTGATTATTATGGGATATTACCTGATTGTTGGTAAATGAAAATTTTGAAGAAGTGGATCACCAAAGTAATTATGGATAATTGTGACTAAGACATTTTGTTATCGCTAGCAACCCCGGAAGTAGGGATGAAAAAGCAGTCACGTGTGTTGATTTATGACTACGGCAATTTTCTGGACGATGGGAAATTTCAGAGGTTATGATAGTATTTACCCAATCATGGAAGTTAAGGACTTTTCCAATTGAGGAAAAAAAATGTATTACAGAGTTTTATTTGAGTTTCTTTTAGAACTTCAAATAGATGTTCAAGGATAAGTGACGAAGACCAGACTGTAATAAAAAGGATGGATGAGATTCCTTTAAGGAAAGGTATCTAAATCTTTTTAGCTAATGTGGTGAAGGTCATTTGACAACCCGAAATATATGAGTCTTATGATTATCTTATGAGACACTAAAGGTACGGATCAAGTTGGGTATTGAAGTTAAGGTAGCAAGTGCTACAGGATAGGTCGATATTGTCTTTCTCTAGATATTAAAGTAAAGTAATTATGATATAATAATACTGGGGAAAGAGGAATATGTATATATAAGAGTAATAAGATTATGATATCATGAGGAGAGAAGAAGCATGAGTAAGGGAAGTATATTGCTAGTAAGGGTTAAGTGGAATTCTTGAGAAAAGGATTAAGGCGTTGGTAAAGATGAAAAGCCGTTCGGGTAAATTTCTAAAGTAAGTAAGCAGAGAGGAGAGAGGATGGCAAAATGTGATAAAAGACAAATGTGAAGACCTTGGAAACAGATCTGGATAAACAGGGTTGAAGTATAATGACGATGGGTATGGATGTAATCCGAGATGGAGAAATCAAATTTTACGAAAAATGCCAAGGGAATTTCGACTCTTAAGGTACATCCGAGAGGATAAATATGAAGTCATATTGATACGTTCGCTTAGGAAATGGACAAACCACCCCTCCCCTAAGAGACGATCTTAGAAATGGAAAGGATTTGTACTTCTAATAGAGTATTTTACGAATTTCGGGGCCAATGCGGTAAAATGGCAAGGTGGAGAAGAGCGCTTTATGAGCGAGGAAAGTTAAGCAAGGTTCTAAGAGCGAAAGTAAGAAAAGTGGACTAATGGATTGGCCTGAAAAAGTTATGTAACCATCAAGGACAAGAGGAATGATAATAAGCTAATAAATCTAGCAAGAGGCAAAACACCGATAATCGGAGATAAGAGTCTTGGTAAGAAGTACAGAAATTTGGTCATAAAGGAAATTGGAAGAATGTACGAGGGATGTGTATGAATACGGGTAAGTTGTAATATCGTAAGGGTTGGACGAAGGTAGAAGACGAAAAGAGTACACTTTGCGAACATTTCATGATAAGCACAAGAATTGGTAAGAAAATTTGAAGAACTATGATGCAGAACTGTGACGCAAACTATTAAGGACGATGAGACAATATAAGTTAAGCTAATAAAAGGATGAATCGTGAGAATAAATAGTATAGCATAGATGTGAATCGGGAATTTAAAGAAACCAGAATCTCAAGGATCTTAAAAAATAAAAATAGTCGGGAATGAAGATTACGAAAAGGAGAAATCGTGTAAAGACCCCGACAAACTTTGATGTCACCATTAATTCATTAGCCTAAAGGATTAATAATCATGAAATGAAGAAGTGGTAAAAGTGTAAATCCTTGACTTAGTACAAATGTTCTGATAAAAAGAAAAAAAGTAGTGGGTAATGAAATTAATATATGAGAACGTCCCTAAAGAGGGGGGGGGGGGGAGCCAAATTCAGTTTCAAGATGAATTACAATACTTCTAAGCTCGAAAAGAGGAGCCAAAGTTTTGTATAGATTTACACGTTTTTTTATTTGTTCTAATCTGACCAATAGAATCTTGTTAAAAATATCCTTCTTCTTTAACCACACCCCGTTACCACGATTCATATAAAAACGCCACCTAGAATGATTAATCCATCGAGTATATAGTAAAATTTATAACCCCCCCCTCATTAGGACACCTACAATAGTAAAGGAAAAATAATAATTAGTAAGAAAAAGATGGAATTATGTCATTATATAAATTTTTTAGGAGTAATACTAGAAGAAAATAAAGTTACTTAAGTATAGCTAAAAAAGCTTTAGAGAATGCCGCAATGTTAAAGAATTGTATAGGATAAAAATAGTTAAATTGACCAAGACAAAAACATTTCAATATTGAAGACATTAAATTAGTACAAAAAATTAAAGAAAAAATAAAAAATATTACGACCTAAATATGCCACTTTAATTATGTACCAAGAGAGCAAATTATATTCATTAGTGCCTAAAGGATTAATAATCATGAAATGAAGAATATCTTTATTATTTTCTTGAGTATATGTGTAAAATCCTATGACTTAGTACAAATACTATGAAATGCTGTATCATTTAGTATCCTAAAGGAGTTAAAAAAAATTCCCAAGTTAAAGAATGAGTTAAACTTTGACATTTCGTTGAGATGAATTATTAAGATATGACTTAAAGCTTTCTCAACTTTTTTTATGTTAAAACGTCTTCATTCTATAATATAAATTAGCTATTTGTTTAACAAAGTATATAAAGGATGGTTTAAAGCGGAAAGTTAAATGGACTAAATGTAAATACTACTAGTATATATATTTTGGGTATAGTCTTTCTAACTCTTGTTTTACCTCTAAATAGTTATCTTGCATATATATATATATATATATATATATATATATATATATATATATATATATATTTCTTGAAACAAAAATATGATGGAACAATATAGCATGATAAGATGTTTTCTTTGTCTGAGAGAATGGTCTTCTCAAGAATTAACAAACAAAAAGAATAAGTCTTGTCAATATATAGTACATTGTTCATTCCTTAATGTCTTCTTATGGTTATATTTCTACCGCTCTCCCAATTTTTCCCTTTTTTTTTAATACGGAGAAAATATGAGTTCATCTCACATTATATATATATATATATATATATATATATATATATGAAACAAAGATGGAACAAGAAGCATGATAAGGTGAAGAAGAATTAACAAAACCAAAAGAATAAGTCTAAGTACATTGTCCGAACCACAAGGTAATAAAAGAAAAAAAAGGGCGGCATGATGACCAGGGATGAGTATAAGGGACAACCTGGATCACTAAAAAGGAAATTCTAGTAAAAGAGGAGATAAAAGTTTTAACAAGGGGGAATAATTATAGAAGGTTGTGATTAAATAAGATTTTATTCTAATTCCACGTTTATGAGTTAATTATGTTAAGATTCGACGAAAGGAAATTGGAGGAAGAGTTCCAAATACGAAGTTGAAGATATTTGAATCATAAATTGGCGTAAGTTGTGATTGTTAGTATGATATGAAGGTAATCTTGCTATGAGAGACAATAATAATGATGAGGAAGTGTCGCATACAAGTGTATAAGGTATTGTGTTGCGGTTGTTGTTGTGGATGGATTATGGAAAGAAGTCTGGTTGATTGAGTCCAATTTGAATATAAATTTCTCGGCTACTCGATATACATTGGATGAGCAATCTGAGGTAAAGTAAGCATCGAGAGTAATAAGACGATAGTAAGGAAAAAGCTAATGCAAATCATCTGGGCGTTATCACAGATGGAACTATGATGAGATTGTAAGGAATTAAGGAGTCCGGCCAAGAAACTGAAAGGACATGATATGGTATATATAAAATCGATCAGTACTAAGAGGGATAATCTAAAATAGCACCAGAGAAGCAAGCAAGGAAAAGTACCGCAACCAAATAAGAAAGTTGTCCACTAGCAGAGGAATAAAGAGCTACGAAACAGGTTGGGCTAAGTCAACAGAAGGGGAAGTCATGGAAGTAGTCGGAGATAAGACCGCAAGAAAGGGGTTCAAGGATATAAATTGAAGAGATGGATATTTAAGAAATTAAGAGATCCACTTGATTGACAAACCGAAATGACAGGTAAGTGCGTCAGACTATGGAAAAGACTTATTAAGTGAGAGTCGGGCGAAGGTCAAAGGAAAAAGGAAAACCCCAAAGGGAATAATCAAAGGATATCGCATTTGATCAGGACAAGCTAGTGACAGTGGAACCTCGTGGGACAAGCAAAATAATGGCTCTTATTGGAAAGGGATGAATGAAGGCTATAGACAAAGTAAAGAGTGAAACGATTTGCATACGCGGCATGAAAAGGAACCTTGGTTAATCTTCAGCAAACCTCCAAATTCACCCCAATTTATTAGTCGGACTAAGGATTAGAAACTTTAAGATTGATTGAAGGAAAGGAATCATTAAGGAAGAGATTTGAGATGTTCTGACATAAGTACAAAAATTTCTATTAACTAGCCCAACTGCAAGAAGTCCAATTAAAGGAAAGAGGAATCAAGCGAGAAATTTCGGTGTTAAACTAGTTGAAAGATAAAGTACCGCAAAGATTAATTCGACTACCATGGAAAGCAAAGGATGCTGCAATATGACTAGTTTTGAGGTTATCTTAAGGGGAAGGAATAAGAATAAGTTAAACTCCAAGAAGACGAAAGTATGGGATATCGGTGAAGCGTAAGAAGGATACGAAGAGATCGGAGAGAACAAGAATCCCTGAATAAAATGAAGGTGGGATCAGAAATTGGATAAAAGTATGTAACAAAAGTGTAGAAAATGGAGGTGAAGAGATAACAAGAATGACTAAGCACGAAGAGTTAGCAAAATAGGGGCGACCTTGAGCACGAGCATAAAATTTTGCCAGGAAAGAAGAAGGATAAGTGGCGCAATTCCAATAAGTCCATTCTTAATGAGCAAATCAAACTACACGTAAGTAGAATAAACACCGGCAAATACAGGTAAGAACATTGACATCCACCTCAAATCGAACTCTATTTCAACATTCGAGGAGGAATGCTTTCGAAGGGGAAGGGAGGGGGGGAATGTTACACCCCGTAGTTTTGTACGTTGAAATTTGTAAGTGATTGGATGTTTTAAGTATGGACATTGGAGTTACCTCCAAGGGTATATGAGATTACATGCGTCTATCTTATGGTTACGAGGGTTTAAGCTCATATAGTAAGTTATGTAAGGATTGGAGAGCAAGTAAATCAAGGGAAATTAAGTTTTTGAAATTTTGGAGAAAAAGTATGAGGGGCAATTTTGGCCAACTTTGAGGAAGAATATCTTTTAGTATATGAGGATTTTTGAAGCAAAGCAAAAGCCTAAATTGAAGTTCATGAAGTCTAGTTTCCAACGCAACAAACCGCTCATCGATACAACGTCGGAGTAGAGAATTATGGACGTTACAAGTTAGGCGGGCGGGCGGGGACTATGCGAACACACGCGTGCGAACGCACGGTGTCGTCGCGTTACGCTACTACGTGCTACAGTGCCAACCGACTTTAATCCACTATATAAGGGCTAAAATCCATCTTTTTCTCCATAATAAACTTCCCAAATACTCTAGAAAGCTCAGCCAACATAGGAGAGCTTATATACACCACAAAGTGAGGATTTTACATAATTTTCAAGTGACGGAGTATTAATCGAGGTCCGAGTAACATATAGTCGCGATTATAGTTTTGTTTTGTGTTGGAGTTGACTTGGATTCAAGTAAACATCGAAGATTTTGCTATTCTAGTAAAAGTGAGGTATGAATCTCTTTTTATTAATATTGATTTAGGAATATTTATGAGAATAAGAGTTATAATTATTGTGTTGGTATTGTTGGCGTATGGATTGAGGTTTGAAGAAAGTTTTGGATGAAATTGTGCATATTTATCTTGTAGAATCTTGATGATATTGTTGTTGATGTTGGTATGGTTGTTGTTGTTGGTTGTTGGTATTGTGATTTTGGGCTAGGCATATATACAAAGGAGATGTTGCCCGAATTTTGACAGATTCTAAATAGATTTGAATTAAAGGCTTAAGACGAACATGTGAGGATGAGTCTAATAATAGTGTGAATTGTTTTATATGTAGATTACGGGATTGCGAATGATCTTAAGTAAATTTCAAGACAGGAAGTAAGTTGGAAAGTCGAGAAATAAGCCTCCAGGTATGTTAAGGCTAGTCCCTTTCTTTCTAAAGGCATGATCCTTTTGTTATAAACCTTTGTGTCATACCCATAATATCCTTGGTTCCACAAATGCTAGAAGTCCACGAATCTCATGATCCTTATGATGTTATTGAGCTTCTAAAGGCATGATTCTTTTCCTACCAACCCATGTATGAATTCCATAAAAATCCTCATTTCCAAGAATGTTAGAGATTCATGACCCTTAAAGTTTTTATGATGCTAAAGATGAATAAATTTTTTTTATGATAACCATGACGATGATTATGGGAGATTTATTTATCAAAGCTCCAAGGCATACGGATTTCATGTTGTTATGAGATGATTTTATTCATAGAGATTTCCAAGTACATGAGCTTTATATTATTATGAGATGATTGAGCTTACTTTACAATTTTTTAATTTCCTTCATTGTTGGTAATCTCGCCTTATGACCCTTGTTCCTTTAAGGTGGGATAAACGATGATTATTGATGCATAATATAATCGGAGGCTACCGACCTTACGTCACTCCGATATAGTTGTGGCTTTTGATTGGGCTCTCATGCATGATTTATATATATGTATGTATTTTCTCACACCGCGCCGCGCTTTAGTCGGCCGGGCATAGCACGTAGATGTGCACACCACTGCAGTGGGCATGTTATGATATCGCCCCGGACGCGGGAGGCCCGAACGCGGGCTAATGATGATAACACCGAGCCTTAATGGTCGGGCATAATACTATATATATAACACCGAGCCTTAATTGCCGGGCATGATACTATATATATATATATATATGACACCGAGCCTTAATGGCCGGGTATGGTGCTATATATATGTATAACAATGTTTTTTTTAAAAAGTTAAGCATGCATGACATCCGCCTCAAGAGGCATCCAGACGTACATGTTATCTCTCTCTCTCTCTCTCTCTCTCTCTTATTTCATGTTACTTTTCATATCTGTATTATGTTGTTATCCATGCCTTACATACTCAGTACATTATTCGTACTGACGTCCCTTCTTGTGGACGCTGTGTTCATGCCCGCAGGTTTAGGTAGTCAGGCGAGCAGCCCAGCGCAGTAGGATCTTCCTTCAGCTGCAGTCAGTGCGCTCCACTTGGTTCGGAGCCTCAGTCTATTTTGGTATGATATTTTGATTTGTACATATGGGTATGACGAAGCCTTGTCCCGTCCTTCCTACAGTTTATATTCCATAGAGGTCTGTAGACATTTGTACGTAGTTAGCAAGTTATGTAGCCTTGCCGGCTCTATGATACTCGTGATGTTGTAGCGACCTTGTTGGTTCGCATATGCACATGAATGTTGGATTACCGGATATTCTTATGTTGGGCCCTTTTTCATTGCGAGTATTCTTTGAGTTATGTTATATGTTGTTCAAGGTAACTGTTAAGTCAGGTAGTTCCCGGCCTATGGGTCGGAGCCCGTCATGCCCCTCATTGGGGTGTGACAGCAATAAGATCATAAAATCAATAATGTATATTATTTAACTTAATATAATTAGTGATCAATGTAGTAAGATACAATCATACAAGCACATAGATATTTAAATGTGATATAATTAGTTATTCAAAATTAATTAATAAAATTACATAATTATTCATTATATTGAATCTTGCAAGTAATATTTTATTAAATATAAATTATTATATAATAGTTTGTTTTGATGTACACGTACGTATATAAACAATATTCTTAATTTATTGAAAATAAAATTTAATCGTATGAATAACCAAATTGTTACAAATATAATACTAGTTTACTACGAATTTATTAAGTTGGATTTTAATATGAATTATGATATACTAGTTAGTATTGTTATGCACTTGTATATGAATCATATATATCATTGAAATTTTAAAATATAATTCTTAATTATTTAGGGATTATAAAATGTCCAAATATAGTCACAAAAGAGACAAGACGACGTACTGTATGTGAATCATATTAAAATTTTAATTTTTGAATTTAGTATATAATTTGGTTTACGATAATGAATAAGTTATTAACATAGCCCAAGACTATATATCATAACACTTTTTATTGTTTAGATTGAATAAATATAATATGTTATACTATGCAATTGATACAATTAAGATTATAGTTGTTCAAAATTTATATACTTAGTCATTCACACATTAATTAGATAAAGCTAATTTTTTAATTATAATCTTGATTTTATCAGTACTGATGTTAACTCAGCTGATGATAATATTGTAGACATGGAATCAGAACTTAAAATTGATGATTATAGCTATTAAGTCAAGTATTGCCATGACTTTTTAGTCCTCGAAGCAAAAGTATTTATTTAGATATAATATGTTAATTTGAATATTTTTTTGTGGCTAAAAGATTACTATTGCTACAATGAGTTTTAACTCGTGGCAAAATATAACAATTAGCTACAAAGTTTTGTTATAACAAAAACTTTGTGGCTATATTATTTAACTATTGCCATAATTTCTTATAACTTGAAGCAAAAATACGTATTTAGCTACAACATGTTGCTCCAAATAATTTATTGTGGCTAAAAGGTAAACTATTGCTACAATAAGTTTTAACTCGTTGTAAAAATTAATAATTGGCTACGATGTTTTGTTATAACAAAAAGTTTGTGGCTATATAATTTAACTATTGCCATAATTTCATATAACCTGAAGCAAAAAATACTTATTTAGCCACAATATTTTGTTTCAAATATTTTTTTTGTTGCTAAAAGGTTACTATTTCTACAGTAAGTTTCAACTCGTGACAAAAAAAATTATAATTAGTTACGAAATTTTATAAAAGCTAAAACTTTGTGGCTATATCATTTAACTATTGCCACAATTTTTCATAACTTGAAGCAAAAATACCCATTTAGCTACGACATGTTGTTTCAAATAATTTATCGTGGCTAAAAGGTGAACTATTGCTACAGTAAGTTTCAATTCGTGGCAAAAAAGTTGTAGCTATTTAGGTAATTATTGCCACGATTCTTAGCAATTATAGCAAAAATGAGGAATTAGCTTAGTCAATATGATTTTCGTGGCTAAGAAATTTTACAAATTTGTAGATAACTATGGAATTCAAATTTTTGTGGCTATTATTAGGTACTAGCCACGACTTTTAAATTCATAGCTAAGATTTCGTAGCTATACATACCTTATGTTGTAGTATTTCATATCAGTAACAGTGGTTCAGACTTAAATTATGACGAACAGTCACTAGTATTTTCTAATTTTATTAATTTCCTCCCTAACATATTTGGTATTTCCCACTCAGTTAACTCACATATTAGTGTTAAAAGTCATCACCAACTTAATCCCAAGACAATGGATAATTAAACTAGAATTTTCAAGTAATTCTAGAGAGTTGAAAGAAGAACACTAGAATGAATGTTCTAGAGTGGAGTTTAGAAAGATTCCCGAAAGGATAACTCTAGAAATAAATAGAAGTATGATTATAGAAAAAAGGTAGTTAGAAATATTCTAGAAGAGAGTAGCTAGTAAATACCCCTAACGAGATCCTTCCATCACCACCTATAAATAGAAGTGGTACATTTGAGTTGTAAGTGTGCTGAAGAAGTGGGAGCAAGTAAGGTGTACTCAATTAAGTAAGAAGTGCCCAAGTAAGCAAGTAAGAAGTGTGACATCAAGTCAGAAAAATAAGATAGAGCAACAAAGAGAGAAGCTAGACTGTGAGTGAAAGAAAAAAAATTGAGCATAAGAATTGTAAAATCGAAGCTGGTCTTTACTTAGCAGTAATAAAATTCAAGTTATGCCTAGTAATTTTCCTCATATGGTATCAGAGCCAGGTTGATCAAGACAGGTACGTAGCATCTCAGGGGAAATCCTACAAGCTACTGTCGAAGGCTACAAATTAGGACGTACTAATCAATGGCGGCTTTGGAAGCACTCTTTACATCGTTGAGAAGCTTAACACAAGAAAATATGGATCATGGAGCACAAGAATGCAATATATTTCTCATTCATGAATTATGGGATATTGTTGGTGGCGCAGACAATATACCCCCAACTGATGCTGAAAAAACAAAAAGGTGGAGGGTTAAAGTATGCTCTCACTGTAGCAATCGAAGATTGAGTTCCTGCAACGGATTAAGAACACCAAGATAACCACAGAAGGTTGGGACACGTTGGCGATGATTTTTAAGAAAAAGAATGACACGAGATTGCAATGACTTGAGAATGAGCTTTTATCGATCTCATAGCGGAAGATGACGATTATCCAATACTTCTCTCAAGGTAAAATCTTTATGTCATGAAATACCAAAATTAGGTCCAAATAATGCTATCACAGATACAAGAATGATGAGAACCATTGTTCATAGTCTAAGCCTGGAATGCACAGGAATAATTACGGCCACACGAGCGTGGGCCATCGAATCAACTTTAATTTGAGTTGGAAAATTTGTTGGCAGATGGAGAAGAATTAGAGAAGCCATTATCAAGTCTTTTTTACAAAAGATGAAGATAAGGCGCTCTCCAGTAAAGGGAAAGGTTACAGAAAAAAGGGATGAGGAGAGAAGCTCACGGCCAGGCGGAGACCAGAAGAATAAATATTAAAGAATTCATTGATCCAACAAGCAAGAAAACCAAGGTTTTTAGCAATTGGCGATCGGATAGGTGATATAATTACAAAAAGAAAAGACACTACGCTAGAGATTGCTAATACAAGAAAGTTGAAGGTAACGTAGCTACTTCTATCCAAAACTAGCAAGATGAAGAAGAAGATTGGGATTGTGAGACCTCCTATGCAGTTAAAGGAAATTATCAACAGGAAGAGCTTGTTACCTCTCACTCTGACGACGGAGAAAAGGAGTTAGCACTTGCAACTGTAAGTAAGAAACTGGTCAATTATGAACATAATTGGATCGTTGATTCAGAATGCTCCAATCACATGACCGGTGATGAGAAAAAATTGACAACGTGATAGAATATAAGAGTGATCGAGTAGCGATGACTGTAAATGATTCAAGAACGTCAATAACTCACATCGGCAAGACTGTATTCGAGCCTTGTCATAGCTCGAGACAAGTGCAACTTCAGAATGTCTACCATGTCCCAGGTATGAAAAGAACTTACTATCTATGTCGCAACTAACATCTTCAGGAAACTATTTCGTGTTCGGGCTAGATGACATAAAAAGTATATCGAAGTTTGGAGGTTATAGCTCGCCAATCAAGAAAAGGATAAGATAAAGTTAATTTATGTCATGCCAGCTAAGACAACTTATGTGGTACTTGATGAAGCACCAATATGGTGGTACAAAGAAGTCGCTATACCAGATTCAAGAAAATTGGAGCAAGACCTATATCATAAATTTGAAAAAGAAGGACAATAAAATAAGGCAGAATCAGAGGTGTGCGAAAAAACATAAATCACATACAGAAGAGACATTTTCAAAAGGAGAAATTAAGATCTCATGGCAAATCAGAGTACATGAAATCCATAAGAGTTGCAAGAAGGACTCCAAGAAGCTCTGCAACTTCAACTAAGAAGGCCGACACTTCGAAAAAATTTGCGTCGTTTGCGTTGTGAGTAAACTAACGTAAGCTAGAAAAGGTCATGGAACCTTTACAAGGCTAGGGAATACTCTTGAAAAGTGTTAAGTAAGTGTCTAAAGGCCCCGGAACCAAGAAAATTGAAGAAAATAAGTTCGTTGAAAATTTGAAAAAAAGTTGGCAGAATTTTGGACAGAATTTTGGGTCAACTTTGGAGGGGTATATCTCCAGATATATTAGGAGTTTTAAGGTGTTTCAAAATCCTAAAATAAATTTAGTCGAGTCTAGTTTTCAACACAACAAACCATTCGTCAAAATGACATCGGAGTAGAAAGTTATGGCCATTTTAAGATAAAGACTCCAAGCTGTCAAATGGCTTCCGCGGGTCCCACTTGGGAAAGTCGGTGGTACCGACTTATAAGGGGTATAAAAACCCCCCCATAAACCCCATTTTTTCAGCATTTTACGTTCTCATGAGTCCTAGAAACTTTCCAACACATCCCCCAAGCATTTATAGCCCATTAAATCAAGAATTTAACAAGATTACACAAAACTAGTCCATGAAAGGTGATTATTCTTGCTTGTACTTGATGTTGTGGTAAGTTTGGTCTTGAAGAAAGTTGGTGTGGCTGAATTTCTTCAAGTATAAGGTATGTTCTTTAACCTATCTCTTATGTTGAGTTGATTTGAAGGTTTAGCAAGTCTTAAAAGTGAAAATAGTTATGGAGGAATGGTCATAAAGTGTTGTGTTGTAGTTGTTGTGTTATGGACTGTTTTGAGCATGTTGTAGCCGTGTGGTTGGGCTGATTTACATGTATATGGATGGTATCTAATGTTGTTGGTGTGTTGATGAGATTATGCTCTTTGATTGGGAAGAAGGAAGTGTATATTGTTGTTGTATGTTGAAAAACATCGTGTGGGATGTTTTATGGAATATTTTGGTGTTGATAATGATGTTGTTGATATTAGGGTTGCTATTGTTGTTGTTTTGTTGGTATTGTGATTTCGGGCTAGCGATCTAAACAGAGAAGATGCTGCCCGAATTTCGGCAGACTCTAGAAAGATTTAATTTGAAGGATTAAGGTAAGCACATGAAGATGAGCCTAACAATAGTATAACTTCTCTTGATTGTAGACTTGCGAGTTCGAGAAGTAGAAGTTGGGCGAATAGATAAGCTTCAAGGTATGTTAAGGCTTTCCCTTTCTTTCATTTTGGCATGATCCTATGATATGAGCGAACAGCGAGTAATTGAGCCTCCATATTACTCTACTCTTAGAAGTACTAGGAGTATCTCAGTTCTTGATGATCCTATACCCCTTGTTATGATGGTCCTTTCTATTCATAGGTCTCGAGATTTTGTATGATAATAATGCTAGTTCATACTTATGCATTGCATTCATTTATATATATATATATATATATATATATATATATATATATATATATATATATATATATATATATATATATATATATATATATGCACATTGACCTGTGACCGTAAGGCGTTATATACGCGTATATTATATGTATGTGGGGTATGGGGAAAGGGTGAGGCGTTATATACGCATTACCACCTGATCAGCTAGTGCACAGTGATGATGATTATGATGCCTGAAGGGGCCTATATGATATATGGATCGGGTCGTACATTTCTCGGCACTATTATATGGGATAGGGATCGGGCCGTACGTTCCTCGGCACTATGACCTAGGCATATCATACGCCCTCAGAGGTATTTTCAATAAGCAGAGATATACAGATATGTTCAGATAATCAGACACATAGCTCCATTCAGTCAGTCAAATTAGCTTATGAGTTTCAGATTCTCTTTATGACTCCTATGTTTATGTTACTCTTATACCTTACATACTCAGTACATTATCTGTACTGACACCTCTATTGATCGGGCGGCTGCGTTCATGCCCGCAGGTACAGATAGACAGAGAGGCGATACAGATCAGTAGAGCCTCTTCCTATCTGTTGTTGGTGCGCTCCACTCGATCCGAAGCTGCTGTCTGTTTTGGTATGTTATGTTTAGATGTATATGTACACGGGTACGGCGAGGCTTTGTCCCGTCTTTTCTACAGTTTGGTACTCCAATAGAGGTTTGTAGACAGATGTGTACAGTTTGACGAGATGTAGCCGTGTCGGCTCCTATCCTTATGTGGTACAGCATATGTATCAGCCTTGTTGGCTTGCACTGTTATTTTCATATATATATATATATATATATATATATATATATATATATATATATATATATATATATATATATATGCACAAGGACACGGATATGATCGATAGTTCTTGATTTTGTTCTGATACGAGTTAGCATCGTTCAGTTATAAGCCGTATGGGCCACCCACTTATTTAGGGACGTTCATGCACAAGTACAGGGGTGCTTGGCCAGTAGTGGTCAGGTACACGTCACGACTCAGTGGTTGGGTCGTGACAATTAGGAGCACTGGAGAACGCACAATTAGCATTCGATGAACCTGTCATCAAATATTTTCTGGGACCAAGTCCATATATTCTTCCTTGTTTTATTCCTCCAACTGTTTCCACCCAAGTTTTCAGTAGATGCTTCTCTAGTGTAGTTTTCAACAAATTCACATCATTGAATTCGCTAGGTTATTCTCCATCCTCTTCTCCATTTGTTGTTGTGTTTCTCTCCATGTCTCCATCATCTACTTCAAGACCTTCTTCATTCCTTAATGTTGAAGTCTCACCCACCTTCTCCTTAATAATCTTTGTAAATGAATTCTGGAAAAGAATAAAGTAATTAGTTATCACATAGAATAACAAAGTTGTCAAGTAGCAAAAAATGTACTAAAGTACTCAGATTTTTTCTGTAATAAAATTTTCCAGCCACAAATTGTACTTTGTGTTACAAAAAAAGAAACATGAGAAACTCACCAAATATTGAATTATCAGTCTACTACTACTAGCTTTTCAGTTTTCCCCAAGACATGTAACTCTCCAAATATTGGATAGACAAGAAAATTAAGAGAACTTTTTTTTTGGACATGATAGATAACTGACACATAAGTCATGACTTTTTTTAAGCTCCAAAAACAACATCTTTTCATTAATTAGTGAACAAAAAAGAGCATGTTGAAATCAATTGACATCACCAGTAATATGTTCTTGTTCTTTGTTGGAGTTTTATGACAAATAATGTATAACTTTCATACCTTTTTAGAAGCATTTTAGTTTCAGAATAAACAAGAAATAAAAATATATAAACTAATAAAAGAACCTCAATCAAACAAAATGCATGGCTCCAACTAAACTAGAATGATATGTCTCACGGTTGAGCCATTATCTTCAAGCATATCATGCATTACTTTGAAAATTTAAACCCTGGGAAGTGGGAACTAATGCTACTCTTGCATACAATTTCATAAAGACATCAATTTTAATGAGAAACTTTAATATTCCATATAGTACTTATCGATACTCCATGACTGGAAAAGATAGACTACTATATGCAACACAAGAACATGTGGACTGGTTCCCACAGATTCTTCAACAAGCTTCAACTTTGAAGACACAAGATAAAGCACACTTGAAGAAGGCGATGACAACACCCTAAATGATTAGAAATTCAATTTTTTCTTCTTTGATGTGTTTTAATTTGTACATAATACTTTTGTAAATAGGGATTCTCCCTTGTTTATTTTTGTAAGAAGAGATACTCCTTTGACCACTAAACTAGCCAACAATTAAATATTTATAGTAATTCTTGATAGTCCAATCCGTCTTAAAGTCCTGAAAAATGTAGCATCATGCTAATAGTATCAAATGCCTGTCACAACTATCCCCCCTCTGCATAGACAAAACCCTTTAAAACAGCCCCCTCCCCCATTGGGATAAAAGAGAGTAAATATAAAGTTACACAAGCAACTTATCTTTTTAGAGTTCGATGAAGAACTGCACCTAACTCCTCAGCTAACAAGCAAATATACATAAAATTCTGAAATCACCTTTACTGGTATTACCTCTAAGATTTAAAGAAAAGGAAAAAATCTCATTAATAGAGCAATTTCTTGTTCTTTAATCAGAAAACAATTCACATGAATCTTAATTTAAACAAAACTACTTCCAGAATAAATATCACTGAAGAAATGACATAAAAACATAGCCACATACTTTCTGACTTTCCGTAGTAGTCACTCTCATAGTCACTCCAACTTGTCCCTTTTATGCACACACCACTATTCATAGTTGATTTTTTAGACCCATAAGTAAGAATGTCAAACCCATAGCCATTCGTAAAATACTGAGGCCAGATTTGCACCCACTTATAAGGACCAAAAGCCAAGTCTTTCAACCGATCATCAGTTACGTCGTTAGCTGGATTAAGAACCTATCAATACAAAGAAATAGGCCAATGGTATGTTTAGTTACATATAAATTATAAGTCGAGAAAAATAAAGATTAGGAAATTCTTCATACAATTATATTTTACTCACATAAGGTTCAACTTGTTGGCAAATCTACTATTCGTCTCTTTATCAATTTCCTCGAGGCTAATGTTTTTTGAACTTTTTTTTTTTCAATTCAGCTTCAAAGATACTACAAAAGTAATAATTTGTTTTTGTTAAATTAGCCATTCATGTAGTACATATACATTATAGAGGTAAAATTATAAACTTACAAGACGAATTGTTGAACCTCCTCACAATTTAACAAAACATACATTTGTGCTGCATCCTGCTCCTTATCGGACAACGAGCATTCGTTCATCTCCCCACTCGGATGTCCTGGATGCAAAATATGGATAGACAACCATTAGTTGCATCACCTTCATCTCCATCATCATTTCGAGTAACTTTATTCAAAGATGGTTTGCATATTAGGCTGAAATAATGGGAACTGAATGTTGAAACTTCTTGAATGATATAAGCTTCACATATTGATCCCTCGACACGAGATCTATTTTTTGCTTTCTTTAAACCGTGTAGCTAGCTACATCAACATATATTGTTAGTGTGCCGTTAAGTAAATTAATTAATCATCTAATCAAAGATTCGATTTAGATTCTTACCGCTCAAAAGGGTACATCCACCAAAACTGAACTGGGCCACCAGCTATTGCTTGATATGGTAAATGAATTGGCAAATGTTCCATGGAATCAAATAAACCAGGAGGAGATATTTTCCTAGCTTGAAGATTGTAACCTTTATGCTTTTTTCAAGCTTCTAAAGATCTTCTACTTTTAACACAGTTGTACATAAACCTTTAAAAATAAACAAATCTTTGTTAAGGCATTTCAAATCGGCTCTAGCGAAAAATCTTGAAATGCAATTGGTAGCAACCTTTCAAGAAATACATGACAATCATGGCTCTTCATCCACAATTAGCCATGTCGACACATCTAGACTGTTTAATAATTAGATGAGTCATGTTGTCTGCCATGAAACTGATTTTGTAGAGCATTTCCAAGAATCAATCAACAAATTCTAGTTCTTAATGGTGCAGTGATCTTCATAATGCAATTTTCAATAACTCTCAACAATTTCTAAGCCATGTTAAATTCAAAAGTGGTTTGGCACTCTAAATGAAAGCTAATCTCCGAAGGAAAAGAATTTATGTGAACCTCATATACTTGTCAAGGAAAATAGAAACCAACAACATTAATGCAAGTGATGCAACTAAGAACCTCTATGATAAAGGATGGAAGTATGAACAAAGCCAGAAGCATTGACTTTATTTGCAAGGGCTTGGAAACCAAAGGTCAACTCGTGGAGGTATTTTGGTTATCATGAACCTTTGCTATCTAACTCAATGACAAAACACTATGGTCAGTACTTAATATAATTATTTAATATATGAAATGCAAAAAATTTTACATTCGTAGTTCACCAATTTAAATAGATTTGACACTACCACGAGTATCTAATCTAAGAAGGATTCAGTATCACATTTAACTAAGAGAAAATAAATTGCATTCTTTAAACGATATGTAAAACACAATCAAAAACTCATACTGAGAACATAAACTTTAAATTTGATTATACAACATTCCGGGGAAACTTATGACTTCCGCACTGGCTTGTCTTTTGTTTTAGCAGCATAAAGAGAAAAAGATGCCCAAACAATTCCAGCTCTTTCCTAATGAAAAAAAGGCCACAAGTTTTAATCTCAATGTTTTAAATTTTAAAGTTTATTATTGTTTACTCTCATATCCTGGTTTTCTACATATGTAATAAGATCATTTATCATCCCTAGGTTTTCGATAATGGTGGACGAGAAGTAGCGCCAACAAGTCCTCCGAGAAATAAAAATTGTCGGACGTCCACTACAAAATTTCTCTATTTCAATGATGTAAAAATAATTTGTATATGCTTGCTAGAGCAATTGTCAATCACGTACATATTTTTATGATTTAGTATCTTTCTTGCATATTATTAATAGGGACCAAAATTTAATATCCCCAATCCATGTTTAGTTCGTAAGAAAACAAAATAAAAAGCTCATACTAAGCAACATACAATGATACCCCAAATTGAATTATATAAACGGAAAGCCCCAAATAAGATAACAAAATCCAGTTAAGAGTTCGTCCTCCAATCTAACAAAAGCAGAGTATTTTTTTTTTTTTTTTTTTTTTTAATAAGGACAACAAAGATCGCTATCTCCTATCTAACAAAACCAGATTAAAGACTACTTTTTCAACAAATGCATGAGGTTTAGGAGAAATTCATACCAGAAGGCAGACAACGACAGTAATCAGTTGTGATTTCAAGCTTCTGTAGACTGGAATAAATAGCTCTAGTTTTGCGAGCATGAGGAGACCTGAAGTATGCATCGTGCGTTTGACGGGCTTGAGAAGAGTAGTTCAGTTACTTTGTTTTAATTTTCTAGGATTTTAAGGCTAACTTTAAGATAGTTTAAGCAGTAATTAACTTTAATAAATTAAGAAAAAAGGTTGACTTTAAAGACTTAACTATTAAGAATAAAGGCTGAATATATATTTGCTCCTTTAACCGCTAGCTCTGAGGTCTTTAGTTTTTAATAAATTATAAATTACTATATTAAAATCAATTAGCTAAATAGGTAAAATTACATAGAAATTATAGAAATTACAAGAAAATATAAAATTAACAAATTTATACAGAATTGTTTCATCTTTGAATGCTAATCAGAATGAGCAATTGACTAAACATTGATCGGAATTGTTTCATATAAAATAAATAACCATACTTTGAAAAAAATGAGTAAAAATTCATAAACTAACTTGATAACAAAGAAAAGCCAAGAAGGAACCTATATTAAGAAGCATCAAACTAGAGCAAGTAATTGTCACGACCCAAAAATCTAACAAGTCATGGTGGCACATACACCTAACCTGATAGATGAAACATAATTCATTTTTAATTTATTTTCAATTAATAAGCGGCAAAGTAGCATGAGAACATTAAATAATTCATAAAAATGAAGTCTCATAATCATAAAATGCGGAAATAACGAGCACACCCCCAAAATTTGGTACCATAAGTACAAGAGCCTCTAAAATATGAGTACAAGTCTGAAAGTATTTCAATACAATTGTCCAGAAAAACAAAAAATAGAATGAAAATAAGGATAGATGGAGTTCGGTGTTGCAGATCAGCCATACAGCTCATCTCGAAATCTCCAATGAACAACTACAGAAAATCAAGCGGGTCCTCGTGATCCGCTAGTGCACGGATCTAAATCTGCACAAAAGAGTGCAACAAGTGTATTATGAGTACAAGATCAACATGTGCTCAACAAGTATCATTGACCGACTATAAAGAAGTATTGGCCGGAGTTGTCTTTGAAAACACTTGCCTTTGTACTAACAGATATAATTCTCAACAGTTAGATAATCAACAAATAAGAGGGAATTTAACTCAACAGAATCAGATAGAATCCCATAATTGAACAGATAGAGCAGATAAGCACAATTCACGTCAAAAATCAAATACTCCGTCTGTCCCAATTTATGTAATATAGTTTGGATTTCGAGAGTCAAACAAGAAATTTCTTTGCTACGATTTATTCGTATGCCTTTTAAATATACTAAATTGTTAATTACTGTGACTTATAGTCATTTTTATGTAGTTTCTAACTATATAAATTATTTTTCAAATAACTTCAACATTGTATGTCTAAATTCAAGATCAAAATAAAGAAAATTGACTCTTGAAACCCGAACTGTATCACATAAGTCGTGACAAAGGAAGTAATAAGCTCAAACCACTTTAATAAGATCAGATAGAGATGAAATGTATGCAAAGCAATGCATTGACCATATTATAGAAAGACATGACTATATTAAAGCAACAAGGTAAAAATAGGAAAGTAACAAATTCAAGGAACAAAAAAGGTAGCTTCGAGGTTAATTAAGTCAACCAACAAGATTGAGGACATTAGTTGGGACCAAAACAAGTAAGATGAATAGGTCATCGACAAGAGACTAGAAATTATAAATATATAGTTTATTTAAATTTAGGTTCCTTCGACCCTCTTCATTCTCTCTAACACGAGGAGTTCTCCATGAACATAATTAGGATGGGGACAAGTGAGAAACTAGCGATCACATAGACAAAGGACCAAATGCGATATTTTCTTTTGGATGGAATCAAAGAAATTTAAAATTAATTACAGGTTGAAATCATCGTTCTAATTATACATAGATCAACCATTTTGAAAATGTGGCTATGATTTTGATAAACTTTCGTATTAAAATCGTATTAATTTTGGTAACTTTTGTAGCTTGAGATCGAAGGGTTCTGATGCGAAATTGAAGGAGAAATTAGTTAATTTGGAGATAGCAGAGTTCAATGGGTTAAGGAGATCGAGGTCTTTTCACCATAATTCATTTCCATTTCCCCTTCCCTAATTTTCTACGAATTTAAACAATTGACTTACAATAAAATAGAATTACCACTAAATTTCAATACGATACAAAGAAAAAAATTCAAAATATAAAATAACAAATAAATAGATCTGAAAAACTTAATATAGTATACCGCTGTCCCATTTTATTTGGCACACTTTTCTTTTTAATTTATCCCAGAAAAAAATAACGTCATTCTATATTTAGAAATAATTTAACTTTAAGCTTTTTATTTTATCCTTAATGAGATGATTATATGTCTTACAAATATCTCTAACTTGTTTCAAACCACAAGTTCTAAATTATTTTGTCATTTTCTTAAATTACTTGTCAGGCCAACCACCACAAGTAAATTGGGACAGTTGAAGTAATTAATAATATAGTGAAATAGTAAATTGCACTAAGAAATCAAAAAAATATTTACTACTCCTATTATCAATATTTAGATATCTTTCCTTTATCATAATAATAATAATAATATTAATAATCATCATCATATTATTATTAATAGAAGTTGCTAGGGATTAGTTGGGTTCGACTGGCTAAACAAAATTGGAATTCCTGCTAAAACTTAGGTATAGAGTTTGCAGGGAAACTTCCCTAGCTTCCTAGAGATTAGCTACAGATTATATCCCTATTTAAACCATAATCTTTGGATAAAAACTTATTAGCGCCAAATTGTATTATAGCCAAAAAGTAGCTAGCGATTTGGCTAGGCTCTTTCCCAGCTAAATTTTAGCTAGGAATTAGCTACAGATTGTATCCCTAGTTAAATCATAATCCTTGGAGGGAAAAAATTTAGCACCAAATTCGTTTTACCACAAAAAATTAGCTAGCGATTTTGCTAGGAAAAATCCTTAGCTATATATTAGCTATGGATCAGCCGTAGCTAATTCCTAGCTGGCATTTGACTAAATTTTCAGATGAAATATTTTTCTAGGAAATGGTGCATTCCTAGCTAAATCCGTCGCTAATGATGTGTATTAGCTAGGAATCTGAGTTCCCTAGCTAAAATCCATAGCTAAGAGCCTGTTCTCTTGTAGTGAACGTTGAAATAAGAACTCTAAAATGAAAGTTCCAGAGTAGAGTCTAGAAAGATTCTAGAAAGGATAACTCTAGAAACAAATAGAAGTATGATTCTAGAAAAAGGTAGCTAGGAATATTCTAGAAGAGAGTAGTAAATACCCCTTGCTAGATCCTTTCATCACCACCTATAAATAGAGGTGGTCCTGAGCTGTAAGTGTGCTCAAGAAGCGAGAGTAAGTAGGGGGAGTGTTAAAAGTCATCACCAACTTAATCTCCAAGATAATGGATGATTAATCTAGAATGTTCAAACAATTCTAGAGAGTTGAAAGAAGAACTCTAGAATGAAAGTTCCAGAGTGGACTTTAGAAAGATTCTAGAAAGGATAACTTAAGAAATAAATAAAAGTATGATTATAGAAAAAGATAGCTAGGAATATTCTAGAAGAGAGTAGTAAATATCCCTTGCTAGTCCTTCCATAATCACCTATAAATAGAGGTGGTCCATTTGAGTTGTAAATGTGCTGAAGAAGTGAGAGCAAGTATGGTGTACTCAAGTAAGAAGTGCTCAAGTAAGCAAGTAAGAAGTGCGTACTCAAGTGAGAAGTGTGAGAGCAAGTCAGAAATAATAGAAAGCAATAAAGAGAGTTGCTTGAGTGTGAGCGAAAGAAAAAAATTGAGTGTAAGAATTGTAAACCGAAGCTGGTCCTTACTTTGAAATAATAAAATTAAAGTTGTGAGCAACCAATTGTGCCCGCACGATTTTCGACAATTAGAACTCTCCCGATCACGTTTCTCTCCCAAATTCCTCTTTCCTCCAACTGAGAAAATATGAGCACATTCAAATCAGAAAATACGAGAGATTCAAATCCGAAATATGACCACATTCAATTCTGTAATCTTTTGGTAATCGATTACTGTATGTTTGATAATCGTTGGTAAATTAGCAATCGATTTCACTTTCTGTGTGCTTGTTAATCCTTCGATGGAACCAAAAGCACTTTGTTAGGGTTCTTCTCTTTTGTATTTGTAATCTTTAGTATTTTGATGATATACTTTTGGAGTAATTTTGTTTTATAAGATGAATATTTTGTTTATTTGATCTTTTGTACTGTGTTAAAATTATTATGAAGTGTTATAGGGGTTTAAATGTATAGGGTGCTATAAATAGGATGTGAATATGGAATGAAAAAACTGGGAAGATTAATTATTATTGCAAGAAAAAGAAAGTGTGGAATTGAACAATGATTTTTGTGGAAAATGATTTTGAATTTTTGTTGCAATTATGATGGTTTTAAACCGCTACTTTATACAACAAAAAAAGGCCACATTATCTAAGGGATATTATGGCGTTTTTATATGTATTACGTACGTGGTTTATTCACAACCAACTGTAATACGTTTGAGGCGGATGGGATTAAATACGTAAAAATAACCGCCGTAAATAGCCCCTTTTTTACGTAAAAGCTCATTGTGGTGGTTTAAAACTGCTACTATACGTAAAAATAACCGCCGTAAATAGCCCCTTTTTTGTAGTGCATTTATACGCTGTTTTGGCCAAAACAGAGAAACTATTCGAGTTTCAAAAATAGTTGGCTAAGCTAAACTTAGAAGTCTAATTATGCATAAGGGACATGAAATGGTATTAACGAAATTTGCTGGAAAATGAAAAAGAACCATGGTGACTAACCGATTGATTATCTTTGCACTTAAAAAAAAAATAATGATGTTGAACAAGAAATAAGGTTTATATTTGCACTTAAAAAAAAAAAAGATTGATTATCTACTTCTTTCAAGGAGCATACTAACTTTCATGGGATGTGTATAAAGGAATTGACAAAGATTCAGAAAGAAAATGAATTCTTGATGTAGTCTAACAAGTTATAATAAAGTGTTAAGATCTAGAGGTGTCATGTTAACTGTAATCACAATGTAATTTTATAATCAATATATATTATGCATATATTTTGGCAAAAAAGATAAAGGAAAAATAAAGTTACTCGGTGGATAATTTTATATACCATGTTGCTTCATTTTATGACACCATTGAACGGATCATAAAATTCAAGATATATTAAATTTAACTTATATGTATTTTGGTGATGAAGGATGAAACATATTTAAATAGTTATTAAAAAGATGTGAATATCATATGCAATGTTAAAAGTGTAAAATTTAATGAATTTAAATTTGTGAAAGATGTATATAAATAAAAATTAATATCAAAACATTTTGAATTGTCTCGAATAGAAAGAGTATCATAAAAATCAGTGCCAATAAAGTATATGTAAGCTTTGTCAAGTGAAACTCACAATTGACTATCAACATTTGTAGTTTACTTGTATCGTTTGAGGTTTTGTATCTGTTCAAATTGTTTTTATTCGATCCCCCTTCTACTTCCAGTCTTATAAATAAAGAGTTTTCTTAGGGCCTGTTTGGAAAGCCACCCATGTAATTGGAATTGGGCTAATTACATAGTTTGACATATTTGTCAAGCCAAGTAATTACATGGTTATAAGAGAATTGGATGTAATTACAACCTCCAATTCTCAAGGGAGAGGGGTTGAGGATTGGATGTAATTACATTCAACTTTTCAGATTCTATCTTTTTTTTGGTTCAAATATTATTTCGTGTGGAAAACAAAAGGACGTATCATTTCTTTCCAGCAAGCGGCAACGGTGCTCTTCATATATTTGATTTCTTGGTAGCTAATTTATGTTTCTAATCTTTGTATTTTCTCTTACATGTTCCTCAAGAACAGAATATAAGACTAAAATTTTCTCTCATTTCTGATAATAATAACATAATATAAGAAATAATTTGTTAGTTTTCAAATTTATTTACTTAGGCCTAGTCTCAAGTAGATTATTATTTGATAAAAACTATGTTGATGAGATATCTCAGTACGACGTATGTACACATTTTTTTTTTCCTTTTAGCATAGGTATGCTCTACAAATATTTTTAGTGCTAAAATTAGCAAGATCGTCACTGTTCTTACGATGCAATATGACGTTGGATGATATTAGGGGAAATCTTGATTTAGTTTTAATTGACAGTTGAACGACATTCTTTGTATTTTAAATTTATTACCTTCCGTCAAGTGAGTCTTGATGGCGAATTTGTCAAAAATATTCTCACTGGAATGTCAAAGAGGTTAAGCTAGAGTCACAAAATATTCACTAGCAACTTTAAGAATATTGTAAATTCTTATTAGAAAGGGGACGAACACAAGAAATAGTAGTTTTTCTTTTTGAAGAGTACAATAGGGGAACTTGTTTAAATATTGTCAATATTTGTACAGTGGGCAACAAATAAATTAGGTGACTTTCCTTTATAATTTCATTTATGTAGGATGACAACTAGCCAACCACCTAAGGTTGGAAAACCATACACCAAATGGAGTGAAGTACAAGACGAACATTCCATTTATTTTATTGCTGAACAAGTTAAGTGGGGAAGAACACAACAAAGAGGTTAACGACCAAAGGATGGGATGTTGTAGAAAGAGAAATGAATAAGCTATACGGGGACAAATTAAAAAAGATTAAAATGAAAACTAGGATGAGGACCTTGAAGAAAACATATGCTACTATGAAGAGAATGGTACAACATAATGGACTCGGGCGGAATGAAGAAACTCGAAAAGTTGATGTTGAAGATGATGTCTGGGAGCAGTATCTTACAGTGATTATTCTTTTGTTTCTATAGATTGAGTTTGAGTTTAAGTCATTCGTTTTTCTAATTTAAGACTATTAGTTATATAATAGGCTCACCCAAAAGATGCTCAGTATAGAACGAAGAAGCTGCCAGATTATAGTACTTTGGCTTTGACTTTTGGAGATATACCATTGTTGATGGTAGGAATGGGTGTGAAATTAATGATGCTGAGGATTTTCAAAATGAATTTTTCTGATGATGATATAACTGCTGAAAATGTTACTACACCAGCTTCTGAAGATGTATAATTTTTGGACAATGACCAAGGATGGTTTGATCAGAATATAAACTTTATGAGTATTGAAGTAACTAAATCATCTAAGTCAAGATAAGAGAGTAGGAAAAGGATGTTTGGCTTAGCAACCAACCTTGACATCACGTCCAAAAAGAATTAGAAACTCTACTGGAAGCAACTTGGCTAAATCTGTTGATAGATGGACATCAATAGCTGAAGAACAAATAAGGCTACAACATGAACCAAAAAACATTTCAATGTCTTTGATATTGGAACTAGACTTGAGTGATGAATGGAATATATAACTTATTGACCTCCTAACAAATGAGAGAAATGCTGAATTCTTTGCTGCTTTGGCTATAGAACTTCGAAAGAAATGGGCCATGTGCAAACTTGATTTATCTTGAATGATGTCGTTAAAAACATGTTTTGTTGTTTGAGTGATGTTATGGGTCAATATGTTGTTTTCTTTTGGATTACATATTCCTAGAGTTTTGCAGGAAACATTTTTATATGTTTTGTTGAAGTTTGACATCAAGATATTATGTTATCTCTTTTTTGTTCTGAATTTATGCTACATTTTGTTGCAACTTGACATTATAAGAGTATTATGCTTTTTCTTATACCATTACAGTTGGAAAATTAATTCTTTTTTATGTCAAATAGGGTGAAAAGTGAAGACTAATTCATGATGTTTCTTGCAAATGTCTACTTTTAGTTAGCATTATTGAAAAATATTTAGGTGTTGGACCAAAAGAAAGAGTGCACCGATTAATTTTAACTAGAGCGAAGTTTATTAAATATTTGACAGAAGGACATCCTCATGGATGCTATGACCTACTACGTATAAGTGTTGGATGTTTCTTACAACTTGCAGATAAGATGAAAACAAGAGGTCTATTAACTGATTCAAGAACGGTTAGACTTGAGGAACAATTGGCGATATTTCTATTTATGCTAGCTCATAATGAAAGGAATAGAGTTGTGCAAAATCACTTTTAACATTCAGGAGAAACAATTAGTCGGTATTTTAACAAGTACATGAAAGCTTGTCTACGTTTAGGAAAACACTATGTCAAGAGGCAGGAAAAAGTATCCCGCAAGATATATCCTCTACTCCACTTTTCTATCCTTGGTTCTGTGACACTCCGTAAATCCGAGTTAAGTGTGAAAGTGTCTTGGAGGATTGGACTTCACTGTTTTTGGTTGAAAGTAAAATACGGCCAAGAATAAGGCCCGTATTTTGAAATACGGTCTGTATTCCTTGGGCGTATTTCACCACCTTCCTAGGTTGCTCACTGTTTTGCTATCATAAAATATGGCCAGAGTTTACGACTCGTATTTTGAAATACAGTCCGTACTTCTGGACGTATTTCACCCATTCCCTAAGACTGCTCACTGTTTTGTTAATTGTTAAATACGGCCAGAATTTATGGCCCGTATTTTGAATACGGTCCGTATTCCTGGGCGTATTTCACCAGCCGCCAACAGTGTATATAAATAGCGGGATTCAGTTAATTTTATGACTTATTCTAATTCCCTTAAACCCTAAGGACGAAAATATTTTCTCCACGTCTCCAAATATAAAGGTAAGGACATCTTTAACATTATTAATCAATCCTAGCATTAAACCCATGACACTTAATGTCACACACCTATCAGGAGTATGACGGGCTCCGACCCATAGGCCGGGAACCACCTGACTTATCCGTTACTTTAAACATTATAAACCATAACTTAAAGAACACCTGTACGCAGAAAAGCCCCAACATAGAAATATCCGATCATTCAAAGACATATGTTCATATGCGGACTGACAAGGTCGCCACATCATAACATATATCATAAAGCCGACAAGGCTAACAGTAAGGTATCAAGAGCTCAAAACAAGGCCGACAAGGCCACCAATATATTATACAACAATATGAACCGGTGGAGCTATAAAAAATCTAACTGTACTCACACGTCTACGAGCCTCTACATAGAAGACAAATGATCATAAGGACAATACCAAATAGACTGCAGTTCCGAAGTAAGTGGAGTGCTCCTAAGAATCCGCTGATAGAACACCTATGGGTTTGATCCGTCTCCCTGCCTACCTGCGAGCATGAGCACAGCGTCCACAAGAAGGGACCATGAGCACAGCGTCCACAAGAAGGGACGTCAATACGAATAATGTACTGAGTATGTAAGGCATGAATTACAACATAATATAGATATGAAAAGTAACATGGAACAAAAGAGATAACCTGTACGTCTGAATGCCTCATAAGGCGGATGTCATGCATGCTTAGCCTTAAAAAAAAACTCTTTTCTTACATACATATATATAATATCATCATCATAACGTACGCGGCCTTTTCGGGACTCGGTATGTAACGTACCCGGCCCTTTCGGGACTCTGTGTATAACATACCCGGCCCTTTCGGGACTACGTGTGGCATCGACCCGGCCCTTTCGGGACTCGATGTGTAACGTAACCGACCCTTTCGAGACTCGGTATGTAATACCAACTGATCAGTAGTTGCACAATAGGTGTCGTACCCGGCCGACTATAGCGCGGCTTGGTGTAGTAAAATACATACATACATATATATATATATACACACACACACACACACACACATATATATATATATATATATATAGTCGGCTCGGTGTAGTAAAATACATACATATATATATATAAAGCATGCATGAAGATCCAAATAAAAGCTATAACTACTTATGAAATTATCATCATCGCTATATCTCACCTTGAAGGAACAATTATTATAAGGTGAGATCAACAACAATGAATAAAATCGAGAAAATCATGAAATAATCTCAATAATCTCATAATAGTATTAACATCATAAGCTTTGGAATTTCTAGAATTAAAATCATCATCACCATAATCATCATAGAAACATTCTCATCTTTAACATCGTCATTCATATTGTAAAAACATGTACATTGTTATTGTCATAAAAGCTTATAGAATCATAAATCTTTGATTTTAA
>NC_081342.1:27861025-27886346 GCF_029784015.1 Lycium ferocissimum
ACGTGGTATGCCTGCTCAAAGTGCGAGGTGTAACACTTAACATGATTCTTGAATAAAAAAACCTTGGGTTTGAAAAATAATCCTTCTCAGGGTGACTCAAGCTAGGGTTTTGGGTGCTCTTCATTGTAAAAGTAAATTGTTGAATTACATAAGGCTTATTAAGGTATGTCCCTTTTAAAAATCATTTTTGACTGTAAAGGTGATTTGTATGTCTCTCTTTTGGAAAACTGGTTTTGAAAGTATGTCTCTTTTAAGGCTCTTCATTGAATAAAAAGGTGAACTTTTCATGAATTGAAACTCTATTTCTTGCTTTAATTATTGTTAATGTGTGTGAGGGGACAAGCCACATTAAACCTAGTTTGTATCATGCTCTATGTATATATATAAGTTATAAATGTTTTTCCTCTATAAGAGATGATCAATAATGATGGCTAAGGGTTAGTAATGATGTTTTCATATTGAACTATGACATTGAAATTTCGGTTAAAGAAGTGTAAACATTTTCAATACGTTATTTGAAATGGATTATCTTTACGATATGGAATAATGAACTTTAATGCTAATTGATGGTGTGACTACTTTGAGACAAATTGTGAATCGGCTTCTATACTATGAACTTTATTGTTGTGTGTGGCCTAGCTACTCGGGAGGAAGGGTAGCCACTATGGATCCTAGTGTGGTAATTGCCTAGCCATTCGGGAGGAAGAGTGGCCACAACTGGGTTCGCTACCCGGAGTGCGGTTATGCCTAGCTATTCGGGAGGAAGGATAGCCACTGAGAATTACATATTTTGGTGTGGTGCGTTGTGATTAGGGAACCTCAATGGTCATCCCTTCGATGTGCTTGATTCTTGGGCCTGTATTGGCATGTGTGATATTCTTATTCTTTTATGGAACTGTTGTTGACAATCATGATCAATTTAAAAGGGCATATTTGAAAGTTGTAACTTGACAAGAGGATTCTTAATCGGTTTGATAATGCTTGTTAAGGTACACCAGTTGAATAACTGTTTTACATTGATTTCATACGGTCTTCAGAACTGACTTCTTTACGTATTATTGTACTTTATTTTCATATTACTTGTTGTCCCAAGGCACTCACTGAGTACGAAGTACCCAGGCATACTATTGTTATTTTTTATGGTATGTTAGGTAACAGAGAAGAGCAGGTTTTTTATATTTTAGGCGCTTAGGAAGGACTTGCGGTTCTTTGCTGACTTGGTGAGCCCACCTGCTCGTCCGTGGGACACCCTCATCATATTGTTTCATCATTTTCGTGGGCTGTGTACTGATGTGTTAGACAATCATTCTTTATATTGGAAGCTCCATAGTATTCATTCTTGTGGGTAATTGTTGAGTTATTTAACTCTTAGGCATGCGATACATTTCGATTGAGGTTTACATTATTAAAGACTTTCGCTAATTTTGTTCTTATATCATGATTCATTTAAATTTATTTTATAAGCTGTTGGAGGTGATTATTGAACCTGGCGGGTTCAAAGTGTCATTGTGCATCTTTTAGGTTCTTCCGATTTTGTTCATGACGTCAGATGCCGGTCATGTCTAGTGTGGGTTTTGGGGCGTGATAAGCTTGGTATCAGAGCCTAGGTTTAAATACATCCTAGGATTGTTGTCGGTGTCAGTGGAGCTGTGTCTAGTGGAGTTTTCCTTGTGCAGCCTAATCACTTGCATGATCGAGAAACTCCCAGGGCATTTATAGATGTTTCTTATTCTTCTCGATTCTAGATTGTGTTGTAGAGCTTCAAGTCCTTTTAGGATAGTTCTAATTCTCTCGTTAATTCATGCCTTGCAGAAATGGCCTTGAAGCGATCCAAAAATGGTACCCGACCACATCCCGTGAGAGCTAACCTAAATCTCAGGTGCGCGAATGCTGGTAATGAAAATGAGGTTGGAAATCAAGCACCACCTCAAGCACCGCCTGCTCCTGTTATTCATGTTGCGGGTCTGCTTGAGATTGGTATGATGCAAACTGCTATTCAAATGTTGACTGCATTGGTTAGGGCTCAGTAACAGCGTGGAGGTGTAGGACCTCATGGTGGAGGCGAATTTAAGCAATTCCTTGACCTAAAATCACTAGATTTCTTTAGCTCGCGAGAGGTGGATGACCCCCAACACTTTTTAGATGAGACTTTCAAGGCATTGAGGGCAATGGATGCCTAGGATTCTGAAGCTGTGAGGCTCGCTTCTTATCAGTTGAAGGATGTTGCTCACGCATGGTTGAGATGTGAGAATCTGAGAGGGGTGTCACTGCTTTAGCTCCGACGTGGGCTGAATTTGAAGATGCGTTCATGAAAAGGTTCTTCATGGAATGGTTCTTGTTTGATGAAGAAAGATTTGCTATGGCTACGAAGTTTGAAAAGCTAGAACAGGGTAAAAAGTCAGTTCATGAGTATAGTTTGGAGTTCACCTGTCTGTCAAAGTATGCTTTATACATGATTTTGACTGAAAAATCATAAGTTGACTCATTTTGTGAAAAGCTTAGTACCACGTATCAAGTCTGCATGTGCTGCGATTGCTATGTCTCCTACTTATGCTTTCTCATCTCTGGTTGAGAGTTGGAAAAATGAAGAGAAAGTGGATCGAGATCAGAACAAGAAGGCCGGATCGGCGGGTGGTTTCAGTGGTAATAATTATAACGGAGGGCAGAGTAAAGGGTATTCGGCACCTGCTCAGCCTAGCGCATATTCGAATGCTAGTGTGCCTTCTGGTAGGCAAGGTCAGAAGAGTAATAACTCAAGCAGGTTCCCCCAGGGTAGTAGTCGATCTGCTATATGGGAAGATTGTATATGTCATCACTGTGGTATTAGTGGGCATCTTAAGAGGGAGTGCATAAAGTGGCTATGTGAGATGGCTGCCATGTCTAACTAAAAGAATGATTCGCCTGCTTTTGCATCCGCTAAAAATTCGCCTGCTGGTAATGCTAACAATAGTAATCTGAATGCTCGCAATAATGGCAAAGGAAAGGAAGTTGCTAACACTTCTGGTGGAGGGACAACTCGTCTTTATGGGCTGACTCGTAGGGAAGCAGCTGAGGCTTCTAATGCTGTGGTTATAGGTATCCTTACCATCTGTTCTCATGATGCTTACACATTGATTGATCCGGGTTCAAATTTATCCTATATGACTCCTTATTTTGCTCTTGATATGGGTATGAAACCCGAACCATTGTTGGAACCCTTTGCTGTTGATACGCCTTCTGGTGTTCTTGTTATTGCTTCTAGAGTGTATAGAGATTGTGTTATTGTGATTAAGGGACGTGAGACCGTGGCTGATTTGTTGAACTTGAGATGGTGGATTTTGATGTAATTATGGGGATGGACTGGTTGTCCGCATGTTACGCTATTGTGGACTATCGCTATAAGCTAGTTTGTTTCGCTTTTCCCGATGAGCCTGTTATTGAGTGGAAGGGTGAGATTGCTAAGCCAAGGGGTAGATTTATTTCCTATCTTAATGTTCATAAAATGATTACTAAGGGGTGTATTTACCATTTGGTGGTTGTTAATGACACAAAAGTCATAGTACCTCAATTTTCGTCTGTTCCCATAGTTAGTGAATACCCCAAAGTATTTCCCGAAGATCTCCCTGGCATCCCTCCTGATAGAGCCATTGATTTTGGGATTGATGTTATCCCCGACACCCAACCTATTTCTATTCTACCTTATCGTATGGCTCCAGCAGAGCTAAGGGAATTAAAGGATCAGTAAAAGGACTTGTTAGATAAAGGTTTCATCCGACCAAGTTCCTCACCTTAGGGTGCTCCAGTATTGTTTGTTAGGAAGAAGGATGGTTCCCTTAGGATATGTGTTAATTCCCGTTAGTTTAATAAAGTGACCATTAAGAATAAGTATCCTTTGCCTTGGATAGATGATTTGTTTGACCAACTTCAGGGTCCTAAGTTCTTTTCAAAGATTGACCTGAGGTCTGGGTACCACCAATTGAAGATAAAGGAGACGGATATCCCGAAAACTGCCTTCCATACTCGTTATAGCCACTTTGAGTTTCTAGTCCTGTCCTTTGGGTTGACTAATGCCTTTCGTATTGCATGAATTTGATGAATCGTGTTTAAGCCTTATCTAGACCGCTCCATTATTGTGTTTGTTGATAATATTTTTGTGCATTCTAAAATTCGTGAGGATCATGCTAATCATTTGAGAATAACTTTGACAACACTTGAGGAGAACGAGCTTTATGCAAAATTTTCTAAGTGTGAATTCTGGCTTTGAGTCTATGTCTTTCTTGGGTCATGTGGTGACTGGGGATGACATTAAAGTAGATCCTCGCAAAAATTTCAGCGGTTAAGGATTGGCCTAGACCAACTAGTGTGACGGAAATTCGTAGTTTCTTGGGTTTGGAAAATTATTACCGAAAGTTTGTGGAAGACTTTATCAATAGCCTCTCTATTGACTAAATTGACAAAGAGGACTGCTAAGATTCAGTGGTTCGAAGCTTGTGAAAAGAGTTTCCAAGAGCTTAAGATAAGGTTGACTTGGGCTTATATGCTTATATCTTGACTTTATCTTCTGGGTCTAGTGGATATGTGGTGTATTGTGATGCTTCTAGAATTGGTTTGGGTTGTGTATTGATGCAGAACGGTACGGTGATCGCTTATGCTTTGCGACAGTTGCAGAAGCATGAGAAGAATTATCCTACTTATGACTTGGAGCTGGCTACCGTGGTATTTGCCTTAAAAATTTGGCGTCATTACTTGTATAGTGAGCATTGCGATATTTTTACTGACCATAAAAGCTTGCAATATATCTTTAAGCGGCGAGAGTTGAATCCTATACGAGAGGAGGTGGTTGGAGTTGATAAAAGACTATGACTTGAACATTTTGTATCATCCTGGTAAGGCTAATGTGGTTGCTGATGCTTTGAGTAGAAAATCTATAGGCACGTTGGCTTATTTGCGTGCACATGACATGCCCATGGGGAAGGACATTCGAAGACTTGCTAGTCTTGGGGTCAGACTTGATGAAACTGAAGATGGAGAGTTAGTGGGAATCACGCAATCACGATCTAATAATGTGGAGAGGATTAAATCCAAGTAATATGATGATGAACTTTTGGCAAAGCTGAGAGATGGAATGGAAAGGGGTAAGTACACTTCATTTACCGTTGGGACTAGCGATAGTGTTCTGTGGTTGCAAGGACGATTGTGTGTTCCGGACATTGATGGTCTTCGACAAGAATTGATGATGGAAGCTCATAGTTCTAAGTATTCGGTTCATCCGGGATCCACCAAGATGTATAAGGATTTGAAGCAACGCTATTGGTGGAAGAGCATAAAGATTGATATTTCTAACTTTGTGGCTAAGTGTTTGAACTGTCAATAGGTGAAAGCTGAACATCAAAGGCCTGGAGGCCTGGCTCAAAATATCGAGATCCCGCAGTAGAAGTGGGAAGAGATCAATATGGATTTCGTTGTGGGTCTACCCGGCACAAAGGCCAAGTTTGATTTGATTTGGGTGATAGTGGATAGACTCACAAAGTCTGCCCATTTTCTCCCTGTGAAGACATCATATACCGCGGCGCAGTACGCCAAGCTATAACTGTCACGACCCAACTAGGGGCCGTGACGGGAACCCGATACTTGTACCGAGCACCCCTTATCTCGCATCCTATTCTCATTATCAAGTAGGCCGTAGGAGCTGTGCCAATTTTTTTTTTCTTTTTGCTACAGAACATTTACATTAGCAGCGTCATCATAAACATAGACTAGTAAACTTTGCTATCCCGTTATACAGCAATACGAACAATCCAAGATACAAACACCTAACTGTACACATCTGTCTACGAGCCTCTAATCATAGTACACATATACAGAAGAAGGGCCGAGCGCTGTCGTGCCCGCATATATATATACACAAAATAGTACCAAGGGAATGAGGCTCCGGAACAACTGGAGCGCTGTCAAGTACTGCTGGTGAGGCTTCTAAGAACCAAAACCGTCTGCCTGCTGACCTGCGTGGCATGAAACGCAGCGTCCACAAGAAGGGACGTCAGTACGAATAATGTACCGAGTATGTAAGGCATAAATGATAACATAGTAAATGAATATAGAGTATAGTCATAACAGAATAGATATACGAGCTTATCCCGGTGCGTAAGTAACACGTACATGTGTATGCCCCCGTAGGCGGATACCACGCAAGCTTAGCCCATTTTTCGAACACGGTGTCCCGTATCCCCGTATGCGAGAAACAATACATTTCGGTAAATAGTATTTCTTTCTTACATTCACGTACGCCGAATACATCGCTCTCCCACCCCCTCCCCAACGGTTGTCCCAATACAACATGTCATATATATCATACATCGCATATACGCACGCCGCGTACGGCTCTCCCATATCCGCGCGTCCGGCATCCCGCGTCCAGGATGGAATCCAGCTGAATCAGGTGGAAACAGTTGCCCTCCCCATTCCCCACATATACATGTATCATATACATACACATATACATATACATTTACATATACATATCCATAAGGCGAGGTTACCACTGAAAAGCGTCATTATGAGAAAGACATCAATTAGGGTCATAAGGTGTAGTTTCCCCTACTTAGAACCTTTATAGCAGTCATTCCTTATAATAGAGTTGAGATATCAAGAAATCGTTTAACATCTCCATATATTCATTTTTATAGAGTAACATATCGTCAACATATATACTATTGTGCATTTTCTCATTTTCGACTCCCGGCGTTATCATTATAAGGTCATATTCTTCACCTTAGTCAAGGAATCATCTTTGTCGTACTTATCATGGACGTAGGTTCTTTCTTAACATTATCGTTATCACGGTCATCGTAGACATTTTACATTAGGATAGTTTGTACCTATCGTTTGATATTCGGGATAAGGATCAAAAGTTTCCTTAGGACTCTACTCCAAACAAGTCAAACGGAGCGATAGAGAAAATCGGGAACAATGGGCCCACCTCGGGTCACATGAGGCGGCGCACACAATTTACGTGTAATACGTTTCATGACATTTCTTATGAGAGTTTTAGAGTGATCGGGTCTCATTTATGCAAGTTCTAGAGGTCTAAGAAGTTTTTCCAACATTTTGCACCATTTCTAGTTCAATTTACTGAATGAATAGTAGCGAATTTCAATCTTGGATTTCGAGAAAAGGAATGGTCCCCGAGGCCCGTGTCCAACTTAGTACGTCTAAGACATGCCATAGAAAGAAGGGTGAAACCTTACATACCTCTTTCCGCTCCTTTTGCTATTCCAATTTCACGTCGCAATCTCGTCAAAATCGCAAATTGGTCATGTTTACCAAAACTCTTATTAGGGTTCTTAGAATTGGAATCTTAAGGAAACACTTGGCTACCGAAATTTGCAAAGACTTCCTCTGTAAATATACCATCCTCAACATTCAACATAGCCAAATTCTCATCAACCACAATCCGGGAATTCAAACCCGGCCAGACTATTAACATTATTCAACAATCACACTAGCAATTCACATATTCCATTCAAGATGCATGGTCTCAATTTACTACTTCCTTCAAAACCTTCCGACTTCAATGAACACAATAACAACCTTATAATATATATTTTAACGACATCATACTAATATCATTACATGCTATCCATGCAAGAACATTACTTTTCAATATACACAATCTTCCAATTGCCAATGCTTCACCAAACTTACCAAGTCTTTACTTGCAATATAGAATTTACAACACAACTACTAAGATATTAATTACAACTCGCTCCTTATTCTTTCACAACTCACCAATATACACGACTATACATCAAGTATACACGGCCACATACACACCACACACTACACGGCCATATCATGCACACACACAACTATATTCTATCCAACTTCATTCCACTTCCACTTTCCACATATCATTCACAACAATAACAACCAAACACTAATTAAGATAATTGAAATATGATTCCTACACATATATACACATGCTACACCTCACGGCTACAACACAACATCAATATTCTCCATGAATTTCATCCACTTTCACATACTACAACATGCATAAATATTCATAACATCCAAAGGAGATGAATTCTCACCTTCTCTTTGATCCTCCAACTTAGCCGAAGTTGTAACTTCAAGAACTTGTGTTTTCTTGCTCCAATGATTACTCCACCTTGTTAGGGACCCTTTACTTAGTAGGAAATAATTTTTGGAGAAATTTTTATCAATTTTTCTTGGGAATTTTCCTCTTGGCCGAAAGGCCCTAGAACTTTGCTCTCTCTTTCTCTTGTTCTCCTTTTCTTGAAACTTCTTGAAAGTTATGAGATATGGATGAAAAGTCATCTTTTATTTACCAAAATTTTAATTCCAAATGGGCCTAGCCACTTGTATGGCCGGTTGGGCCTCTTTTTTTTTTTAAAAAAATTTCAAGCCCAATTATATTTTGGGCTAGTTCTTGTAATTCATGGAAGCAATTTTTTTCCGAATTCCAAATTTGCCCTTCATCTTTCTTCCATATTTCCACGAGTCGTATTGCAAATTTTCCGTTATGCCCTTGACCTTCCTCATTAATTCCACTTCTAAATTTTTCATAAGCAACTCGTATGCCAAACAAAATAAAATGTGGCCTTGCTTATTGTCTTCCCGCGATTGTCTTGAATTATCCGATTGCATAAAATGCGGGATATAACATCCTCCCCCTTTAGAACATTCGTCCTCGAATGTTAAACTGACCTCATGGTGCATTATAATACTTCGGGGAGGTCTCCTTCGTAGATATCTCACACATCGCTCAACATATCCATTCTAAGAGCTTAGGTTGCCTTCAAGTCATAGGCCAATTGATTTAACTCCGAACGCTGGCTCTGCGTTAACAAGTCCCTCTTGTTGGTCCTTGAATCGTCATAGTCCATTTTTGGTCCAACGTGTCCGCCCCTTCTGCTAGTCTAGTCCGTCTCCGCCTACATGACTTTTATAGGGTTCCTAACCGTTCCACACACTCTAATTTACATTGGACTACCTAATTTCACATTTGTTCCTTATTCCCACAATTATGAAATTTTCAACATATTTCCCGAAGTGGGTCACCCATCGTGAAATTACTCTCACCCTAGCACGCTTAACCTTGAAACTTTAATGCATTTCAGCGTCTTAGCGTTAGTATCTTCGCCTCCGCTCCCTCGCACTACTTATATCCCATAATATGGAACGAGTTGGGGTCTTAGCAGTTTTCAAAATGCCCGCGTAACACATCTTTTCTTTTATTTACAGTTCTACCCTCCGGCAGCCTCTAGTATTCACCGTTACTCGTACGTATGGTTACTTTTCGTCCTAATTTCCGAATTCTTAATATGTTCAGCAATACAAGGGCGGTGTAGGATAAGATAGAATCCGAATCAATTGACACGCATATCATAGAAGGTGCCGGAAAAGTACCTGTGGCCGCGTCTGCGGAAGGCTCAGGGTCCTGTCGCCCTGTCAATGCATATAGACGGTGCGGAGGACCGGCTGAACTAGGTGCCCCTCCTCTACCTCGGCCGCGGCCCGCTGGGGCCCCGGGAAGTCCGTCCACTGGGGCGCACGGTCGACGATGAACCAATTGTCGATCCGCCTGGCCGAGTTTGGCCTCTTCCATCCTTTAGTGGGCGCTCACGCACTAAATGGTCGGTTCGACCGCAGTAAAACAACCACCGTTTCCGTGTAACATCGCCCGTAATGTGGCTTGCCACATCGAGCACATCGTGGTGGGGGGCGCCCCGTCCTACTAAAATCGGCCGACTGGGATCCTGAAGCGTTGGCACTCTGATCTGGCCCCGAATAAGTAGGATGATCAAACCTTCTATTCGCGGTTCGAGGAGGTGCACTGGCCACTGATTGGCCCGAATATCCAGAATACTGCTGTGCCTGCCCTCCTCTGTATTCGCTTCTCGCCCCGGAAGATCTGCCCCTTTTTCTGGAGCCCCTATCTGGATAGCGCTCTCCTCCCTGTAGCTGGTATTGTTCCTCCAGGTTTTGGGCATGAGCCCCGGATACGGCAATAGTCATTCCATCCGGAGTGAAGGTCGTCGACACTCCTTAATTATATGTGGCCCCAACCCACTCACGAATCGGTGTACATGATCTCCCATATCAGCTATCATGGCTGGGGCATACCTGGCTAATGAGTTAAATCGAAGACTGTATTCTCGAACACTCATATTTCCCTGTTTAAGATTTAGGAACATGTCAGCCCGAGCTCGTCGAACCTCCGGTGGTAAGAAATGTCGCAAAAATGCCTCCGTAAACTCTTGCCAAACCGGGGGGGGGCATTTGCTCCCCCTCGAAATTATCCGGCTATTATACCACGGGATCCGCTACATCCCGCAATCCGTACGATGCCAATTCCACCGACTCGTATCCGAAGCATGTATTATTCTCGCAGTCCTCGCATCTCATCTATGAAATTTTGGGGGTCTTCTTCCGGTTTCGACCCATAAAACTCCGTGGGTCGTAGGGCAATAAAATCACGGGCCCTAGCACCCCACCGCCCGTCTCCCGAGTCCGTATCTTGCCGCCGAGCCCGTGCGGCAACTAACCGAGTCAATAGTTGGATGGCTGCCTCGCCATCGGGCGGCCCGAGGCCGCCGTCTCGCCCTCCGGGTCGCCCTAGCTTTCTTCTTCGGCGGCATTATCGAAACCATGACATAGGATTAGGAAAAGAATATGGAAACTCGGTAGCATAGCTCTATCGCACGATCTTAGAATACAAAGAAGGTCATATTTCCTAAATGCCCCGTAGCCTCCTCGTTTATAAGTGTGGCGCGCTACACACCCATAAACAAGACTCTACCGGACACGGCTCGTAGACAAACCCCTAGGACCGAATCGCTCGATACCACTTCGTCACGACCCAACTAGGGGCCGTGACGGAACCCGATACTTGTACCGAGCACCCCTTATCTCGCATCCTATTCTCATTATCAAGTAGGCCGTAGGAGCTGTGCCAATTTTTTTTTCTTTTTGCTACAGAACATTTACATTAGCAGCGTCATCATAAACATAGACTAGTAAACTTTGCTATCCCGTTATACAAAGAATACGAACAATCCAAGATACAAACACCTAATCGTACACATCCGTCTACGAGCCTCTAATCATAGTACACATATACGTAAGAAGGGCCGAGCGCCGTCGTGCCCGCATATATATATATACACAAAATAGTACCAAGGGAATGAGGCTCGGAACAACCGGAGCGCCAAGAAATACCGCCGTGCGAGGCTTCTAAGAACCAAAACCATCTGTCGCCGACCGCGTGGCATGAAACGCAGCGTCCACAAGAAGGGACGCGCACGAATAATGTACCGAGTATGTAAGGCATAAATGATAACATAGTAAATGAATATAGAGTATAGGTCATACAAGAATAGATATACAGAGCTTATCCGGTGCGTAGTAACCGTATATGTGTATGCCCCGTAGGCGTATACCACGCAAGCTTAGCCCATTTTTCGAACACGGTGTCCCGTATTCCCGTACGCAAGAAACAAGACATTTCGCAAATAGTATTTCTTTCTTACATTCACGTACGCCGAATACATCGCTCTCCCACCCCCCTCCCCAACAATGTCCCAATACAACATGTCATATATATCATACATCGCATATACGTACGCCGCGTACGGCTCTCCCATATCCCGCGTCCGGCATCCCGCGTCCGGATGGAATCCACCTGATCGGTGGAAACAGTTGCCCTCCCCATTCCCCACATATACATGTATCATATACATACACATATACATATACATTTACATATACATATCCATAAGGCGAGGTTACCACTGAAAAGCGTCATTATGAGAAAGACATCAATTAGGGTCATAAGGTGTAGTTTCCCCTACTTAGAACCTTTATAGCAAATCTATTCCTTATAATAGAGTTGAGATATCAAGAAATCATTTAACATCTCCATATATTCATTTTTATAGCAGAACATATCGTCAACATATATACCGCAGGCATTTTCTCATTTTCGACTCCAGCGTTATCATTATAAGGTCATATTCTTCACCTTAGTCAAGGAATCATCTTTGTCGTACTTATCATGGACGTAGGTTCTTTCTTAACATTATCGTTATCACGGTCATCGTAGACATTTTACATTAGGATAGTGTTGTACCTATCGTTTGATATTCGGGATAAGGATCAAAAGTTTCCTTAGGACTCTACTCCAAACAAGTCAAACGGAGCGATAGAGAAAATCCGGGAACAATGGGCCCACCTCGGGTCACATGAGGCGGCGCACACAATTTACGTGTAATACGTTTCATGACATTTCTTATGAGAGTTTTAGAGTGATCGGGTCTCATTTATGCAAGTTCTAGAGGTCTAAGAAGTTTTTCCAACATTTTGCACCATTTCTAGTTCAATTTTTGAATGAATAGTAGCGAATTTCAATCTTGATTTCGAGAAAAGGAATGGTCCCCGAGGCCCGTGTCCAACTTAGTACGTCTAAGACATGCCATAGAAAGAAGGGTGAAACCTTACATACCTCTTTCCGCTCCTTTTGCTATTCCAATTTCACGTCGCAATCTCGTCAAAATCTGCAAATTGGTCATGTTTACCAAAACTCTTATTAGGGTTCTTAGAATTGGAATCTTAAGGAAACACTTGGCTACCGAAATTTCGCAAAGACTTCCTCCGTAAATATACCATCCTCAACATTCAACATAGCCAAATTCTCATCAACCACAATCCGGGAATTCAAACGGCCGTACTATTAACATTATTCAACAATCACACTAGCAATTCACATATTCCATTCAAGATGCATGGTCTCAATTTACTACTTCCTTCAAAACCTTCCGACTTCAATGAACACAATAACAACCTTATAATATATATTTTAACGACATCATACTAATATCATTACATGATATCCATGCAAGAACATTACTTTTCAATATACACAATCTTCCAATTGCCAATGCTTCACCAAACTTACCAAGTCTTTACTTGCAATATAGAATTTACAACACAACTACTAAGATATTAATTACAACTCGCTCCTTATTCTTTCACAACTCACCAATATACACGACTATACATCAAGTATACACGGCCACATACACACCACACACTACACGGCCATATCATGCACACACACAACTATATTCTATCCAACTTCATTCCACTTCCACTTTCCACATATCATTCACAACAATAACAACCAAACACTAATTAAGATAATTGAAATATGATTCCTACACATATATACACATGCTACACCTCACGGCTACAACACAACATCAATATTCTCCATGAATTTCATCCACTTTCACATACTACAACATGCATAAATATTCATAACATCCAAAGGAGATGAATTCTCACCTTCTCTTTGATCCTCCAACTTAGCCGAAGTTGTAACTTCAAGAACTTGTGTTTTCTTGCTCCAATGATTACTCTACCTTGTTAGGGACCCTTTACTTAGTAGGAAATAATTTTTGGAGAAATTTTTATCAATTTTTCTTGGGAATTTTCCTCTTGGCCGAAAGGCCCTAGAACTTTGCTCTCTCTTTCTCTTGTTCTCCTTTTCTTGAAACTTCTTGAAAGTTATGAGATATGGATGAAAAGTCATCTTTTATTTACCAAAATTTTAATTCCAAATGGGCCTAGCCACTTGTATGGCCGGTTGGGCCTCTTTTCTTTTACAAAAAATTTCAAGCCCAATTATATTTTGGGCTAGTTCTTGTAATTCATGGAAGCAATTTTTTTCCGAATTCCAAATTTGCCCTTCATCTTTCTTCCATATTTCCACGAGTCGTATTGCAAATTTTCCGTTATGCCCTTGACCTTCCTCATTAATTCCACTTCTAAATTTTTCATAAGCAACTCGTATGCCAAACAAAATAAAATGTGGCCTTGCTTATTGTCTTCCCGCGATTGTCTTGAATTATCCGATTGCATAAAATGCGGGATATAACAATAACTAAAGGAGATAGTTAGATTGCATGGGATTCCGACATCCATCATATCTGACAGAGGTACGCAATTCACTGCTCATTTTTGGACATCCTTTCAGGAAGGTTTGGGAACTAGAGTGAAATTGAGCACTGCCTTTCATCCTCAAACTGACGGGCAGGCAGAGAGAACTATTCAGACTCTGGAAGATATGCTACGAGCTTGTGCTATAGATTCGAAGGAAATTGGGATAAACATTTACCTCTTGTAGAGTTCGCGTACAACAACAGTTACCAAGCGAGTATTCAAATGGCTCCCTATGAGGCTCTTTATGAGAGGCGTTGTCAGTCTCCAATTGGTTGGTTTGAACCAACTAAAGTGGAATTGTTGGGTTCGGATTCAGTACATGAAGCAATTGAGAAAGTTAATCTTATCGTGCAACGACTCAAGACAACTCGTAAGTAGACAGAAGTCCTATACAGATATGAGGCGACGTAAGCTAGAGTTTTCTGTTGGTGACAAGGTGTTCTTGAAAGTGTCACTGATAAAGGGAGTAATGTGGTTTGGTAAGAAGGGGAAACTTAGTCCTCGTTTCATTGGCCCTTATGAGATTGTTAGGAAAATTGGAGCGGTGACTTATTAATTGAAGTTGCCATCCGACATAGCCATGGTGCATTCGGTGTTTCACGTTTCGATGCTGAGGTTGTACAAACTCAATCCTTCCCATGTGTTGAACCTTGAAGAGATTGAAATTAATGAAGGATTAACCAATGAAGAAAAAACGGTTTAGATTCTAGATCGTCAAGCTAGGAGGTTGAGGACGAAGGATGTGGCGTCGGTCAAGGTGTTGTGGCGAAACCATAATACTGAGGAAGCTACTTGGGAAGCAGAGGAGGACATGAAGAAGAGATATCCTCACTTGTTCCCTGTGGCAGGTATGAGCTAGCGTTTTAAATTATTCATAGATGAATCGTTGTGTTTGTTCGAAATAACTTGTGGTTTAGTGAATTCTTTCTAGGCTATGATTCTCATTTGAGGACGGATGATCTTAAGGGAGGGATAATATGACACTCCGTAAATCCGAGTTAAGTGTGAAAGTGTCTTGGAGGATTGGACTTCACTGTTTTTGGGTAATGTAAAATACGGCCAAGAATACGGCCCGTATTTTGAAATACGGTCCGTATTCCTTGGGCGTATTTCACCACCTTCCTGGGTTTCTCACTGTTTTGTTATCATAAAATACGACCAGAGTTTACGGCCCGTATTTTGAAATACGGTCCGTATTTCTGGACGTATTTCACCCGTTCCCTAAAACTGCTCACTGTTTTGTTAATTATTAAATACGGCCAAAGTTTACACCTGTATTTTGAAATACGGCCTGTATTCCTGGGCGTATTTCACCAGCCGCCAACAGTGTATATAAATAGCGGGATTCAGTTAATTTTATGACTTATCCTCATTCCCATAAACCCTAAGGACAAAAATCTTTTCTCCACGTCTCCAAACATAAAAGACAAGGACATCTTTAACATTATTAATCAATCCTAGCATTAAACCCATGACTCTTAACATGATTCTTGAATGAAAAACCTAGGGTTTGCAAAGGAATCCTTCTCAAGGTGACTCAAGCTAGGATTTTGGGTGCTCTTCGTTGTAAAAGTAAATTGTTGAATTATGAAAGGCTTAATTAAGGTATGTCTCTTTTAAAAATCTTTTTTGACTATAAAGGTGATTTGTATGTCTCTCTTTTGGAAAACTGGTTTTGAAAGTATGTCTCTTTTAAGGCTCTTCATTGAATAATAAGGTGAACTTTTCCCGAATTGAAACTCTATTTCTTGCTTTAATTATGGTTAATGTGCGTGAGGGGAAAAGCCCACATTAAACCTAGTTTGTATCATGCTCTACGTACGTATATAAGTTATAAATGTTTTTCCTCTATAAGAGATGATCAATAATGATGGCTAAAGGTTGGTAATGATGTTTTCATATTGAACTATGGCATTGAAATCTTAGTTAAAGAAGTGTAAACGTTTTCAAGACGTTCTTTGAAATGGATTATCTTTACGATATGAAATGATGAACTTTAATGTCAATTGATGGTGTGACTACTTTGAGACAAATTGTGAATCGGCTTATGCTGGGCGAATTTATGTTTGGCCTAGCTACTCGGGAGGAAGAGTAGCCACTATGGATCCTAGTGTGGTAATTGTCTAGCTATTCAGGAGGAAGGGTGGCCACTACCAGGTTCGCTACCCGGAGTACGATTATGCCTAGCTATTCGGGAGGAAGGATAGCCACCGAGAATTACATTTTTAGTATGCGTGCGCCGTGATTAGTGGAACCTCTATAGTCATCCCGATGTGCTTCGATTCTTGGGCCGTATTGGCATGTGTGATATTCTTATTCTTTCATGGAATCGTTGTTGACAATCATGATCAATTTAAAAAGGCATATTTGAAAGTTGTAACTTGACAAAAGGATTCTTAATCGGTTTGATAATGCTTATTAAGGTACACCAAACTTGAATAATCGTTTTTATTGATTTCATACGGTCTTCAGAACTGACTTCTTTACGTATTATTGTACTTTATTTTCATATTGCTTGTTGTACCCTAGGCACTCATTGAGTACGAAGTACTCAAGCATACCATTGTTGTTTTTTATGGTATGTTAGGTAACAAGAAGAAGAAAGTTCTTGATACTGTCGCCGCAGGAAGGACTCGCGTGTTGTTCCGACTTGGTGAGCCCACATGCTCGTCCGTGGGACACCCTCATCATATTATTTCATCATTTTAGCAATTTAGCGGGTTGTGTCCCGATGTGTTAAACAGTCATTCTTTATATTAGAAGCTCCATAGTAATCATTCTTGTGGGTAGTTGTTGAGTTGTTTAACTCTTGGGCATGTGATACGTTTCGATTGAGGTTTATATTATTAAATACTTCCGCTAATTTTGTTCTTATATCATGATTCGTTTAAATTTATTTTATAAGCTATTGGAGGCAATTATTAAACCTGGCGGGTTCAAAGTGTCATTGTGCATCTTTTAGGTTCTTCCGATGTTGTTCATGACATCGGATGCCGGTCACGTCTAGGGTGGGTTTTGGGGCGTGACAGGTTCAAGTTTAGATACATTTTACTTTTACTAACTAAAAGTTATTAATTATAATGTGCTATATCTTAAATCATTGTAAGTTTTTTGAAGGATTATATTGGAGCGATAAATGGAACTCACATTCCTGCATTAATTCCCGTGGAAGAGCAACCAAGATATAAAAATCGTAAAGCAGTTCTTTCTCAAAATGTTCTTGTTGTGGTAGATTTTGATATGAACTTTCAATGCGTGCTTGCTGGTTCGGAAGGCTCTGATTCAAATTCTAGAGTGTTAAGAAATGTTTTTTGGGAGAGATCAAAAAATAGGTTGAAAATTCCAAATGGTAATTTAGTGTTAATTTAGACATTCATATTATTTATTTATTTACTTTCTAAAATCTTTAAGTTGATGCTTGTAATTTTGTAGGAAGATATTACACAGTCGATGCAGCCTATGCAAATACAAAGTACAATATCATTTAAGAAAATGGAGCCAAACACAAGCACCACAAACTGCTTGCGAACTCTTTAACTGAAGACATTCAAAACTTCGAAATGTCGTGGAGAAGACATTTGCTGATTTGGAAAAAAGATTCCCAATATTAACTACTCCTCCGTATTCCACCAAAAAAAAAAAAGTTGTATTGTGCTATCATGTTGTATACTTCATAATTTTAGTCGTAAGTGGAACTGGGAGGATTCATATTTTGAAGAACATGTGGAAGAAGAAATATATAGAAGATTCCCATAATTTGCATGATTTTGATTCAGAGTCAGATGAAGAAGAGCTTGGACGAGGACCGATAGATGTTGACAAACAATATATGTGCAATCTAAGAGATGGGATAGCTCAACAGATATGGAATTCTAGAGCAATTAGGTAGAATAGCATATGCTAGACGAGACAAACTAGGTCATTGTCACTTGAAGCAAGGGTATAGCCACCAGTCTATTCTGTAAAATAGGTAGATGTAAGAGACTGGCCAGAAGGAATTTAGAATTGGAGACTAATTAGCGCTTGAAGGTAGAGTAATTAGAGGCTGCAAAGTTTATCAGTGTAAAGCTCCATTGTATATCCTTTTCTCTGATGTTGGTAATTAAGATATTAATCTATCATAATTGAATATTCGAAACTATAGCTTGTTGTGATTCTTGCTGTCATTTTCTATTCTTCCCCCCCCCCCCCCTTTTTTTTTTCAATAAAAGTCGATCTATATAGTTATGTTTTTGTATAAATCACATTGTTTTTTCATGGAAACCTGTTAGGTAGAAAACTTAACATATGTGCTACTTTCGAAGCATAAAAAGAACGGAAAAGGGCCAAATATACTCATGTACTATTGGAAAAGGGTTAAATATACCCCTCGTTATACTTTGGGTCCAAATATACTCCTGCCGTTATACTTTGGGTTCAAATATACCCCTCATTATACTTTGGGTCTAAATATACCCCTCATTTTTAACGGAGGGACAGGTGTCACCATTTTATTGGCCTATTTTAAATTATCCTCTAATTAATTAAAATTTAACTCATAATCCGGTATCCAATGAAAAGACCCATACCCATACCTATACCCATACCCATACCCATACCCGGAAAATTAAAAGCAAGCTTGGAAAAGCTTCGTCAATGGCTGCCATAGTATATGACCGGCGAGCATACTGGATCAAAGCACCGTTCTGATCCCAAAGCTGTCCGCTAAACGCACCAACCTGAGACAAAAGGTTTCCATTCTGATGAAACCTTACCAAATAGATAAAGTCCATTTTGGAAGAAAGCCCTACAGAGAATTTCTCAAGGACACCCCACGGTCAGGAGCTGATAATGATCCCCCTTTCCCTCTAAGCCACTTACTTTCTTTTTCAGTTTAAATTAGTTTGAACTGCAAATTTTTCATAATTACGAAACTCGCTTCATTACATTCATTGATAATCGACTAATAAACTAAGGAACGGGATGCAAGAAATCAGTCTTTCCTCAGATCCATTTCTTCCCTACGGATTCCATCAGCATTTAATACGACTATCTCCAGCTTGTCACTCTGCAATAAGGGAGCAAAATATTCAGAAATACAGGATGATTATTTAGACTGGAACGGCTATTTCTTCCAGTCATATACTATGGCAGCCATTGAAGAAGCTTGTCCAAGCTTGCTTTTAATTTTCCGGGTATGGATATGGGTATGGGTCTTTTAGTTGGATATCGGATCATGGGTTAAATTTTAATTAATTAGAGGATAATTTAAAATAGGCCAATAAAATGGTGACACATGTTCCTCCGTTAAAAATGAGGGGTATATTTGGACCCAAATATATAACGAGGGGTATATTTAACCCTTTTCCAATAGTACAGGGGTATATTTGACCATTTCCCGTAAAAAGAATTAGTATGAGACAGTTGTAGCATAAGCTTTTAAATTAGACAGTCGCATACTTCATTGACTAACTTTATTCATATGCCTAATGATTCCATTTTACTTCTAAGAAGAACTTAACAAAATCAGAGGGCTTAAAGTTGATACTTCTAATGTTCAGACCAACATTGTGAGTTGATCCAATGCTAGATTTTCATTTCAGATACTTCAGAAAGACTATAATAAGAGTATTATTTTGTGATCTTGTATATTGTCATATAGTGAAGGGGTCAAAGATCAGTAGAACAGAGATGTGCAGGACTTTGGAACACATGGTGTACTTGTACTACCAGAAGAACCGATGTGGTGTGGTTTGCCATTTCATTCATAAAATCTCTCTCCAAAATTGTCTGCTTTTTTCCTCACTTTTTTTATGCAGGCTAAGCTCATTTGGAGTTCACCAACTGTGAGAAATTTAAATGTATGCATGCTTAAGATCAAATATTGATTTTTTATCGGGTGTTCGGTACTTGTATTAGGGCCCAACTAATTCAGATTTGTGCCATGTAAGGTTCATAAAAGAGGAAAAGCTCTCCCTCCCAGTTTTTTGCTCGTACCCGGAGTTCGAATCCCAGAAAATACTTTCTACCCTCATATCTAACTTTATCTTCTTCTTTGTCTTTGTTTTTTTTTCGGTTGTAATGAGGATGTTTTTATTCATTAAGCAAACTTAAGAGTCACTACATAGAGATACTAGTCTAGGCAACATAGTGCCCAATTTGTTTCTTTCTAATATAGAAATAGTAAATGCGGGGGGATTGGGGTACATGATCAAGCTCCCAAAAATATCTAGCTCGCATCCTTTTTTTGCTAATTGGTTCGCAACTCCATTAGCTTCTCTGTAGATGTGCTTGATCGATACCCTCTCTGCTTTAGCTAATAGGTACCTGCAATCATCAAGTAAACTTTATTATATTCTCATGAGTGGTAAAAAAAAATATTAAAGTCGTTATTGGAATATTTATTAATCAATTTAAGTAATATTATTATTTATTGAAAAGATACAAATTATTTTTATTTATTATTTATAGTTCTTTAATATATTTTTGCAGGAAAATATTTATTTTAAATACCTCACAATAAATTAGTATTTGATATATATATATATATATATGGTAAAAAAATATTAAAGTCGTTATTGGAATATTTATTAATCAATTTAAGTAATATTATTATTTATTGAAAAGATACAAATTATTTTTATTTATTATTTATAGTCCTTTAATATATTTTTGCAGGAAAATATTTATTTTAAATACCTCACAATAAATTAGTATTTGATATGATATATATATATATATACACACACGTTAATCATATTTTTTTAACTTAACTATGTAATTACATTTGTCCAACCAAACATGACAGAGGGAATTACACTGTAATTACACTCTCACAAACAAACAAGTCATTGTAATTACTGTATTGTGTAATTACCAGGCTGTGTAATTACACCAATTCCAATTACCAGGTGGCTTTCCAAACAGACCCTTAATAAAATTGGAAAACGAAATGAATTTCACATTACACTTTCTCTGTCTAAATTTAAGTGTTTTCGTTTGATTAGACAAAGACTGCAAGAAATAATAACTACGGAAAAGGGCTTAAAATGCAAAACTGAGCTATTGGGGAATTTGAAGCCCACAGATTCATAATGGGCTCTTCTCATGATGAGAAAGGAATTAAGATTTACCACCCTACGTGACATTTGATTGTGATAATTTAGGGTCTTTTGATGAAAATAATTGATAAAGATTCCTGAGAATGAATCTTGAAAAAATGACGGTGTTGACATTTCCCGTGTTAGATTTTACATGGGGCAATCAGATGGAGCGGGTATGGGTTTTTGTTGGATATCGGTAATATAGGTTGAGTTCTAATTAGGGAAAAGGACACTGTGTGTCCACTCAACTAAACTAATCCCACATTTAATCACTGTTTGGGCTTAATCCCACTAGGTGTCCGTCGGCCCAAATTAATGCCAAAAAATGGCCGGTTGGAGCAAAATAATGCCAAGGCTGGCCGGCCCAACAGCCCAGCACTTAAAAAAAGAAAAGACTCTTTGTGGCGACTAAGTCGCCACAAAAACGTCGCCACTAAAGGCTACATAAAGATATATACATATGTTGGAATTATATATACACTTTATATACAAGAATTATACATTTTATATACATATGCTGAAATTAATCTTACATTGATTATACATAAATTATATGTTAATTATACATTTATTATACACATATTATACAATAATGATATGATATTTATTTTTAACATATACAATAGTGATACATATTATATACCACAATGGTACGGTTTCTATGATACATTTTTTATACGTATGATGCACTTTCTATACAAGATCGATATAGTTTATATACATATCTTTGGAATTATATATACACTTTCTATACAAAAATGATACATATTATATACAAAAATGATATAATTTTCTATTTTATAATACACATTATATACACAAATAATACATATTATATACAAAAATGATACATACCTTAGTGATTCATATTTTATACAGTTTTTATACATTATAGATAGGTACTGATACATATTTTTATACACAAACGATACATATTATATACAAAAATCGCCTCAAATTTTTTTGGGATATTTCTTATTAAATATACACATATTATACATGTTTTGGGACATTTAACCTTTAGTGGCGACTTTTTTAATTGCCACTAAAAAGCCTGATTTTTCTATAGCGGCCCTAAAAGTCGCCACAAAAAAAAAAAAAAAAAAAAAAAAAAAAAAAAAAAAAAACGATGGGGCTGTTGGACCACCCAGCCTTTAGTGGCGACTTTTTAAATCTTTTGTGTTGACTTTTAGTCGCCACAAATGGCTTCTTCTGATTTGCCAGGATGGGAATAGTTTATGGGCCAATTTTTGGGTTTGGGAATAGATGGGCCAGCGCATGGGATTATTTATGGCCCAACGGCCATTGTGTCCTTTTCCCTTCTAATTAACTAGGGCTCATCCAAAATAGGCCAGTAGAAAGTTGTCATGTAATTAATAAATGCCTGACTATTATTTCCGGATTGAGCTGATAGAAACAAGGGCATTGATGAGCCAAAAAGTTAACGTCAGGGATTTTTTAGCTCGAAAGGTGGAAGAAAGACAATATTGTACTAAATCTAATAGTTCACGGCATTTTAGGCCCTTTTCCGAAATAACTAAAGATTTTGAATTTTGGGTATTAAAGTAAAAATGTGTGCAATGTATCAAAATGTTCTTTAAATTTTATAATTTTAAACAAAAAATGCTCAAACAGAAAAAATAAAATTGAAACGGAAAAGAGAAGTTAAAGAAGACATCCCCATGAATTGCGGTGAGCTCAACATTTGGTCGATCTGCTCCTTGTTTCGTTGACAAAGTCTATTTTTTCTTTTTAAATCAAATACATACCCAATAATAGGGCTGTTTACGGTTTTAGTTAAAACCAAAATCAAACCGAAAATTTAATCAAACCGAATAAAAAAACCGATATTTGGTTTGGTTTGGTTTGATTTGGTTTTAAATTTTAAAAACCGATAATATTTGGTTTGGTTATAGTTATATTAAAAAATAACCGAATAAATAACCGAACCAAACCGATAAATTATATACATAAATTTTATAATTATTTATATGCATAATATTAGTTTTTCATAAATAATTATAAATATTTTATACCTTTTAATCATTAATTTGATTTTTGGTCTACTTATTTCACATGATTGTTTATGGCCCGTGTTTTTAAGAATATGTCCAAGCCCATATCTTTAAGTCTTTTAACTCTTTAAGTGTTAAGTGTAAACCTACTAACAGAATCTCACGTTAGAGTCTAATGCCTTTAACTTAAATTTTTAGCCTTTCTTTGTCAGCCATTTGATTTTAGGTTGTTTCTTTTTTTTTTTTTCCTGAATTTATACCTTTCTTTTTTCTTGTCTGAATGGGTCCTAAACTTTTAATATTTTTCATATGAAAAGGACAGAGGTTGTAGCTTTGGAGGTTCCTATAGAAGATACTTCAGTAACATCAGCATTTGTTGCAACTCAAGCGCATGGTAATGCCCTAATACTTCTTCCGTGGGTAATCCTCCTAAAAGGCAGAAAAGAACAACTCCTTATAGTCGAGACCCTAGTCTTAGAGATAATGATAGAAAAACATCTGAAGTTTGGGATCATTACACAAAGTGTTTTTAATAAAATGGGAGAATTGAGGACAAAATGCAAGTATTGCCCCAAAGTTTGGGATCATTACACAAAAAAATTTTATTTCATATATTTTAATTTTAATTTTAGGTAGTCTTTATATTTAATTAATATGTATGTTTGTAACAACAACTAAAAGCTCCTATGCTCTACTTTATTTCCACGTATGTGTATTAAGATGATAAAAATGGTGCAACCACTACTTAGTTAGTTTTTAGCTCTATATGTAATAGTTTAGCAACTTTTGGTAACTTGAGTACGGCACTATCACTAATAGTGAAAATATTTTTATGATGTATGTTCCACCTTAAACGATAAATAAAAGTTATCGTTTGAAAAAAAAAAAAAAAAGACATGTCTTTTTCAATTTTTTAATGTTTTACTGATAAGTCTCATGGCTGCTAGTCATAAATCGAAAAATCCAACCAAATCGAACCAAACCGACAATAACCAAACCGGTGGTTATTATTTTATTTGGTTTGGTTATGATTTTAGACATATAAAAATCGACTAAATTGGTCTGGTTGTGGTTTTAATCAATAACCGACCCAAACCGAACCATGAACACCCCTACCCGATATAATAAGTCAACATATCCTTCTTGGTCAAATAGGTCAACAAACTGGGTCAAGACTAGCTACAATGTTGTCTTGTCCTCTGTAGGGATCATGTAATTTCAGTGTTTTAAAAGGCGCGGGCGTAAGGCGAGGCGTTTTACATACGCCTTGCCCAAGCGTAAGCCCCATGGGTACTTAATTTTTAATATTTTCTAAATTAATAAAATAAAAATATAAGTAAAAAATATATTAAAATTATATAAATAAAAAGAATTAGTATAAAATGTATGTATTTATTAGTAACATGCTAACATATGCATGACCTATTAAAAAAAAATCTTGAAAAAGTGAATGTAAAGATGCATTACACAATTACATGACTATGATGAAGCATAATTAGAGTTGACAAAATGATACTTTGTCCTAATAATTCAAAGATAAAATTGACAATCATATAAAGTTATTATTTTAAAACCTAAAACTAGATACAAATTAATACTCATTATAATACAAATAGTCAGAGTAGAGTCTTCAAAACATTATCTAAACTGGAGTGATATCAAAAGAAATTCTAAAACTAAAAACTATCTTGAAAAAGATAAATTGAAGAATGCTAACAAAATCTTGAAGAAAATAAAGCATAAAGAAGGAAAATGCAAACATGGAAGATAGTAAGAATTGAAGGACAAAACTACTTGCTTTATTAGTTTACTTTGCATACAAAGGTGTAAAGTGTATATGTTACTCCGTAAACAACAATGAGAAAAGATTATGAAATTAGGATGAACGATTGGAAAAAACTTTTGACTATTTGATATATTTAGTTTGAGAATTTACTATGAGTTAATTACTTGATATTTAACTTTTTTTTAAAAAATATTAAGCAATTTTGGCTCAAATTTGTAAAAGTTCTAGGCGAATGCCCTGAAGGTTGAGGCTTACGCCCCAAGATACTTAAGCCCCGCCTGTACGCCTCGGTGCGTTTTTGGTATGCCTCGCCCCGAGGCTCGCCCCAAAAACGCCTTTTAAAATACCGTGTAATTTTTATCAATCCAATTTTCTGGGAGCCACCCAAATTATGTCTAGAGCCCATGCAATATTTTCTCCTTGTGGTCAGGCAT
>NC_081342.1:27886446-27913848 GCF_029784015.1 Lycium ferocissimum
CAGTAGGCATAAAAAATTGAGGTAAACGTGACTGATTTAGGAGTATGCCAAGTCAAAAGTTACACAATTAGGTTATTTCGCCTAATGTAACTTATCGATCTAACGGAGACTAAGACATGAATTTATTATTATTTGAAAAACAGTATTTGAAGTTAAGTTGAAAAAAGGTATATTTGGTAATTAAAGTTGTGTTTGAACATGCATTTCACTTGAAAAGTGTTGGTGTTTTGTGAGAGAATCTTTTTTACTTAAAAAGGTGATTAGATTCAGTTTTCAAGACTTCAAATTAGAGTGGAAAAATTGATATAACCCACCAGGCCACCAGCCACCACCACCGGAGGTGAAAGCCTGGGTGGATGGTTTTCGAAAAAATAATAATGTAACCAGTAGTTCATTTTTAAGAAAACTTTGTATGTCCAAACGGGCCCTTATCATACCTTCTAAATGCCTGGAGACAGAAAAAGATGTACCCGACTTTACTAGTAAACAAGACACCAACAAAGTTGTCAAATTGTCAAACTTTAGTATCACGAAGAAAAAACATCACGATCCTAAGACACTTGGCAACAGAAAATACTAAACATGTTGGAAATATGTAAAGTGCGCTCTATATAACACTTTTATGTTGTTAATAGATAAACGTCGTACTACATATAATAAAACATTAGCGTGTTTAGAACGTGGAAACCACAACAACAATAATATTTGAAAAAAGGCTGAAGTGGTGAAAACATCCCTAAACTTGGCACGAATTATTACTTTAGTCTTCAAACTATTGCCACACTTAAAAACACCCCTAATATTGACAAACTGATAAATTCACCCCATGTTGCCACATGGCACAACAAGAAAATGCCAATTGACAAATAACGGATTCACGTGCTGAGGTGTCCTAACACGGGGGTGAATTTAAATTGAGTTGGCCAAGATTAGGGGTGTTTTCAGAGGTCAATAGTTCGGAGACTAAAGTGACTAAAACGTGCCAAGCTTTGATGATTTTCACCACTTCAAATTTCTTAGAAAAACGATTTTAAAAAGGGAGAGGAAATCAAGAAAGTAAATTACATTAACGAAACAATCGTGGAAGAATAGGCGAAGTAGGGAAGCACCCATTCGGGTTTCCTTCTGAATGGCTGAACGAACAACAGATTTCACAGTTTCATAGAGCTTAGGACATGATTTTGAGTAAAATCCAGTGGTGAGTTGAGCTGTGGAGCTTCCCATTAAACTCACTAGGAAAAACAAAACTATGGCAGTCTTAAAAAAAGCCATGGATGAATTTTTATTTAGAAATATAATAATGTTATAACCTATTACTTTGAAGAGAAGAAGTGTGGTACATTGATGAGAAAAATCACGTATTTATAGGGAAGCTGTGGAGACTAGAGAATGCTTTCTCAGGGTTATTGTTTTCGGCAGGTTACCTAACACGGAGACCCCATCGCATGTCTTTTTACGTTTGACAGAATTAAAGCAAACAGAACCAATAAGATCAATAAAAAATGGATCATTTACTTCTTGACAGTATTTGAATAGTAAAACAGGTCCGCGTATACCTGTTTGAGAATTACAGGAAGTTATTAAAGTATGACACTTTACGACTTGTTATGATCCTAAGTTATTAAAGTATGACACTTTACGACTTGTTATGATCTTATTAGTCATACAAAGGGGACCCAGACATTAGCAAAACGTAAAGTAGATTCACCGACTTGTTACTCGCACAATTAAACAGCACTACTGTTAACTAAAAGTGTCCTTATTCTAACTATATAGAAGCACGGGTGGGATCGTCGTCCGTCCGACCCCGTTAAGCATTAAAAAAAAAAAAAAGGTGTGATCCCCATATTAAACAACAAACAATATTAAAAAAAAAAAACACCAACCAATATTTTAAAAAAAAAAAAAAGTGAAACCCACCATCTCCAAACTCACGGAGAAAAAAAAAAGTGGACCCCATATTAACAAAATCAAGCAATATAAAAAAAAAAAGTGAATCCCATATTAAAAAAACAAACAATATCAAAAACAAGTCAGTTTTGTATTCGTAATAAACACTACTATAATAAAGTTTTAGATACGAAAGACAAACAAAGTGGAACCCACCATCTCCAAACTCACGGAGTCGTCCGTTAAGCATTAAAAAAAAGTGTGATCCCCATATTAAACACCAACCAATATTAAAAAAAAAAAAGAAGTAAAAGAAAGTGAAACCCACCATCTCCAAACTCACTGGAGAAAAAAAGTGGACCCCATATTAACAAAATCTGAATATAAAAAAAAAGTGAACCCCATATTAAAAAAAACAAACAATGTCAAAAACAAAGTGCGGACTTTGTATTCGTAAAGAAACACTAATATAATAAAGTTTTAGATACGGAGAACAAACAAAGTGGAACCCACCATCTCCAAACTCACGGAGAAAAAAAAAGTGGACCCATATTAACAAAATCAAGCAATTATATAGAAGCATGGGTTTACACCACGTTCGTCGTCCGTTAAAAAAAAAAAAAGTGTGGTCTAAACACCAACCAATATTCAAAAAAAAAAAAAAAACACCAACCAATATTCAAAAAAAAAAAAAAAAAAAAAAAAAAAAAGTGGAACCCACCATCTCCAAACTCACGGAGAAAAAAAATGGACCATATTAACAAAATCAAGCACAAAAAAAAAAAAGTGAACCCCATATTAAAAAAACAAACAATGTCAAAAGCAAAGTGCAGAGTTTGTATTCGTAGCAAACATTAATATAATAAAGTTTTAAATACGGAGCACAAACAAAGTGAAACCCACCATCTCCAAACTCACGGGAAAAAAAAAGTGGACCTATATTAACAAATCAAGCAATATAAAATAAAAGTGAATCATATTAAAAAACAAACAATGTAAAAAACAAAGTCGACAGATTTGTATTCGTAACAAACACTAATGTAATAAAATTTTAGATACGGAGCACAAACTACAATGTTATATTAATCGTGTTTTGAACATAGTGTATATATATATATATATATATATATATATATATATATATATATATATATTATATGCATAAAAATAGTGAAAACTAATAATGTCCAAAAGGGTGGGTCCCATACTAAACAACACCAAGCAATATAAAAAAAAGAAACCTTATAAAGCATGGGTTTAGACCCATGCTTCGTCGTCCGTTGTCCCTAAAAAAAAAAAAAAAAAAAAAAAAAAGGACGGGGGGGGGGGGGGGCATACTAAATAACACCAAGCAATATAAAAAAAAATTAAAAAAAAGTGAAACTCACCATCTCCAAACTCATGGGGAAAAAAAAGTGGACCCCATAATAACAAAATCAAGCAATATAAAAAATAAAAAAAATAAAAAAGTGAACCCCATATTAAAAAAAAATATAATGTTAAAAAAAAAGTGCAAACTTTGTATTCGTAAAAATGCTAATATAATAAAGTTTTAGATATAGAGCACAAACTATAATGTTATATTAATCATATTTTGAACATAGTATATGTATATATATTATATGCATAAAAATAGTGCAAACTAATAATGTCCAAAAAAAAAAAGTGCACACCATACTAAACAACACCAAGCAATATTAAAAAAAACTATATAAAGCATGGGTTTAGACCTATGCTTCGTCGTCCGTTGTCCCTTAAAAAAAAGGGGGGGGGGGGGCATACTAAATAACACCGAGCAATCTAAAAAAAAATAAAAAAAAGGAAGAAAAAAAAGTGGAACTCACCATCTCCAAACTCATGGGAAAAAAAAAAAGTGGACCCCATATTAACAAAATCAAGCAATATAAAAATAAAATAAAATTGAACCCCATATTAAAAAAAATATAATGTTAAAAAAAAAAAAGTGCAAACTTTGTATTCGTAGCAAACACTAATATAATAAAGTTTTAGATACGGAGCACAAACTACAATGTTATATTAATCGTGTTTTGAACATAATATATGTATATATATTATATGCATAAAAATAGTGAAACCCAAAAAAAAAAAAAGTGCACCCCATAATCACTATTCAAACACAACTACATACACATAGATGCACAATAATCTAAAGTGTTGGGCCCGTGCGCAGCACGGGCATAGGCCGTCTAGTTTTAGTTATACATGTACCTTGATCAAAAGGATGATGAAAAATTTTCTTAAATTAAAAAGCAAAAACAAAAAGAGCGAAGTAAGAGTACATAGATAATTTTTAATTTATTTTCGCTTATCCGATATGTGTTGTTTAGTCACAAGGCAAGCACTGATAGTTTTTGTTACAGCTAAATTTCGTTTATGAAAATAATAATCAAGACAAGAAAATAAACGAAAAGTATTTAATTGGAGTATTTGATTTTAATAATTTGTGCGGGTTACAATTTTTAAAAAATCTTTACCAAAGATGTAATTCTCTGATTCTTCTCCTCGCGACCATCAACTCAAGGGCTTAACAGCTTGTTCTTGAATTGATGGATTAAACTTGTTATTTGAATTTGACTAGGAATGTGGGGCAGACTTTTGACCGTGGACATGGAATGTATGGAAGGCTTGAGAATCACCACTAAAGAGACGGGCTTCGGATATGCGGAAAACTCGCGGATCACCGCTTGAAGATGAAGAATAATTCTTGATTTGCGGAAGACATAGGGATCACCACAGGAGATTAAGGCTTCATGATTTGCCGAAGACTTATGGATCATCATGGGAGACAACTTCTTTATATGCGGAAGGCTTATGGATCATCACGTGAGACAACTTCTTCATATGCGCAAGACTTAGGGATCACCACCAGAGATGAAGGCTTCTTGATATATATGCGAAAGATTTATGTATCTTCTTGATGTGCGGATGCATTCGGGAATCAATGGATATATGCCTTTTCTCATATTATGAATGCCCCTCAGAAAGTTATGTAACTCTCTGTATTTATAGTTATAGGGAGTAGGTGGTCCAAGTGTAAATGATCTCTCTTACATGATTTGATTGGTTTTATGTGAGTCATCAAGCCTACAACAAAGTTTATGTGATAAAGTTATATATGATTGAACCTTTTTATTTGAACAATTGGCGACGTTTGATTAAATTCATCTTATATTGAATTGGCAAGTTACATCACTTATATATATGTGTTGACACCTAATTTTTAACCTCCCGTAATTTATTTTAATCACTCAGACTCCATTACAATTGGATCTTGCCACTGTTAACAAAACTAGACCAAACTGTGCTAGCGTTAAAGTGCAAGTGGATTTATTGGCAGATTTTCCTAAGTTTGTGATGATGGATATAGAAGATGAAGATACTAAGGAGACTCATAGTATTAGAGTGAAGATTCAATATGATCATCTCCCTAAGTATTGTCATCTTGAATGTATGTTACAAAGTCACTCTAATGAAGAATGTCGAGTCCTGCATCGAGATATTGATAAAACTGCTGACCAAGGGGACCAAGATGTTGTTCAGGTTCAAGATGATGATAAGGAGAGGATGGAAGAGCCTAGGCAAGAACAAAGGAAGAAGGAGAATAGACGAGGTTATAGAGGATGGCAAAAACCTATTAAGAAGTTTCTTCCTAAAGTGTTATCTAGTGGTAAGGTGGTGACTTATCCTAGATCAAAGAATTATGTAGAATCAACTGGAGGGGAAAACAAAGCTGAGAATAGTAATCATAATGGTGATGAGTGTAACAAGACAAAGAATTAAGATTTAGTGGTCAGCACTAACAAGTTTGATGTCCTATCAATAATTAATGAGGACGAGGAATCCAGCAAAGTGAATAATGCAGCAGAAGTGGTTAGTTCCAATGTAGAAAATGTTATTCAAGAAAGTATTAAAGATCAGGCAGTGCAAACTACTAAGTTGAGCACCAAGGATTGGGTGGAAATGAATTTCAATCAGGTTGTAAGCATCTCTGAAAGATCACCAGGTGGTACTGATGAACAAAAGAAAGGGGGAGGGGCTACTGAAATCTCTCTATGTGCTATAATTGAAGTGGTAGAGGAGGAGACAATTCAAACTGTCTCAGGGCCAAGTGAGGTGGAGGATGGGAAGGATTTTCAAGAAGTTGAAGCTAGTGCTCAACTGGGTTGTAAGGATAGTACTGATGAGGGTAAAGATGATATCACAAAGGAAGCAGGTGAGAAAGAGGAAGAGAAATGTATTAATCAGCTGCCATTAGCAAAAGAAGAATCAGGTGTCATTCTACCGATTTTCCATGAGGATCAGGAGCCAGCACATGATGTTATGGAATCCTTAGGGCTAGATCTAGTCCTCTATTAAGAGAAAAAGAGTGAAGAGATGAGTAATGATCCAGTGGTACTGGATGAATATAGTACAGTAGCCCATAGTGCCAATGAAGGAAGCGATATCATAAAATTGGAAAATAGCACTCATGGAGATCATATTGTTGACAATGCCATTTTAAATGATGAAGTGTTGGATGAAGAAATAGTAGATGCAGAGAAGGAGAGCATTGTTAACACAGATGATGCAGTAGAGAATTCACAAGGCAGCCAAACTGAAAAAGCTTATTCTACAGCTTGTTATCCACCTGTTACAGAAGGCAATGTCTTAAAGGCTGATACTAATATCTTTGGTGATGGAAAATAATCAAATGATGCCTGTGCCTAAAAAAGTATCTCCTACTAAAGAATTGCATGCTTTAGTTTCTTATGATCTGAATAGTATGGATAGAATCAATGAAGAAGTTTTGTTGAAGAATCAATCAGGCAAGAATCCAGACTTCAGCAGGATAGAAGAAGAGGATTTATTGCAGCACAAGACTAATATATCTAAAGCTGCTGATGTGATTCACAAAGAAGTCAACAAGTCTAAGAAGGGCAAAAAGACCAAGAATGGTGGAGAAATTGGGTCTGCTAAGATCCAAGGTAAGAAAACTCAAACATAATCTAAAAGTTATGGAAAGGTGCAACCAACTAGGATTCTTCCAAAGAGAAATGTTACTAACAAATCTAATTTCCAATGATGAAGTCCCTCTTTTGGAATATTAGATCTGTTAATACTCAGAAGGCTTTCCATAGAGTTCAAATGCTGCACAAACATCATAAGTTTGTCCTCATAGTTTTATTGGAGCCTTTTCAACAATCAAGGCAAATTGACAGATATAAAAGAAGATGTAACGACTCGTTTGGTTGTTATAGTTCTTTTGGCACTTTCGCCCACTCTCAAGTGTTATTTAGATTCCTTTTGACCTGAGGGAACCGTTGATAGGCTTTCCGAGGTGTGTAGACTGAATTCGGGTAACTTTGGTGAAAATATAGGCTTAGAAGTGAAAAGTGATTGACCCGAAGTTGACTTTTGGGCAAACGAATCTTTTTCAAAATTCTGTCAATCCCGCAAGGTGCAGATAGTCATTTAGAACTTATGTGTGCATTTGGTTCAGTTCACAATGCATTCGAATGCATTTCGGGACATTGGATGGGAAATGAAAATTAAGGCATCGGTAGTTGACCCGGTCAACGAGCCTCCGTTGGGAATTTTGAGGCCACAGGCGCATTCGTATCACATTTTTATGTGGGACTAGGTGTCTAGTATGTGAGCAGATGGCCTCAGCAGTTAGTAAAAAAATCGGATTGAAAGAAAATATTGGGCCAAGTTTCGGTGTACGGGTGCCCCGCTCGCGGCACCAAAGCACTGCTGTCGCCGGCACCGGCGGGCGGTAGCCCCGGGCGCAGTGGTGCCAGCTATTTTGGCTTGACCGCTAAAGCGGTCGGGTGGCCGCTGGGGCGGTCCGGTTACCGCTACAGCGGTGACGGGCAGTGATTGTGCATTTAATAAGTCTTAAATGAGTCTTAGACCCTCATTATTTCATATCTCGGTATTGGGGCTTGGGAAGGCTGTTCTTAGAGACAAATTGAAGGAAATCTTGGAGGTAAAACCTTATCTAATCCTCTACTTCTCTTTACTCACAATCATTTTAGAATTTCCCCTTCCCTTTTCAATCCGCCAAAGTGGAATTTGAAGGAGGGTTTTGGGAGATTTTTCTCTAAGAGTATACTTGATAAATTGATGATGTTAATGTTCCCTTACTTTTAGTGGTGGTGCCAAGAGGCCACGTCAAACTGGCAGCTTTGGGGGTTCTGGTATGAGGGGCGCCGGTCAGTTTTTGAGGCCACCACAGCCCTATTTCGGTCATCTAGTGCATTCGATTACGGCCCTCTAGTGAGTCAAGTGGTTAGGCAGCTCCCGAGAGCTCGTTCTCTAGACCGGTGGACGGGGCCCCGCTTCATAGGGTCTTCGGTTTTCGTGTTTCGAGATTCGACTCCTCTTTAATTTCTCTTGTGGGGAGGTTAGGCATATTGCCAAGAGATTTCCCCGACCTAGGTGAGATTATCAGCCGCCGAGGACTCCTGTATCATCCGGTGGTTGAGAAGAGACTTCTCAGAGAGGCGGTGCTCAGTCAGGCCACGATATTTCCCATGGTTCTAGAGGTGGGTCCCAGCCAGCTAGAGGTGGTACCCAGAGTTCGAGAGGGGGATCCTAGACCGGGTGTGGTGGAGCCCATTGTTACTCATTTCTTGGTAGGCCCGAGGCAGAGGCCTCAGATGCTGTGATCTCAAGTACCATTTTTGTCCGTCATAGAGCAGCATCTGTGTTATTTGATCCTGGATCCACTTATTCGTATGTATCTGCATTTCATCGTTGGTTGATATTTACCCCGTGATAGCATAGATATACACGTTCATGTATCTACTCCGGTCGGAGATTCGTGGTTGTTGATCGAGTCTATCGGTCTTGTTTAGTTACTTTTATGGGGTATGACACCTGGGGTAGATTTGATGATTCTGGGTATAGTGGACTTTGATGTTATATTGGGTATGTCCTGGCTTTCTCCTTATCATACGATCTTGGACTATCACGCTAAGACAGTCACTTTACCCATGCCAAGTATCCCTAGGCTTGAGTGGAGAGGTGCTCCTAGTCCGGCTCCGAAGAAGATCATTTCCTTTCTTCGGGCGAAGAAGTTAGTAAGTAAGGGGTGTTTAGCGTATTTGGCACATGTTTGTGATACGACTGTTGCATCGCCATCCCTTGAGTCTATTCCTATTGTGAGCGAGTTCACGGAGGTATTTTCGTCGGATTTGCCAGGTATGCCACCTGATCGTGACATTGATTTCTGTATCAATGTGGACTCGGGTACTGGTCCTATTTTCATCTCACCATATCGAATAGCACCAGCCGAGTTGAGGGAACTTAAGGAACAATTGCAGGATTTATTGAGCAAAGGGTTCATTAGACCGAACGTCTCCCCTTGGGGTGCTCCAGTATTATTTGTGAAGAAGAAAGATAGGACCATGAGGATGTGCATTGATTACCGCCAGTTGAACAAGGTCAATATCTAGAACAATTGCCCTATGTCTCGTATTGATGATCTATTTGACCAGCTTCAGGGTGCTTTAGTGTTTTCTAAGATTGATTTGCGTTCCGGCTATTATCAGTTAAAGATTAGGGCAGAGGATATTCCGAAGATAGCATTTCGGATGAGATATGACCACTATGAGTTTCTAGTGATGTCTTTCGTGCTTACAAATGCCCCAGCTGCATTTATGACCCTGATGAATGGCATCTTTACGCCATTCCTTGATTATTTGTGATTGTGTTTATTGATGATATCTTGGTGTATTCCAATAGTAGAGTGAAACATGAGAGCTATCTTCGTACCGTCCTTGGGTTGTTGAAGAAACGTAGTCTGTTTGCTAATTTTCTAAGTGTGAGTTCTGGTTAGAGTCTGTAGAATTCTTGGGCCATGTGGTGTCCAAGGAGGGTATTATGGTTGATCCACAGAAGATTGAGGCTGTGAAGGGTTGGGCGACGCCCACTACCGTTACCAAGATTCGTAGATTTGGCCAGTTATTACCGTCGTTTTGTGTAGGGTTTTGCTGCAATTGCTTTGTCCTTGACCAGATTGACTCAAAAGGATGTTCTCTTCCAGTGGACGGATGACTATGAGGCAAAAGCTCATGCTTCTTTTGACAACAGCCCCGATCCTAGCCTCACCTGTGGCCAGTAAGGACTTCGCGGTCTATTGTGATACTTCCCGTATGGGTTTGGGTACGGTGTTGATGCAGGAGGGTAGAGTGATAGCTTATGCTTCCCGTCAGTTGAAGGTTCACGAGAAGAATTACCCTACCCATGATTTAGAGTTGTTAGCCGTAGTCTTCGCTTTGAAGCTTTGGAGGCATTACTTGTACGTTGTCCATTGTGAGGTTGTTACCGATCACCTTAGCCTTCAGCATGTGTTTACCCAGAGAGATCTTAATTTTAGGCAGTGCCGATAGATGGAGCTCCTGAAGAATTATGACATCTCTATTCTGTATCACCCTGGTAAAGCCAATGTGGTGGCTGATGACTTGAGTGGCAAGGCACTGAGTATGAGGAGTTTAGCCCGATTAGTTGTTTCTGAGTATCCGTTGGCCATGGAGGTTCAGACTATGGCCAACAGTTTCGTTCATCTTGACATCTCGACCCCGGGCAGGATTTTGGCTTGTATAGAGGCGAGATCATCGTTATTGGATCGGATCAAGGCTCATCAGTTTGAGGATTCTCAGTTGAGCAAGATCCGAGATAGGGTGTCAAAAAGTGAGGCCAAGGAGGCCGTGATTGATTCAGAGGGCATTATGTGGATTAGAGGACGCGTATGTGTTCCTCGTGTTGGTGATCTGATTCAGTTGATCTTATCTGAGGCCCACAGCTCTCGCTATTCCATTTATCCGGAAGTGACTAAGATGTACCGTGACTTGAGACAACACTATTGGTGGTGCCGCATGAAGAGGGATATAGTTTATTTTTTGGCTAAGTGTGGGAATTGTCAACAGGTAAAGTGTAACACCCCGTATCTTAAAATAAAGGTTAGACTCGTATCGTTAGAGTTTCAAAGGAAATCTGAAGGTTTGAATGTTTTTGCGAAAGTGGCTGAGGGGCCTACTTTGGGAAACCATAACACCTGGATTCGTTGGGAATTTGGAAAAGGTTCCTTAATGAAAGTTGTAGTACGTAGAAATACCTTTCCAGGCATATAAGGACCAGGCCAATCAGAGATCGGAGCAAGGACATATGATGGTCTCAAAATGGCTAATAGAGGGGTGCTCAGATTCGATAGAATCGGCTAAGTTTTCGATACGTTTGACTTCCAGTCCAATTTTGTGAAAATTCATTGAGAATTTGAGGAAACTTAAAACATGAAAATTGTATCCCTTTGAAATAACTTTCCAACGGTATATTGTGGAGCCAACGAGCTCACATGCGAAGTTATGTCCATTTTACCGAACACTGTGCAGAACCAACATAGGTCCCTTGTGAGGGCGCGTGCGCTGGCCCCGCATCGCGCACCGATAGCACAAAAACACCCTTTCTGAATATTGACCTGCAGGGCTTCGTCCACTGCATGTGCGTCGCGGGCCCATCGCATAACAGGTCGGGTTTCGGGTCAAAATTTGGGATTTCGCGTTTTAAGTTATATTTAAGCTTGGGGTTATTTCCCTAACATCCCTAGTCACGCAAAATCACCCTAAAGTCAGAGGGAACAAGTACCAAGCCTCAATAACCCTCCAAGGTAAGTTTTATCATGATTCTAGGTTAAATTCAAGTCCCTAATCTCTTTCTAACTTGAGTAAACCCTTCTAATCAATGGAGTTGTGAGTGGAACATTATTGTTAGGCGTGAAAACCCTAGAACTCGAATTCAAGAGGATTGAATGTCAAAAAGGTAATGCTTCTACACTCTAATCATTCATAATAGTGAATTGATGAGTTCTTGGGAGAATAGTAAATGGGTTTAGTAAAGAGAATTACACGAACTATAGTGGGGTTTTGAATTGTTGACTTGAGATTGTTATAATGATATGGGTGATAGAGAATGATGTTAATTACACCTAATTGAGATTGTAGAATCACCTAGAAGTAATATAATGGGAATTGAGTGAAGAAACACCATTAATGGAGATTTTGGAGCTTTATGCCCACTAAGTGTTTGATAAAATGCTTAGATGACCAAAGTATGAATATTATTGCTAATATAGAATCCCTTTGACTTGTATTGATATAGATCAAAGTTGAAAGGGTTGACGAACATTGTATTACGCTCAAAGGATGGAATTAAGGTATGTGAGGCTAACTATCTACGTTAGGGAATGTTCAAGATTCTCCCTACGCCTCATTCTTCATACTTGTTAGTAATTTGACTCAGAATATAGTTTAGCCCTAGTTTCATGATATGATATAGAACTGTTATCTTCTAGGGTTGTAGTTACAGGATTTGTTCATGGTTGTCAATTTGAATATCAGGAACTCAGCACGTAATCTTTATAGACTTATGTATTGTTACCACATGAGTCTCAATCTAGAAATTCAGTATGCTCAGAAACAGTCAGTGTTTTCAATTCAGTCCAGCATGTCTATTTCAGTTCAGTATTATTCATTGTTATTATGGTTTCAATCCTTATTAATTAACCATAATTAAACATAGGTGATTTTTCCCAAGGGCACAGCACAGTCTTGTGTATACGTATACATGGCTAAGGCCATTGACTGACACACTACTAGGCCGAGGCCATAGCGTGCATTTATTATTAGGCCGAGGCCCCACATATACAAACACAGATATTACAGATGATTCAGCTATAGAGCAGAGAGTATTCGTATCTCTATTTCCTTGCTATTACAGTTACATTTATCAGTTTCAGTTTCAGTATTTTATTGCTTCAGTTGCTTTACATACCAGTACAATTCAAATGTCTTTGATGTCCCTTTTTATTTCTTGGGGGCCTGCATTTTGGGATGTAGGCAACGATATGCAGGTGACGACTCAGCTATTTAGGAGTGCACGTATCGCCCTACTGGTGAGTCCCAAATTCCTTCGGGGTGTTGTCAGCGATCCAGTTATTTCAGTTTATAGACAACTCTATTATTTAGTATTCTTAGAGGCTTTATAGACACAGTTCAGACAGTCAGATATTTGTTATTTTAGCCTTATAGACAGTTATACTCAGTTGTTCAGTTGTTTTGGTTTAGCCATGTTGGCTACTTTCAGATATGTTCAGATTGTCTAAGTATTTCCGCATTATGATATTTTAGTCAGACTTTTAGTTAATCAGCATGTGTTGGTTTTATTTTATGAATCAGTTATGTTTTGGTATCACATGTTGATTTAGCCAGCCAGTTGGTTCGCTCGGTCACATGCAGTCAGGCACCGGGTGATGTGTTACGTCCAGGCCCAGGTTCGGGGCATGACATAAAGTATGAGCACCAGCGACCCGGTGGGGTGTTTCAGATGATGCCTATTCCTGAGTGGAAGTGGGAGAGGATTACCATGGACTTTGTCACATGTCTTCTGAATACCCTTTGGCAAGTTTGGTTCTATTTGGGTGATAGTGGATCGATTGACTAAGTCTGCTCACTTTGTCCCGGTTTAGGTTTCTTATACCGAGGAGAAGTTAGCCAAGATGTATATTCGAGATATTGTGAGATTACATGGGATCACCTATTTCTGTTGTATCTGATCGGGGTACTACCTTCACTTCCCGATTCTGGAGAGCATTTCATGACGAGTTGGATACCTGATTGGACTTTAGTACAACTTTCCATCCCCAGACCGATGGCTAGTCTGAGCGGACCATTCAGGTGCTCGAGGACATGTTGGGGCGTGTGTTATTGACTTTAGAGGTCCTTGGGATCAGCACTTACCCTTGGTAAAGTTTGCGTACAACAACAGTTATCAATCTAGTATTGGTATGGCGCCTTTTGAGGCCTTATATGGTAAGAGGTGTAGATCTCTGATTGGTTGGTTCGATGGGTTCAAAGCTTGACCTGGGAGCACGGATCTATTGAGAGAGTCCCTTGAGAGAGTGAGAGTTATTCAGGCTAGACTTGTGGCGGCTCAGAGCCGGCAGTAGGTGTATACGGACCGAAAGATCCAGGATTTGAAGTTTGCTATTAGTGATCAGGTTCTATTGAAGGTTTCACCCATGAAGGGTGTTATGAGGTTTGGTAAGAGGGGCAAGTTGAGCCCTAGATACATTGCCCTGTTTGAGATCGTGGATTGTATAGGCGATGTAGCTTCTGAGTTAGCATTGTCGCCAGGCTTGGCGGGAGTCCATCTGGTCTTTCATGTCTCCATGTTGAAAAAATACCACAGCGATGTTACCTGCATTGTCCGTTGAGATTCTATGTTGCTTGATGAGAATTTGACTTATGAGGAGGAGCCTATCGCAATCCTAGATAGGCAGGTTCAAAAATTGAGGTCCAAGGAGATTGCTTCTATGAAGGTGCAATGGAAGCACCACCCTGTGGAAAAGGCCACTTGGGAGACTGAGTTCGATATGCGTAGCCGATATTCCCAGTTGTTCACTGATTCAGGTATTTACCTACTTCCCTTCTTTACTTGCTCGGGGACGAGTAACGATTCAATTGGTATCTGATGTAACGACCCGTTTGGTCGTTACAGTTCTTTTGGCACTTTTGCCCGCTCCCGAGTGTTTATTAACTTTCTTTTGACCCGAGGGGATCGTTAACACGCTTCTGGAGGTGTCTAGACTAGATTCGGGTAACTTTTGTGAAAATATAAGCTTAGAAGTGAAAAGTGGTTGACCCGAAGTTGATTTTTGGGCAAACGAACCTTTTTCGAAATTTCGTCAATCCCGAGAGGTCCGGATAGTCATTTAGAACTTATGTGTGCGTTTGTTTCGGTTCCCAATGCTTTCGGATGCATTTCGGGACATTGGATGGGAAATGAGAATTATGGTATCAGTAGTTGACCCGGTCAACGAGACCTCCGTTGGGAATTCCAAGGCCACAGGCGTGTTCGTATCACGTTTTTATGTGGGACTAGGTGTCTGATATGTGAGCAGATGGCCTCGGGAGTTAGTCGAAAAATTAGATCGAAAGAAAATATTGGGCCAAGTTTCTGGTGTTTGGTGCCTGCTTTGGCTGCACCAGTACCGCAGCAGCGGCAGCGCTAGGGAGGTAGCCCTACCACTGAAGCGGTGCCAGCCATTTTTGTTCGACCGCTAAAGCGATCGGGTGGCCGCTGGGGCGGTCCAGTTACCGCTACAAGCGGTGACGGGCAGTAACTGTGCATTTAATAAGTCTTAAATGAGTCTTAGGCCCTCATTATTTCATATCTCGGTATTGGGGCTTGGGAAAGCTGTTCTTGGAGACAAATTGAAGGAAATCTTGGAGGTAAAACCTTGTCTAATCCTCTACTTCTCTTTACTCACAATTATCTTAGACTTTCCCCTTCCCTTTTCAATCCCTTAGAAATGAAATTTGAAGGAGGGTTTTGGGAGATTTTTCTCTAAGAGTATACTTGATAAATTGATGATGTTAATGTTAAAATGTGATGGATCTAAGCTTAGTAATCATATATCTTTCACTTTTAAGGATGAATTTCGGATTTGGAGAATTAGGGTTCATACCCAGTTTGGGGGTTTTTACTAGAATCAGATTTGGGGATAATTCTTGAGCTAAATCAACAATTAATGATGGGGTTATGATTACCTAGGATTCAATTTAGTATTTTACCCGTGAATTTCCCATTTTGCCCTTGTGGGCCCGTTTCCCCCAATTTTTAGGGTTAAAATGGACCTAATTGATAACATAGCAATATTAGTATCGTTATTCATGATTTCTAACTTAGAATTCGATTATGCTTAGACTACTTTGGTTTTGAGCTTCAGAGAAAGGGCAAGGCAATATAGTGACTTGTTGGTATTGCAGTCCGGCAGTCCAGGTTGGTTATGGTTTACCTTTGTTGAGACTTAGTATAGTGAATCACATATTTAGATTATGATGTCAGAGACAGCATGTGAACCTTTGGGTGTGAATTTGGGGTGGACATTGACTTAGGTTGGGCCCTGATATGTGTTGGGACTAGCCACCCCGTTATGTGTGTTTGATTGTTTAATTATGTTGGCTTGATGCCATGTTTAGTTGGTAAATAACGAAGGTCGCTTGTTGTCCTGATCTGCTTAGGGTTGACATACCCGTTGGTGGTATTTGTACTTGATATATTATTGGCGTACCCGCTGTTGGTACTTGAGATTATTGATATATTATTGACATATCCGCTGTTGGTACTTGATTATATATGTTGGCATCCCAACTTAGCTTTAGGCAACATGAAATCTCAAGAATTTTCACCCCAAGGCATGACAAACCACCCTTGACCAATTCCCAGATCTTACTGAACCCCTACAGTCAAGAGAACAAGGTCTAGGGGGACAAGAAGGCCTCAGGGTCCTGAAAGAGGAACAGGATAGGGTGAGGTCATCACCTCCTCATCCCTTTTCTGAACTTTACTTTTAGTGAAAAGGGATCAAAGGCCCCACTGGTCACTACCTCTAGTTCATGCCCAAGCTCACATTTTACTCTCCCAAAGAAACCTCAACCCCCTTTTACCTTATTCCCCATACCTAATGCCAATCACCAAAACTTATGGACAAGAGTGGTTTTGACACTGCCCCCTTAAACTAAGTCTCATCTAGACCCCTAATTAATCATATAAATTAACAGCTTCTAATCAACTCACTTTTGGAATCCTAACTATGTAATGATAGGTTGAATCCTTTTAGACACTAACATTTGACAAAAGTTGAACATTTAGATCACTTAAGAGTTTAAAATCAATTCGAACATCAACCTCCAGGTTCAAAGCAATTCCATTTCCAACTGGTCAATCATTTTCAGACAGTTAAAGGCACAACAGGACTCAAATCATCTTTTAAATCTATCTCAAACTTCTTTTGAAAATTCAGACATGAACTAGATATAAAAGAAAGTCTGATAGCATAAATGTCAAGGCTGAGCTCTATTCAAATGAAACCAAACATGATACCTAGTCCTGCTAGTGGCATATAGGTATTCTAATATTTTAAAATATTTTTTTCAACTTAATGGACATTTATTAACTCCTAATGGACCCTTCAATACCCTGTTATCTTATGAGTGACCTTGAATCCCAAAACTTCATTTCTAGACTTCTTTATCCTATTCTAAGATGTTGCTTCGTTAAAATTATCCTTAGTGCATAATCATATAATTATTCAAAATTATTTGACTAACTTAAGCACATTCAAACAGACTTGGGAAAATTCAAACTCACCCAAATGCAAGCAGACCCGTAACTCTGAATGCCTTAGACACTTACCAATGACTTCTTATTGACATGCCTAGGTTCCTTAAGCTCTGTTTTAACCTGATCATGACCCTTTCTATGTTTTATCCCAATCATAGCTCATGTCACTTAGTTGACGTCAAACAAGTATCGAGGCCCATAAAAGAACAGATTTAGGAAACCAAAAGTCATATTCTTATTCAGAAAAAAAAAAAAAAACAATTGCCTCAAATGCTTCAAATAGATATCACAGTACTTTAATGTTCTACTACATTCAACATGATTAGTATTAACTTACAGATTTAGGAAACCAAAAGTCATATTCTTATTCAGAAAAAAAAAAATAACAATTGCCTCAAATGCTTCAAGTAGATATCACAGTACTTAATGTTCTACTACATTCAACATGATTAGTATTAACTTGAAAGTTCATCAAATTAATATCATGACTTATATGATCATATCCTTATCAGATTTAAGCATTGGACAACAAAGGTAAGAACCCTCAACATCTATCAGAACACATGAATCTATTCCGACCATATTTAAGCAAACAATGCATTATTTGAGCATACACATAGAGTCTACCTCAAGAAACTACTTATTAATGTCAAACATGTGCTTTGAAAATAAAGGAAGTAACCTCCACCTCTAAGACAAGCTAATGCATCTTGATCAGTACCCAATCAATACATTAATTTAACTAAACCACAAGCAAAACAGCAACCAACTAACATCAATAAGCTATTATCACATAAACTAACTACTAAGCAATACCAAAACAAGTAAATAGGATAGAACATTACCTTTTAATGGTGCAACCTTGATGAAAAAATGAATTTGAAAGCCTTATGTGCTTCCAAGATCCACATTCAGCCATGCATACTCAAAACAAGGGAAAAAATAAGCCTTTGTTTTGAATTGAAACTCTTTAAAACTTTTAACTTTCAAAACACTCAGACTTTTTCTCAAAAGACCTCTCCAAAACTTTTTTTCCCAAACTCCTTCCTTTTTTCTTTTTTTAAAGGGGTTCAAAAATCGTCTAACCCTCAAAACCATTTATGTGGGACAAACATATTCCCAAAAAATGAACTTTTAAAACCAGATCTACGCCTTACATGACCTCTTAAACATATGAACGGCTAGATCTGAACCTCATTTGGTTCGATCTAGGCCTTTCAACCTCAACCAATAGCAATTAAGTAAGGTACAATGACACAACAAACAAATCTTTGAAGAATAAAGCAAAATAAAGTAAAAATACAATTTATTATCGTGTTTGGATTTAAAATTGCGAATTCGAGTGAAACATTAAATGTTTTCACCATAATAAACACATAAAAGCTGCATTCGTATGCTACACTCTGTAAATTTTCCATTTTTGGCGGAGAGGGAAGGTGGAAAAACCAAGGCGACGCTAGGGTTGCGTAGAAGAGGAAGTGAGAGAAGCGGGAAGGGGTAGGGTACCACCACAATCATCACAAAGCATCCAATCACAGTTGAATTCTTCCCAGGGTTGAAGTTTAGAACTAAGCTGGGGTATATCCCCTTTAACGTTTTAATGATCTGGGCCGGGCCTCAGCCTGGTTTTGGCTGGACTCGGTCCAGATTTTAAGAAATTAAAAGGCCTCTTTATTTTGTATACATATATATGTATGCTAAGCGTATACATGTATATGTATACCTCGTGTATACATATTTATGTATACGCAGTACATATATATGTATACCTAGTATATGCACACACACACACATACACATATTGATAATATTTTTAATTATAGATATGGTATATGTATATTGATAATATTTTTAATTATAGATAAAATTAGGACATAATTATTTTACAAAAATAGTTTAAAAATTGGCCAGATTATGTTAGTGGGCCTAAAATTACAAACATGGACCTAATGAATTCTGATCCAACAAATTATTTCAATTATGGCCAAATTTGGCCTTAATTGATTTTAATTTAGCTGGTCATTTCAATTATCGCCATATTTGGCCTAATTAGCAGGTTTAAAAATTAAATTGCATTAATGACCTTGATTAATCTTAAACCAATACTTGGTTTAAGATTTTACAAAAATGACCCCAATTCCCTTGAACCATGACTTGGTCAAATTAATTGTGGCCATAGCAAAATATTTAGATAATTTAAACATCAATTCGCAATAAGGACCACTTAATTAGCTACTTAAAACATTTATAGATTATTATAAATAGCTTTTGACAAATCACATAATCATGCAAAATTAAAGATTGAAGGGTGAAATGGTTAATTATTTAAATTACTAAAACTCCATGGATTAAAGGGAATAAAGTATTTCCTAATTTTGATTTTTGACAATTTAACAATTAAATAATAATAATTATTTTAAAACAAAATGCTCCTTTCTCTTTGATTAAATCAAATAAGTATCTTACAAATTTCATAACAGTGCCAATTAATTTCTAAACAACTTTGTGATGTCATGAAAAACCTTTCATCAATTTAAAGGAGCAAAATATTGTTCTGAGCAATTTTATAAAATTATTTAAACCCTTTAAGGTGTATAGTTTATTTTATTTATTTTCCAAGGACTCTGAGTAATTAAATAAATCATGGGAGGTTAAAAATTAGGTGTCAACAACTGCTCCTTCGGTGTTCGGGGATGGCAGGAGCATCCCTAAGCAACGAAATTTGACTAACCCGGCTCATTTCACCCTTTATCTTTTCATGCAATTTTCACATACATGGTCGGACCTTGATCTCTGGGTTTCCTACATATCTCAGGTTACATGAAAATTCAGGCCACTTGTAGCTCGACTCAACCAAAGACCTTTAAGTGATTTAGAATGAAAATCTTGAAACCCTCAGTGCTGTGATTGGGGTTTTTTCGGACGACTGTTAGAATGTGAACGATCCTCTGATCTTGAGTTCGCGTACATATCCCCGGTCTCTGGGAATTAGGTCACATGTAGTTCGACTCGCTGGAGAAATATATGTCCCTTATGCAGGAATACTTTCAGATTTCCCGGCGTGTGTTACATCTCAAAAGTTCAAGTTGTTTGCATTATGAGTAGACTAACATAAGCCCAAAGGGGACATGAAGTCCTTGTGAGATTAAGGAGAAGTAATTGATAACTTTAAGCTCATACCATAACATTTTGAAGTCATATGAGTCGGTGGAATTAAGTTCATCGAAGGAAGTGGAATGTGAGTCATGTTTGGGAAGATTTCACAGCAATTGAGTTATACTTTGTTTAGAAATGACTTGAAGAGGAGCTATAGGGCTCCTTAGAGGGTTAATGAAGTATTACACGAGTCCCAAGAAGGTTCCATAAGGTTTGGAAGTCAAACGAATCGAAGCGAGCAACTTATCGGATGGGGACACTTTGACGGACTGTAGAACATTTGACGGCCCACCAAATGGTGGAGCACTACTGTATAACAGTCACAGTGAGCCATGTTGGTCTGGGAAGTTTTACGGTGCACTTTGACGGACCGTAGGAATTTTGACGATCCGTCAAAGTGGGCGTAGGATTGCCCAACAGGATTTTAAGTTACGCTTTATGTATTTCATTTCACCCCATTTGAGTTCATTTTCTCCCCAAATCAGATCTAGGGCTCTCCAAGACCCTCTCTTCAAGTCCATAGGATAATCCAAGCGAAATCTAAGAGAATCAAGAGATTCAAGTGCTATGAAACTTGCTAGGGTTTGTGGAACTCAAGATTTGCCTATGGTGTTGATGTTGGAGACTTCACCTTGGTGGAGTAAGTTGATCCAATACTTGTTCTTGAGTGATTAAGGTAAGATTTTACATCTTTTACATATGGTTAAGGTTGTTTGATTGCTATACCATGTGGTTGAAGGAAGAAAAGTGAAAATAGAGTTCAAGCATGAACTTGAGGATATTGTGAGCTATTAGTTAATTTAAATTACAATTCTTAGCATGTTATGAGTATAATCTTGTTGTGGGTGGTGCTAATGATGTTGAGGAAGTATTGTATGTAAGTGTATATGGTGTTGTGTTGTAGTTATTGTTATGAATGATCTTGAAAAAGAGTTTTGAGGATTGGATGATGCTTAACCTAAATGAAGCCTCTTGATTATAGTATTGTTAATAATGTTATTGTTGTTTGGGAGTTGTTTTGGAATTTGGTAGAAGTAGATGAAATAGGAGAAATGCTGCCCAATTTTCGCTAGCTTACGAATCATACTAGCTTGGACTTGAGAGTGTCTTTGAGACCTAACTTTGCTATGAGCCCTCTTAAATGTAGATTTCTCGGGCTTTGGAGGTGAACGTTAAATAGTTAAGAATATCTAAAGGTATGTGAGGCTAACCCTTCTTTCTCGAGGCATGATTCCATTGTTGTACACTTATTCATGAAATTCACCATGTCTTCCATGACACCTCCATTGCCAGAAATGCTAAAGCTCATAAGTCTTGATACTCTCATGATATCGTTAATCTCATCCTATGATAGCTGACCCTCTAAAGAAAGATATATTGATGATGACGATGTTGACGATACTTATGTACTCCTATGTGTATATGTATGTATATATGTATGGCCATTATGTAACACCGAGCTTGTATAACCGGGTATGGTATTCACTGCACGCACACCACTATAGCTGGGTATGGACAACACTGAGCCTGGTTATGGCCGGCTATGTGTGACACCGAACCTCCATGGTCGGGTATGGTACTACTATATATATGTATGCGTATGTATGGAAGGTTTTCATTAGAAAAAGGATAAGTAAATATAATGAACATCTCAAGAGGTATAAATGACTTTCCTATCCCATGTCTCTTTTATCTCATGTTATCCTTTATGCTTTTATCGTGTTGTTGCATATGCCTTACATGTATTTTTATTTGTGGATGCTGTGTTCGTGCCCGCAGGTGGACAGGGAGACAGACTCGACCCTTAGGCTACTTATTCAGAGACTGCTTAGAGGAGCTCCATTTGATTCGGAGCTACAACTGTTGGTACTATTCTTTTGTGTACATATATGGGCATGGCGGGGTCCTGTCCCATCTTTATGATGTTACATACTCTTTCTAGAGGCTCGTAGATAGTTACGTATAGTTAGGTGTCTCTTAGCCTTGTCGGTTCATATTTTGTCTATCATTTTGATAGCCTTGTCGCTTTTATGTGTGTGTGTGTGTATGTCTATATATATATATATATATATATATATATATATATATATATATATATATATATATATATATATATATGGGCATAGTTGTTGATGTTGTTATGAAAGTGCTATAGCCGACGGAAAGGGTATTATTGATGCATAGAGATTATGAGTAGTCCATGTGGCTCACCTAGTTATGGTTGTCAAGATGAGAGATGCCCGGTGGATAGCTCCGGGTGCCTGTCATGGCCCTCCTGTTGGGTCGTGACAGCGTGTGTCCAACCGGTCGCGATTTTTCTGAAAAGAAAATAAAACAAGACAAATTGTTGCTAAGTCTGAGTCTGGATAGCTTCCAAATCCTGGCAAGGAGAGCTTGACTCTCATGGGCACCCTATTTTGATCGGTACGCGTAAGAAAAATTTGTCTGGATCTGGTTCAGCAAGTCGACTTCTTTTACGGAGGCTATGTGTCTTTTCCCTGGATTTGATAATATGCAAATATCTTTTGGGGAATTTAGATGAATGTCCCTCTTGACTGTTTGTATGAATGGCCCTCTTGTCTTATTTGAATGAATGACCCTCTTGGCGGTTTGTATGAATGGTCCTCTTGGCTGTTTGTATGAATGGCCCTCTTTGCTTGTTTGAATGAATGACCCTCTTGGTTGTTTGAATGAATGAATGGCCCTCTTGGCTTGTTTGTATAAATGGCCCTCTTGGCTGTTTATATGAATGAATGGCCCTCTTGGCAATTTAAATAAATTAATGGCCCTCTTGGCATGCAGATGACATTTATGGCCCTTGTGGCTGGATGATCTTTCTTTCGTCCATTGTATTGGTTGTTAACCTTTGTAGTCGAATATTCCCTTTCATCCTTGTCATGATCCTTTTGGTCGTATATATATCTTTATGCTCATCAATTATGACCCTCTCAGTCTGATATTTTTTGCTGTTCACCCTTTGTGTGACCATCGTTATAACGATCCGTTTGGTCATTTTGAGCTTTTGACTTCTTTTCCCCAAAATATCCTTTCATAGCTTTAAAATGGTATTTTTGACTTGCGGGAATAGGTGGCACAATTATTTAATTGGCAGGTAATTTTTTTGAATTTATTTAATGTATGTGAATATTTGATTGACAGGGATTTTACTTGCGCGCATATAAGGTATAAGTTGGTGAATAATGTAATTGACTAAGTGGGTCAAGACTACGTTTTATACATATTGGTTGAGTAAAAATAAAAGTTATTTTGGATAATTAATTTAGTTGATGGCAAGTGGGCCAAGTCCACCTTTCATTTACCCTATGTTATAAGGCCCATGTGTATGAATGAATTAAAAATAGTAGGGTTGACATCTGGGAGTCATAGAACCAACATAAAAAAAAAAAAAATATTACTAAGACTAGAGACAGCGTCGCGGGGGCGGAACGAAAATGACTGAGAGAAGGGCGACGTGTACTACTTCAGGTGAGAAGTTTCATTTAAGCTCTAATGTTTGATTTATATAGTTAGTGCTATGAGAAATGCCTCTTGGTTTTAAGTATTAAAGTATTTTGTTTTGGTGGAAAGAATTCTCTCCAACTTACATTTATCATAATAGGTTGGTGCTTAGTCCTTGTAATACTAGGGACAAGAATTAGTGGATTCCATCATTTAGTAATGATGACACCATGATTACAGAGGAGTGCATTTAAACCAAAGCCATGACCATCGATTTTAGAGAATTAGGGAGAAATTCTTACGTGAGGTACCATTTGTGTCACTGTCCAGCTTTTAAATTTTGTTTTTTTCTTTTCTTTTTGACACTGTCATCTACCCATACGTACTACGATTACCAACTGGGATTAAGATCATGGAAATAATGAGCTTATATAAGATACTAGTGAAACTTTCTCTTTGGGGTTATTACTCTTAAATTTGCAATATTGGAGATTTGAAGAGTGAGATTTAATCTTAAGTTACAGTTTTGGTTAATTGACGAGTTGACTAATTAATTGGTAGCAAGATCGAAATTTGTTTATAAATTTGGGTCTTGAATAGAAGTAAGGTTGTGAGTATTGATTCTTCTTGATTCTAATTTCCTAATCCGGATATGACTAGACTCTTATTACATCGAGGCACAAAGGAAGGGCAAGACTAAAGTTTGACAGTTGGAGATTTCTTTGTTCGGCTTTCCAGGTAGGTTACGGTTTACCTTATGGTGAGACTTCGATTAGCGAAGCGTATGTTTAGATGATATTGTTGGAGAATGCATGTAAGTCTTCGGGTGCGAAGTTGGGATGTATATTGTCTTAGGTTGAGCCTTGTTGTATGATTTGGGGGCTAGCCACCTCGTTGTGTAGCTAACTCATCTTGATCTATTTACTTGTTGGCTCGTTGACACGTTGAGATATTGGTAATTGTGACTAGTGATAGATCATGGCCATGATATTGCGGTACTTTACTTGATTGATATTGAGATGAGAATGGTGATTCCATTGTGGCTTATTGTGTAGCCTTATTGCTGATATTACTTTTATGCCATGTGTGGTACCGTTTCGGATTGAATTGGTTGTTAACATTAAATTTCATCATACTCATATGCATTTCCATGATACATTGATATATGCATGGTTATGGCACTAATGATGATATGTGAGAGAGTGTAGCCCCTGAGGTCTTTGCCGGAGAGCGTAAAAGAGAGATGAGTGTTTGTTGCCCGAGGTTTCTTGTCGGGAACGATGGAGTGTCCGATGCCCGAGGTCTTTGCCGAGATCGTGAGAGTGTGCTCGTGATCCGAGGTCATATTCCGGAGCGAGTGGTACATGGACTTCGCGGGTCCCCCATGGGTCATGATCGCTGAGACGTGGAGTTACTCCGTCTAGGACATGTTGTACAAAGCTGCGTATGCATTGCATTCATCCTACATACATTATTGCATTACATTGTATCTTGGTTTCTGTTGATTATTGTGATACTACTGTGATGTACTGATTCAGATTGATTATACTGAGACTTGGCACAATTGGGTTTAGATGCTATAACATAAACGATGACTTGTTCTGTGGATACGGATTCATGTTGACTTGTACTTGTTGGTTTATGTGTTTATCTTGCTTGTTGTCTTTATATACGTTAGCTAGTCTTAGTCGGCCTATGATACCTACCAGTACTTGTTGTTTGTACTGACCTGCACTTGCTGCATTCTTTTATGAATGCAGAGTACCAGTTGAGATCGACTTTTACTCTTCGTGGCTAATATTCGAGGATTGCTGATTCGAGTCCTTCAGGGTGAGCATAAGGACGTTCGCTGCCCGAAGACTCTTTTTATCATTATGTCTTTATTTTCATTCTGAGACATGATCTTTGAGGCTGCTATGTATTATTATGATTCAGACTTGTAGTATTTAGTTAGATGCTCTTGTATGACCAGACCAGATCTTTTGGGGTGGATTTCATTTACTTCTGCATTTTTTTTTTATTTTGATTGTGAGACTTACGCTATTTTACTTCTTTCGCTATTTTCTCTTATTTGTGAATATTGAGTTAAGGGTTCGCCTATCGACTTGAAAAAGGTAGGTGCCCGTATGACCTAGGCAAAAATGGGTCGTGACAATTGTGGTCGAATTCATCTTTATGCCCATTTGCTTTATGACCCTTGCAGCCAGATGTGTCTTTATTGTGACCCTTTTGGTCTCTCTCCACTAGTTTGAGCTTTGCCTTCTACCTTTGCTGTGAATAGATCAGTTGGTGGTGTATCTACTGTCCTATAAAAGAAAAACTTGCATGCACAGAAAAATTGTGAGTTACCTAAGAAGCCGATTAGCGTTGTTGTCTTCCCGTACGGTATCTCCTCTTGATGCTCCTTCGAACCCTCTTAGGCTCGGTATTTCTCAATATATATATATATATATATATATATATATATATATATATATATATATATATATATTGAAAATTCAGAGTAAAAATTTATAAAACGCATGTTATTTTTTCCTTAAAGTAAATGTTTGTTTCGTTTTATGTGTCATGACGTGTGTGTAACGGTTCGCATTTTCACGGGCGGAGTTAGCGCTTGGAAAAGCTACTTCGAACTCGTTGGTGCTCTTTCGGACTTTGTTTTAAAAGGGCCGCCACCTAATTTTTAGGAAATTAGGAAAACTAATTTTGAAGGGTTTATTTATACACCGTTAAAAACCCTTCTTAATCCAAAGTTCTAGGTAAGGGTTCTGGTAATCCCCTAGGGAAGGTGTTAGGCACCCTAGTATTAAGGATCCATACTATACGGTTGACCTTCGAGTTCCAATGTGTGAGTATTTGCATGAACTGTTTATTTCTAGCAAAAGATTTGTCATGTTGCATATCATTTTGAAAAGAGTTGAATATATTCCCTTTATATACAGGGTATTTACGTTCGGATTTATGATATCCGGGTATAATTGATTCATTTTATATATAAGGATAGTGTTTTTCGTATAGGAAAAGATAGAAAGTTTATTTATTTATTGGATTTGGATAACCAAATTTTATCCATGCTTTACTCACACGTGGACCGGGTTAATCCGTCTAGTATGCTTTTAGAACATCCTTAAGTGAAATTTTTATAATTTAAGAGTAATTCGGATTGTTTTGATTTTTAAGAAAAAGAACTTTTGCATGTTTCACATGATTGGGTTTTTAGGAAAAAAGATGGATTATACCCATGGTCAAAGAGTCTCATATATGCTTATTTTAAACATACTTGCATTCATATGTCTATTTTATAACCAAGTCCCAACTTTAATTTAAGGGATAAGAACTTCCTTTCAAATAAAACCATTTTTTATAAAAAAATGCCTGGTTCGTTTATTGAAATTATGGGCCTTTGCCTGGAAAATATTGACTGGTTTTTATAAAGAAGGGCCCAGTGGGCCTTAAGACTAAGAAGTGACTTTGTTTGGGCTTTCTAAAAAAAACTATATGGATTGACTGGCCATATCACTCCCTATTCCTAATTGTTTTGAAATATGGGCTTCAGCCTAATTTATTTGACCATAGATTTGTGCTAAACCAGATGGGGTTTTTATTCCAAAAGAGACCCTCTCATTATTTTTTGTTTCAAAATGCAAGCCGCGTGGGTTTTAACCCAAAACAGTTCAATGAATATCCATTTTCTTAAAAAAAGGTCGAGTG
>NC_081342.1:27913948-27932071 GCF_029784015.1 Lycium ferocissimum
TGCGTTTCTTTTCTTTTTACATGTGTTCAAACAAGGTTAAATTTTTATTTCATTTCCTGGATGAGAGATAGCTTTTTTTCTTTTTTTCATTTTGTTCTAAATATCTTTGATTTTTTTTAAAAAATCCAAAAAATGAGGGTTTTTGCAAAAAAACCATGTCTAAAGCTACCCCAAATATTAGCTTAGGGAAGTTTTTTAAATACAAGTAACTTTTTAAATGAATTTAGAATCGTATAAAAAGATGGGGAGAGTATTGTAATGTAATAATACATGTACAATATATATAACACTTTCAAAATACTTAGTCAAATAAGTGGCCCAAACAAGTCATACTCTTTGGTTTACATATACATCCTGCCTATGACTGGCCTATTTTTCTTGTAGGTATACACACATGATACCTATGATATACACATGACATGTGTATACCAAGTGTATACCTTGTGTATACTCCCTTTCTTTTTATTAATCTGCATACAACATGTGTCTACCCACACTCCTACATGTCCAACTTTTACACAAAAGCCAAAGCTAATCACGGTTCAACCCTAACTCTTATGCATATCAGATAAATGATTCATCTACTTCATATATTAATAGCTCTTATAGCAGGAAATTAGAACTGCTTAATATGATCACATAAGCACAATAGAAGGGTAAGGTAAAAGGGAAAATTCTATAACTTGTAATCACCCAAAAAAAAAAAAAATAGAGTTGGGGCATCAAGAGGCCTGGACCAAATAACATCAAGTGGAACTGAGACTGTACAGTTTTATATTCTCAAGAAGGACCACAGAAAAATCTTTGTTTTAATACAACAGTAGTAGGGACACATTACAACAAGGCTTCATGCAATTTACCACTTAAGATAGACAGGGGAAGGATCAGCTATGTGTACCAACGAATCCCAGAAACAATGACATGAAGTTCAAAAAACCAATCTTCATATATTCAGACTCTTTGAACTCCTAGCAGAGGCATCTTATTGCCAACAACCCTGAACTAGTTCATTAACCAAAGATCATCTTTTTTAAATGAACGGTTCCATTATGCTTAACTTCGTAAGTGCTTCTAGACTTATACACAAACCAATTTTCCAAAACTCACACCCCCCCCCTCCCCCCCGGCCTTTATCTCCAAACCCTTTTGTAAGATGATGAGATTTAAGGAAAAGCTAAAATTCTCTCAAGACAGGAGTACCCCTTATGATTCATAGGCTGATTATGACACCCCTCATTTTGGGGGGTAGATACTATGAGTCAAGCTGGGCTTGACTCTTCCCTGCCCCTTCTTTGAGGTGTCTTGAAAAGACCCTTCTAAGACAAGTAGTTCATACTACCTTTAAGAGTATTCAATCATGTCCCAAAATATCAACATCAAACCAATTCCATCCTACAATGTTCATTTTTAAAGCACAAACACAATACTTAATTATTTCACCCCTCCCCTCGATTCTCCTATGTATGACAGGATTTTAAAACACACTAACGATATAGAATCAAACCTTACTAGACAGATCCTAATTTTGCCCTTTTAATCTAAGTTATACTACCATGCCCAGTGAAGTCTAGGTGTCACAATTTAGTACAAGAAGTAAAAGGTTCTTACCAATTTAGGATTAACTAAATATTCCTTCTTTAAGTTCAAACCAAGATTAGGACCTTCACATGACCAAGTCCACACATAAATACACCACACCAGCTCTTAAGCATGTTTCTCAGGAAGCAAACATACAAGCTGACAAGTCAAACGTCTAAAAAAAAATGGAAATATGAATTCAGGCAACTAAGTGAATAAATTACTTCTTTGATACTTAGCAAATGGCAGTTTTGACCTTCCTAATCATGACAAAGATACTACAGACACCTTCCCTTTTGTTTTAACTTAGCTTTAGGACATAAAATCTCAAGAATTTTCCCCTAAGGCATGACAAAGATGTAACAGACATCTCTTTATTTTAACTTAGCTTTAGGCAACATGAAATCTCAAGAATTTTCCCCCAACACATGATAAAGATGTAACAGACAACTATCTCTTTACTTTAACCTAGCTTTAGGCAATATGAAATCTCAAGAATATTCCCCCCAAGGCATGACAAACCACCCTTGACCAATTTCGAATGTTACCGAACCCCTCATGAGAACAAGTGTCTGGTGAGGATAAGGAAGTCTGGGTGGTCCTCGAAAGAGAGGAGGGCGAGGCCATCACCTCCTCATCCCTTTCCTGAACCTTACTTTCAGTAAAAAGGGATCAAAGGCCCCACTGGTCACTACCTCCTGTTCATGACTAGGCTCACCTTATACTTTCCCAAAGCAACCTCAACCCCCTTTTACCTTATTCCTATACCTAATGCCAATCACCAAAACTTATGGACAAGAGTGGTTTAACACTGCCCTCTTAAAGTAAGTCTCATCTAGACCCCTAATTAATCATATAAAATAACAGCTTCTAATTAACTTAGTTTTGGAATCCGAACTATGTAATGTCAGGTTGAATCCTTTTAGACACTAATATTTGACAAAACTTGAACATTTAAATCACTTAAGAGTTTAAAATCAAATTGAACATCAACCTCCAGGTTCAAAGCATTTCCATTTCCAATTGGTCAATTATTTTCAGACTGTTAAAGGCACAACAAGACTCAAATCATCTTTTAAATCTATCTCAAACTTTTTTTGAAAATTCAGACATGAACTAGATATAAAAGAAAGTCTGATAACATAAATGTCAAGGCTAAGCTCTATTCAAATGAAACCAAACATGATACCTAGTCCTGCTAGTGGCATATAGGTATTCTACTATATTTTTAAATAATTTTTTCAACTTAATGGACATTTATTAACTCCTAATGGACCCTTTAATACCCTATTATCTTATGAGTGACCTTGAGTCCCAAAACTTCATTTTTAGACTTCTTTATCCTATTCTAGGATATTGCTTCTTTAAAATTATGCTTAGTGCATAATCATACAACTATTCAAAATTATTTGACTAACATAAGCACATTCAAGTAGACTTGAAAAAATTCAAACTCACCCAAATGCAAGCAAACCTCTAACTCTGAATGCCTTAGACACTTACAAAAGACTTCTTATAGACATGCCTAGGTTCCTTAAACTCTATTTTAACCTAATCATGACCCTTTCTATGTTTTATCCCAGTCATAGCTCATGTCACTTAGTTGGCATCAAACAAGTATGCAGGCCCATAAAAGAACAAATTTAGGAAACCAAAAGTCATATTCTTATTCAGGAAAAAAAAACAATTGCCTCAAATGCTTCAAATAGATATCAAGGTACTTTAATGTTCTACTACTTTCAATAGGATTATTATTAACTTAAAAGTTCATAAAATTACTATCATGACTTATGTGATCATATCCTTATCAGATTTAAGCATTGGACAACAAAGGTAAGAACCCTCAACATCTAACAGAACACATGAAATCTATTCCAACCATATTTAAGCAAACAATGCATTATTTGAGCATACACACTCTGTCTACCTCAAGAAACTACTTATTAATGTCAAACATGTTCTTTGAAAATAAAGGAAGGAACCTCCACATCTAAGACAAGCTAATGGATCTTGATCAGTACCCAGTCAATACATTAATTTAATTGAACCACAGAACAAAACAACAACCAACTAACATCAATAAGCTATTATCACATAGACTAACTATTAAGCAATACCAAAACAAGTAAATAGGATAGAACATTACCTTTTAATGGTTCAGCCTTGACCAAAAAATGAATTTGAAAGCCTTATGTGCTTCCAAGACCCACACTCAGCCACACAGACTCAAAACAAGGAAAAAATAAAAAAAAATTTAAACTCAGAGAGACCTCAAACTGGTGAAGTCATAAAATTTTTACTAATAAAGGCTTAAAATCTGAAGTTTTCAACCTTTCTTTTGGTTTGAAACTCTTTAAAACTTTTAACTTTCAAAACACTCAGACTTTTTCTCAAATGACCTCTCCAAAACCTTTTTTCCCAAACTCCTTCCTTTTTTTTTTTTTTTAAAGAGGGTTGCGGTTCTATTTATAGAACCCAAAAAATCGTCTAGCCCTCAAAATCATTGATGTGGGACGAACGCCTTACATGACCTCTTAAACATATGAACGGCCAGATCTGAACCTCATTTAGTTCGATCTAGGCCTTTCAACCTCAACTAATAGCAATTAAGTAAGGTACAACAACACAGCAAACAAATCTCAGAATAATAAAGAAAAATAAAGTAAAAATAAAAAATGCTCTCAACGTAAACCCTAGTTCCCATGCAAAACCCTAATTTTTAAATCTTAGCCATAGGTAATATGCATGTACGCTGGTCACTATCTCGGTGGTTGGCTGCATTGTACATCTACTCCTACACCTACTACAACCACGAAAGACTCCCATAATGAACCTACAATACCTAAGATAGATTGTAGACATATACTTCAATCAGAAAACCCTAATCCCATGCAAAATGTTACGTAAAAAATCTCTGTTAAAAAGGTAGAATATCGCAATGGTGTTCATGTATTGCGATGGACTGAGAAGGGGGTGGATCAGATGGAGCAATTGGAAGATTTGAAGCATGCAGTCGTTGGAAAATTTTCATATGGATGGACACCATTAGAGGAACTAAGAACTATCATTCCTGCTCAATGTGGGATGAAAGGGAAGTGTACAATTGGATTGTTTCGTGATAGACATGTGCTTATTACAGTTTTGACAAATAAGACCTTTGATATATGATTCTAAGTTTAAAGTTGATCAAGAAACATCAAAGGTTATATCTTGGATCTCTTTTCCATACTTGCTGCCTACTTTCTTTGTTAAGAAAGCATTATTTTCACTTGCATCTGCTGTTGGTATACCTCTTCATGTGGATCTTGCCACTATTAATCGTACAAGACCAAGTTGTGCAAGAGTTAAAGTGCTTATGGACTTACTGGTAGATCTACCTAATTATGTTAATATGGAAATTGAAGATGAGGATTCTAAGGAGGTTCGAGTTGAAAAAGTGAAGATACAATATGATTATCTTCCAAAATATTATAAAGAATGTAAGTTACAAGGGCATAATGAGGTTAAATGCAGGAAACTTCATCCTGAACTAGCAGTGTTTGATGAGGAAAAGGAGAAGTTTGATGAGCATGTAGTGAATGAGCCTGAGAAAGTGAAAAATGATTCAGTATAGAAAGGTAAGGCTATTGTGATTGATGATGTGAAACATCATGAGGTAGCAAAAGGCAAATTACTTGATGCACAACCTTAAAGGAATCATTTTTATCAGAATAGGAGGAGATTTAATGCTAGGAGATTAGCTAGTGGGAAATTACTAGGAGATCCTGGGAATTGGAATGTTGTTAAAGATAGTAGGGATTTCTCGAGTACTGGCGATTGTAGCTCAGATTCAAAGGTGTTACAGGTCAGCCCAATTGAGACTAAGGATACAAATGTGATAGTCCAAAACAAGTTTGAGGTGTTACAAGATCAAAATAATGGTAATGATAATGATGTAGAGTTGGTGAATAACAATGCAGATGAATATCAGGAGAACGAGTTGATTATCTCTGAAGATCAAAGAAGACATGGTGTTTAGAATCAAGATTTGTTTGTTAATGAAGGATGATTCAGAGAAGAAATCATCTGTTAAAGTGCAGAACAATTTGGAGGACTCACAAGATCAAATGGTATCAACTAATAATTGTGATGTTGCAGAGGTGGAGCTTATCAGTGTTGAAAGGCATGAAGATATAAACTTTTTTAAGGAGTTAGTTCAAGGGCAAGACTTGCAAAATAATTCAGAGAAAATGAATGGTAAAAGGAATGGTACTGATGATCTGGAGGCTTAGCCAGAAATTGTTACTGATACTTTGAAAGTGATGAATGATCATGATGGTACAACTCAGTGTGAATTAAATAAGATAGAGCAAGGTGAGGTGTTGGACAAAGAAGAGGATGTTGTCATTGGATCAGAGTTGATCCTTGATAACAATATTGTAGATAGCACAAAAGAGTGCTCAGCTAATATCTCTATAGCTGATAACAAGGCTAAGAAGGATAGCAAAGTGAAATTTATTTTGGAGAAGGAACAAGCTAGTCATTTATTATAAGCAAATGTTAGCATGAATAAAGAGAATGGTGGTGCTATGAGCTTAAAGATTGATGCAAATAATCAAAGGGTGCCAGATGAGATTTCTAATGTGGACAATACTAGTAGTGAGTTACAGTTGGTTGGTTGTTATCCTGAGAGAGGATCAGATGCAGAAGAAAGGAATTTAGCTTTGGCTATTATTCCTGATGTCAAGGATGCTCAGCCTCTAAATGTTGATAGAAGGCTTTCCCCTAATGAAGCTTTGCATGATGTTGTTTCTCATAATCTACATGATGAGAAAGAAAACATCACTTTGGTCAATAATAAGAAAGAAGATGTTGATGGTGCTGCTATTTATATGAATCTTCAACAGATGTGCATAGAAGCAGGATTATCTCCAAAAACATAAGGCAAAGTGTCAAGAAAAGGAAGAAAGCAAAGTTCTTCTGATGTTCCACAAACAGTGAGGTAATCAACAAGGAATAACTCTAAGAAATCTGTTAAATGATTGTTAAATCTTTATTTTGGAACATAATATCAGTGCATTTTCAACAAGCATTTCATAGAGTCCAAATGTTAAATAGGCATCATAAGTTCTTTTTGGTGGCTCTGATGGAACCTTTTCAAAGATCATCAAAGGCAGTTCGGAAATATAGAAGGATACTTGGAATGCCTTATGCTAATTTCAACTGTAATGGTAAAATTTGGTTTTTTGTCCAACATAATGTAGATGTTGAGGTTCTTTTGGATACTAAACAATCCATTACTGTAAAGCTAAAGTTTCAAGAATTGAATAGAGACATGGTGGTTAAAATGGTTTATGCTAAATGTTCAGAAGTGGAGAGATTGCAGTTATGGGATAGTTTATACTTCTTGGCTAGTAACATGACATCTCCTTGGTTGATTGGTGGAGATTTCAATATTATAATGAATGAAGAAGAAAAAATAGGAGGTTTACCAGTATTTCCACAAGAATATGAAGATTTTGCCTTTTGTCTGAATTCTTGTGAGTTACATAAGATGCCTTTTAACGGGAGTCCTTTCACTTGGTGGAATGGTAGGGCTGGTAATGACTGCATTTTCAAGAAGTTGGATAGGATTGTGCATAATGATTCATTCCAGAATTGGTTTGGATATCTTGAAGTGGAGCATTTGTCAAGGACTAGTTCTGATCATGCACCATTACTTTTATCTTGTGGAGATCAAGTGGAGAATTTTATCAAACCATTCAAATTTCTTAAATTCTGGGTGGAGCATGATTCTTTTCTTGACTTTATTAAGCAGCAATGGGAAGCAGACTTATCTGATGATGTTTTTCTTTCCTTTAAGCTCAAAATGAAGAAACTGAAAGTTGCTTTAAGTAAATGGAGTAAGGTTACTTTTGGTGATATTTTTAAGTAATTAGTGATCAGAGAAGATATAGTTAAGATTAAAGAGCAATTGTTTGAGGAGAATCCTACTGAAGAAAATACAATGGTGATGCAAAAGCCTCAAGCTGAACTTAAACTGTATCTTCACTATGAGGAAGAATTCTAGAGGCAAAAAGCCGAGATGGACTGTTTCTCAGAAGGTGACAAAAATACAAGATTTTTCCATAGTCTGGTAAAAGGAAAAAGGAAGAGAATCTAGATCAAGAGGATTCTAGCTGCTGATGGAATTTGGTTGAGGATGACGCCGACGATTCTTGTTGAAGGCGTTAAATTTTATCATAAGCAATTTACTTATGAGGAGGTTAGTCAAGATTCTCCAATTCTTAATCATATTCCTGAACTGATTAGAGAGGAGGATAACATGTTACTTGCTGAACAACCTAATATGGAGGAAAATACAGAAGGCTATGTTTGAATTAAATGAGATGGTGCATGTGGCCACCGACGGTTTTTACAGATCTTTTATCAGAAGTGTTGGGAGGTGATCAAGGCTGATGTATTTAGTGTTGTTAAAGCTTTCTTTGATGGTCAGACTCTTCCCAAGTGAATCACACACACTAATCTAGTATTGCTGCCAAAGAAGAATGTTGTTGAGTCTTTCTCTGATATGAGACATATAAGTCTGAGCAACTTTATTAATAAGGTCATATCTAGAGTAATTCATGATAGATTGGACAGATTACTTACAAGGGTGATATATCCAAATCAATCAGGTTTTGTCAAGGGCAGGAATATTATTGAGAATGTATTGTTGACACAAGAAATTGTAACTGACATAAGGAAGAGAGGAAAACTAGCAAATGTTGTGATTAAGTTGGATATGACAAAAGCATATGATAGGGTTTCATGGTTATATCTTTGTAAGGTGATGAAAAAGATGGGATTTTCTGGAAATTTCATTGATCTTATATGGAGACTGTTGGCAAATAATTGGTATTCTGTGCTTTTAAATGGTCATGCACATGGTTTCTTTCACTATACAAGGCGTTTCAGGCAAGGTGATCCACTCTCTCATACTCTTTTCATCATAGCTACAGAAGTTCTTTCAAGAGCTTTAAACTCTTTGTTTGATCAGCCTGGTTTTGTTGGTTATGGGATGCCAAAGTGGAGTGCTGAGCTGAATCATCTTTTCATCTGCAGATAAATACTCTGTGCATATGATCATGGATACTCTTCAAGAATATGAGAAGATATCTGGATAGCTGATAAACAAGAGGAAAAGTTCATTTTATATGTTCAAAGAAAGTTTCTAATGAGTTGAGTTAACAGGTTGAAGCAGTAACAGGATTTATGAGAGGGAAATTTCCTTTTACATATCTTGGAGTACCAGTTACTCATGCCAGGAAAAGGAAAGTGGACTATATTGAGTTATTGAAGAAATTCAAAGACAAATTGCAAACTTGGAAAGGAAAGTTACTGTCTTATGGTGGAAAAGCAGTTTTAATCACAAGTGTTCTTCAAAGTATTCCAATTCATGTTCTATCTACTATAAGGCCTCCTTAATGTGTTATAAAAGAACTACATAAGATCTTTGCCAAGTTCTTTTGGAATAATAAGGAGGAAGGAAGAAGCAGACACTGGTCATCTTGGCTTAACATGTGCTTTTCTAAGCATGAAGGAGGATTGGGATTCAGGTCTATTTATGACATGTCCAAATCCTTATGTGCTAAACTTTGGTGGAAGTTTAGAACCTCTAGTTCACTTTGGGCTAATTTCATGTGGAACAAATACTGTAAGAAGCAGATTCCTCAGGTGGTTTAATGGAAAGGAGGGTCACAAGTGTGGAAGATGATGTTGGAAACAAGGGAAAGTATTGAGCAGGAAGTCTGGTGGGAGCCAAAGATTGGAAATTGAAACATCTGGTTTGATAATTGGACTAAGTTAGATGCTCTCAGCGATGTGGTTCCCCAGACCTAGCATATAAATGATCATGTTGAAGATGTTTCTGAGGTTATTTCAAATGGAAGATGAGATATTAACAAACTCATGCAGCTGTTTCCTGAAAATATAGTGCAACACATAACACAGGAAATTGGTATTAAATATGCATCAAATGAATAGGATAGACCTTGGTAGATGATGACAAGTACTGGAAGGTTTACAGTAAGTAGTGCATGGGGGCTGTTGAGACAAAAAGCTAATGTAACAAATTTATATTTCGAATATGTGGATTAAAGGTGTGCCTTTTAAAATTTCATTCTTCTTGTGGAGATTGTGGAAGTTTAAAGTGCCAATTGATGAAGTGGTGGCAAGTATTAGCATTCCTATAGCTTTAAAGTGTTGTTGCTGCTATACTGCTCAGAATGAGACTATAAACCATCTGTTTCTATATGGAGATTTTGCAATCAAGGTATGGAGAGTCTTTAATGCAGGGGCTGGATTGAGCATGAATTGTATTCAGGTGAAACATGCTATTAGAAGTTGGTGGGAAGCAAAATGCCATTACAAACTGAAGATGATATACAAAGCAGTTGCTGCTTTCATTGTGTGGCAAATATAGAAGTGGAGAAGTAATAAGTCACATAATGGAAATATGAATCTGAATAGAGTGATATATGAAATAAATCTGAACATTCACATGTTATGTAAAGTTCTGTTTTCTGGGCTGAATATTCCATCTAGATGGCATCAGATTGTTCAGCTTTTTGAAGGATATAAGCCAACAGTTCTTTGCAGAGTTATTAAATGGATGAGACACTCGTATCCTGATTCTACAAGTGTAATAATCGATGAAGGCTAAAGGAAATCCGGGACCCGATTATAGCTGCGTTTGTATTAGGAATGAAGATGGTGATTTGGTGTATGCGGCTGCTAAAACTCTGATTGATGGTTCAAATATAGTTGCTGAGGCTGAGGCTATTAGAATGGGATTGATGTACTGTGTGGATAAGCAACTCTTTCCATTTATTATAGAGACTGATTCCATGACCATGAAGATGATTATCAATGCTGAATGGAAGATCCCTTGGAGCATTTCAATGTTGGTGGATGATATCAAAAGGCTGATGGAAGATCAAAGAGTGATTGTGATGCATATACACAGAGAAGGAAATGGACTTGTAGACTTTTTAACTAACTTTGTTTTTTATTTTGCACGTACAGTTCAGTTTCATAATTTTCAGGAGCTACCCAGTCAAGCTAAGAAGATTCTGAATTTGGAAAAGATTGGAATTCCTAACTTGAGAGTAAGAACCATACAAGACAAAGCACCAGATTGAAGTCCATGATACCAGAAGTAAAAGCCATTGCTAAGTACAGAATTTCAATAGAATATGAGCTATTGCAGCATATGTATTAAGGTGGTATTAGTGTGCTTGTCATGTTCATTCCTTAATATAATAAATGTTGTGATGTTCATGATATATGTAGAAGACTATACTGGTTATGGATCAAGCGAAATAGTGGGCTGGTTTTCATGCAAAAGGTGATATACACAGCAATATACAACTACTTTCAAGCTTTCCTGAAGAATGATTCATATGACTTGATACTTTCCACCTATGAGACTTTGAAGGCATGATAGATGTTATCAGGCCAAGGCTCTTGGATTCTAGTTGGTGATTATCTGTTAATCTCTACTTCTGTTGGCCATATTCCTTTAGGTTTTCCTTTGTTTTCTGCTATTTTCTTTATTTGGATCAATCTTGTTGGATTGATCCTGCTTTTTTCCTTAGTTTTTTATTCTTTGTTTTTAGCTGGATCAATCCCCTCTGGATTGATTTATACATATTTTCATTATCAATAAAATTCCACCTTCATGGTGGCCTTTACTCAAAAAAAATAATAAATAAATAAATAAAGTAAAAATACGATTTATTACCCTGTTTGGATTTAAAATCACGAATTAGAGTGAAACATTAAATGGTTTCACCATAATAAACACATAAAAGCTGCATTCGTCTGCTACACTCTGTAAATTTTGCCATTTTTGGCGGAGAGAGAAGGTGAAAAAACTAAGGCAGCACTAGGGTTGCGTAGAAAAGGAAGAGAAAGAAGCAGGAAGGGGTAGGGTTTTTTGCTGAAAGGGGAAATGAAAAATAAGAGGGGATGGGGTGGGGGTGCCTTTAACGTTTTAATGATCTGGGCCGGGTCTCAGCCTGGTTTGGGTTGGACTCGGTCCATAATTTAAGAAATTAAAAGGCCCCTTTATTTTGTATACATATATATGTATACTAAGCGTATACATGTATATGTATACCTCGTGCATACATATATATATATATATATATATATTGATAATATTTTTAATTATAGATAAAGTTAGGACATAATTATTTTACTAAAATAGTTTAAAAATTGTCCAAATTATGTTAGTGGGCCTAAAATTACGAACATGGCCCTAATGGATTCTGATCTAACAAATTATTTCAATTATGGCCAAATTTGGCCTTAATTGATTTTAATTTAGCTGTTCATTCTAATTATGGCCATATTTTAGCAGGTTTAAAAATTAAATTGCTTTAATGACCTTGATTAATCTTAAAATAATGAATTTGGTTATTTCAATCAAGGCCATTAAGAGGCTAGTTTTACAAAAATGACCCCAACTCCCTTGAACCATGACTTGGTCAAATTAATTGTGGCCATAGCAAAATAATTAGATAATTTAAACATCAATTTGCAATAGGGACCACTTAATTAACTGCATAAAACATTTATAGGTAATTAAATAAATTTTGAGAAATCACATAATCATGCAAAATTAAAGATTGAAGGGTGAAATGGTTAATTATTTAAATTACTCAAACTCCATGGATTAAAGGGGATAAAGTATTTCCTAATTTTAATTTTTGACAATTTAACAATTAAATAATTATTATTATTTTAAAACAAAATGTCCCTTTCTCTTTGATTAAATCAAATAAGTACCTTACAAATGTCATAAAAATGTCAATTAATTTCTAAACAACTTTGTGATGTCATGAAAAACCTTTCATCAATTTAAAGGAGCAAAATATTGTTTTGAGCAATTTTTATAAAACTATTTAAACCCTTTAAGGTGCATAATTTATTTTATTTATTTTCTAAGGACTCTGAGTAATTCAAGTAAATTATGGGAGGTTAAAAAGTAGGTGTCAACAATAAGATACTGCCATATGTGAATCTGGTATAGAGATTGTGCGGAAGGTTCAGGAGTATCGACTTTAGGCATAATCCAAGGACTCATTGGCTACAATAGCATCTATGATCCAACACCCTGAGAGCACTCACATTGATCCACTAGAGATCACATTGAGAGAAGAACAGGCTCACTGCGCCCATGTCGAGGCCGAGCCAGATGGCCAACCATAGTATGCCGACATCAAGGCCTACTTGGAAAAATGAGAGCATTCATCAGAGAGTTCAGCAAATCAAAAGAAAACCATCAGGAGGTTGGGTAATGGTTTCTTCTAAAACAAAGAAATGTTGTACAAAAGGACGCCTGACCTTGGTTTGCTCAGGTGTGTGGACGCCGAGGAGGCTACAAAATTGCTAAAAGAGGTGCACGCAGGGGCATGTGGATCCCACATGCGATGAGCTCGCCTTGGCCATTCGTGGCATGGGGAATGGACGTCATAGGACCCATCGAGCCTCCGGCCAACGGACATCATTTCATCTTAGTCGCCATCGACTACTTCACTAAATGGGTGGAGGTGACTTCCCACAAATCAGTGACCAAGAAAGTTGTGGCCGACTTTGTCAAAAACAATCTGATATATTATTTCGGTGCGCTGGAATCCATCATCACAGACAATGGTGACAACCTGAACAACCATTTGATGAAGGACGTTTGCAAACAATTCAAGGTCACCCACAGAAACTCCACCACTTACCGGCCACAAATGAATGGAGCAGTAGAGGCTGCCAACAAGAACATCAAAAGAATCCTGAGAAAAATGGTCGGCAACTACAATAATTGGCACGAGCAGTTGCCTTATGTTTTGTTGGGGTACAGAACGACGACCCGAACTTCCACTGGAGCAACCCTATACATCCTTATTTACGGTACAGAAGCGGTCATACCCACAGAGGTGGAAATCCTTTCACTCAGGATCATTCAAGAGGCAGAGCTAAAAGATGTCGAATGGGTCAGAAACCGCTACGAACAATTGGTCATAATAGATGAAAAGAGAATGGTGGTGGTATGCCACGGACAGTTGTACAAGAAAAGGATGTCTCGAGCCTTCAACAAGCGGATCAAAACCCGACTTTTTCATATCGGAGAACTCGTGCTCAAGCGAGTCTTCCCTCACCAAGAGGAATATAAAGGAAAATTCGCGCCAAACTGGCAAGGACCCTACATGGTCAGGAAAGTACTCTCAGGAGGAGTCGTAGTCCTAGCCGAGATGGGGCAATCAGATGGAGCGGGTATGGGTTTTTGTTGGATATCGGTATTATAGGTTGAGTTCTAATTAATTAGGGATCATCCAAAATAGGCCAATAGAAAGTTGTTATGTAATTAATAAATGTCTGAATATTATTTCGGGATTGAGCTGTTAGAAACAAGGGCATTGATGAGCCAAAAAGTTAACGTTAGGGATTTTTTAGCTCGAAAGGTGGAAGGAGGACAATATTGTACTAAATCTAATAGTTCATGGGCATTTTAGGCCCTTTTCTGAAATAACTAAAGATTTTGAATTTTGGGGATTAGAGTAAAAATGTGTAATGTATCAAAATGTCCTTTAAATCTTGTAATTTTAAACAAAAAATGTTCAAACAGAAAAAAAAAATTGAAACGGAAAAGAGAAGTTAAAGAAGACATCCCCATAATTGCGGTGAGCTCAACATTTGGCCGATCTACTCCCTGTTAGTAGTTGTTTCGTTGACAAAGTCTATTTTTCCTTTTTAAATCAAACTAGTATAAGTACCCGCGCGATGCGCAGAAAGTGTCAGAGCTAAAAATCATATTAAATTTTTAATTTGACTTGTTTGACAATATGAGATCATATTATTTTTAAAAAAAGTGAACAATCATCTCATTTTTCAATATCATATACTCAATTACAAAAATCTTTATTAAATTGAAGGAAATAATCATATAATTGTCGAATATCTTTTTTCTTCCTTATTTTTATTTATTACATTATCCATCTATTTTGTAATTACATTACTAAATATGACTTTTATTAGCTTGTCAGTTGGCTTAATATCCTTATCCATTGCTCTTATTTCAATGACATGGGTATATACTTTGCTTACTCTTGACTTTTATTCTATTGTTCAATTATATGAATTATTTAATTAATTCAAAATTTTAAAATTAATTCAAGTATAAATATCCTCACAAACTGATTTGTTATTTTTAGTTTGTTCAAAGTATAATTATTTGACTAATTTATCATAAAATATATTTATATTTTTCAATAAATATTGTTTTCTTATTTTGTGCAATAAGCAATTATATTTTTGTTCTCCTTTATTTTCAGATAAATATTTGAGTCTTATTTATAATTACTCCATTAAAATTTCCTATATGAGATATTCAATTATATTTTAAAACCTGTTATCCTACTTAAAACATTTTTTTCCTACCATGATATTTTAATTAGTCTTTTCTCATTTAATGTTTTACCTATAATTTAAATATATCATAATATTCTAAATTGAAATTTTGAATTAGTCTAAATATATAATTCTTTGATTATTTTCTTCTAAAATCTATTCGTATTTTAGTAGTTTTTTTTTGTACCTGCAATAAGAAGTAAAGTGGGTGAATTGCATTATGAATAAGTTTATTCTTTATTACGAAATCCAGTTATTCCTCTTAAGATAGCTATGTCATTATGTTGGCAAACTAATTCGTTGAAGTAGTAATGCAACTCCAAAAGATTATTAGGACTATATCTTTTTCTTTCAATTTAAATTCAAATTAAAGTTCAAATATTTCATCCTCAATTAATACGTTTCAGAAAATTTCACATATTGTTTTCTTTGATGAAGAGAGCCTAAATTACAGTGTTGCATCTTCTATAGCTCCAAATCAATCACGACAACTTTGAAAATTATAATGCTTTATCTTTTAATTCAAATTAATGATTCAAATATTATTATTTTTCAATTCAAATATATGTTATGTCAGAATGAAATTTTACACTCATAATACACATAAAACATGGTTTTTTAATCTACGTTGTAGAATCAATTCATTTTTCCAAAAAAAAAAAAAAAGAAAACTAAAAGTATTACACAAAAGAATATTACCTGCTTGAGTTCGAGGTTTCTATAATCCTCCAGATAAATTCTTTATCTTTTTTCTCTTTGGATGTGATTTGAGACGCATTGGAGCAGTCCATCGAGCAAATTGTTTCCTATGAGAACTTATGATCAGTGTACCATAATCTGGAACATTATTGAACAAATCTATATCTTCTATATATCTATAAAAGCAAAAATTGTTGCCTTGTCATTTAGTCAAGTGAAAATTAACGAAGAAGCCAAAAAAGAAATTTCACCTTTTTAAGCGTGAAAAGCTCCTTCCATTAGTAAATTGAAAATGCCAAGGCAAAGATCGCACAACAACAATGGTCGTTCCTGGCCAACCAGAATAATAAAAAACTGGTATTGCGATCTTCGTTTCATCTTAATTTTTGTGTATCAGAGAAAATGATGTTGCCCTTGACAATGATGCTCTCATTGTGCTTTGGCCGTGGACAACAAAACGTTATCTGCCATTGTTGCAGAATTTTATGTGCTCACTGGCAACTTTTGTGGCCATGCCATTATAGTGTGCGTGTGTGTGCTTCTTTTTTTCTCAAAAGATATTTAAGGACACAAAATCAGTTTATTATGAAGAAGTTAAACATTTTTGTGTGTAGTGTTAGTGTGTGCACGAAAATAGGGGTAGTTAACCGGAGGGCCGCGACGGGCACCCGGTGCTAACCCACCCGGGCACCTCTTATCATACTTTTCATCCATTATTCATACTAATCCCATTGGGCAACAATACATATATATCATCATCAATAACAATGCCCATATAGATGTACATAAGCCAACGAGGCTAACAAAATGATATCCAAAATATAGGCCGACAAGGCCAAACACATCTAACCATATACACATGTCTACGAGCCTCTAGGGAGATTATGTCATATCGTATAGCGGGACAGACCCATGCCCCGTGCATAAATATGTACTACAAAGAATAAGGACCGAAAGCGCGTAGCTCCGAAGGAAATGGAGCTGCGCTGTATGTAGTCCCCGAGTAATAAAGCTATGGATCAAGCCCGTTGCCACCGGCCACGGCATGACGGCCAACGTCCACAAACAAAAGGACATCGCACGGGTTAAATGTACCGAGTATGTAAAGTACGATCAACATCATTATGAAAGCATAATAGACAACATAAGAAATAGCGTAGATGGGAGATAATAGTATCATCGTCATAAACACTTACTTGCTTTTCATAGGGACTTCCCATTTCTAATGCGTGATTGTGTACATACATCCATATCCGTATCCATATTCATATCCGTACTCATTTACATTTGGTATCCATTTTCGTATTCATAGCATATTCGTATTCATATTCATATTCATATCGTATACACATCCATATCATGTACATAGCATACCCGACCAATGCATGTCTTGCTTCACATATCCGGCCCACGAAAGTCTTGTACATACCCCCCCTCCCGAGGTGGGGGACCTATCCGTACCAACCAGGGGGGTGCGCGCACAATATATATATATATATATATATATATATATATATATATATATATATATTTAATAAAAAACCCGACCATATAAGTGGGGGGTTTCCCCAAAAGCCATACATGGGGACATTATACAAAAAAAAGCTCAAAGCATCTTTAGCATCATTACTATCGTCGTTCTTTTAATCATCCCTGAGGACACAAATCATATAAAGGAATTTTGTACAATCGTAACATATCGAGAATCATGAGCTTAGGGGAAAATTTTTTTAAAATAGAATCATTTGGAGGAGAATCATTTTTGGGAAAACATCATAGGCCAAAAAGAAGAATAGATATTTTGCCAAAGGGAAACCCTGCCTTATGGAAAAAAAGGGTTTGCCTTACATACCTTTCCGTTAATTATTCCCCCCCCTTTTCATTTCCCCCTTCAATGTTCACGTTTCTACCTTCATTAGAGTTTCCATTGTTAAAAAAATTGATAACTTTTGTATACATGACTAAAGCAAAAAAATTGGACAAAAACCCCCTTTTTTTTATCGACTTCCTCCATATCATATATCAACTCCCAAACATCAATAATGACACTCCAACATCATAAAAATGCCCTTTTTTCCCCCGCATTATCCCTTTTTCCCTTTCAAATTTACTTCTAATCATTTATATTCATAGTCATAGCACACGATTACATTCTTTTATACAATTCATCCCTGATATCAATATCATTTATAACATGATTATAATCATAACATATCAAGAATCATTACTCCCCAAAAAATTCTCCCCACAAAAAATACCTTTTTCTCACATTCAAGACCCATTTTTTATATTCTTCTACAATCCAAGTGTTTCCTTCTCAATACCTTAAACAACATGGAAATACCATAAAACTTACCTTGATGGTGTAGAATAAACCTTGGGGGGGAAACACTTACTTGAACAAAAACCCCAGTTCCCCTC
>NC_081342.1:27932171-28076920 GCF_029784015.1 Lycium ferocissimum
AATACTACTCCATCCGTCCCAAAAAAAATTTCTTACTTTCCTTATTAGTTTGTCTAAAAAAGATTAGCACATTTCAATTTAAAAATAATTTAACTTTAGGAGATGATTTACAGCCACACAAATATCTAAAGCTTGTTTTGAACTATACATTTCAAAAGTCTCCTTTTATTTCTTAAACTCAGTACCAAGTCAAATTAAGACAATCTTTTTGGGATGGAGGGAGCACTTTTGAATTACTAGAATTTAAACAATAGTTATATATGGTGTAAACTGTTGTGAACATGCCCATTCCTGATTATACTATTGGCCTAAATTAGAATTTTATTTGGGATCCAGCCGAAGGACAGGTGTCAGGATGGCTGTGGCTTAGCGGATATATGTTTGTTATAACTTGTGCTCGTAGGTATCAGTAGAGGGGTATGCGTGTTGTGATTATGCTTAGCCAAAGACTCTGCTTCCCATCTTCAATTCTCTCCGTCTCTCATCTCCTTTTTCTACTATCCGTAATTAGTTTATTTTCAGTATTTTCCTTTGTAAATGAGTGGTTTGATTGTTGCAATTACTATCCCAGAGCTGTAAATGTTGTATTCCAGTTCTCATTAATACCTTTTTTTTTTTGGCAATATCAGTGTGTATAACTTAAATCTATTGAGTTTGAAGAGTTGCGGAGAAGAGAACAAACCAACTAAGGCAACCATGTCCTTTGCGGAAAGACCAACAGCACTGAAGCTAGAGATAAGACGGTTAAGGTTGAAAGTTGGTTGAGGAATGCTGTTATTCGCAGCACTTTGACTTGCTGTCCTGGCATCTCTTCTTCCTAGTTTTACATCCCAATTAGGCCCTCCAAGCTGCATATATACATCCAACATTCTTGGTTAGCATAAAATTTAACAGGCGGTTTACATAAGAAATAGGAAAAATTACAGCCAAACATCATCCGGCCTTCTAGTTTACAGAATATGTATACAGTGTACAGGTAGTGTATAGTTTATATTAAATATACATCTAATATACATATATTAAATATACATCTAATATATATACTTATAATATACATAGAACAGACAGTCGAAGTGTATAGGTAGTGGATACTTCGGCTATGTTTGTAAAATTAGTTGGCCGAAAGGTATATTTGCATAAGTTTAAATAAGAAATATGGTGATAATAACATGAAGAATGAACTTACGATGACAACAGAGTCGGGCAAGAACGCCAAATAAAATGTCAAGACAAGAGACGACATCTAAGATCTTTTTCGAACAGATTTGATGTCGTCAATAACTTCAAATCCTCTGGCAGAATTGAAATTTGCCTGTGCCCTCTTTTCGCCTGTGAAGGTTGATGTATCATCCAGGAACAATGATCCGTCGCATCCCTGAAATAAATTCATTAAGCAATTGCGGCAACCAAAAAAAAAAAAAAAAAAAAAAAAAAAAAACATAAAAAATTGAGGTAAACGTGACTGATTTAGGAGTATGACAAGTCAAAAGTTACACAATTAGGTTATTTCGCCTAATGTAACTTATCGATCTAATGGAGACTAAGACATGATTTTATTAGTATTTGAAAAATAATATTTGAAGTTAAGTTGAAAAAAGGTATATTTGGTAATTAAAGTTTTGTTTGAACATGCATTTCACTTAAAAAAAGTGTTGTGTTTTGTGAGAGAATCGTTTTTACTTAAAAAGGTGATTAGAATCAGTTTTCAAGACTTCAAATTAGAGTGGAAAAATTGATATAACCCACCAGGCCACCGGCCACCACCCCTGGAGGTGAAAGCCTGGGTGGATGATTTTCGAATAAATAATAATATAACCAGAAGTTCTTTTTTAAGAAAACTTTGTATGTCCAAACGGGCCCTTATCATACCTTGTAAATGCCTGGAGACAGAAAAAGATGTACACGACTTTACTAGTAAACAAGACACCAACAAAGTGTCCAATTGTCAAACTTTAGTCTCACGAAGAAAAAACATCACGATCCTAAGACACTTGGCAACAGAAAATACTAAACATGTTGGAAATATGTAAGTGCGCACTATATAACACTTTTATGTTGTTAATAGATAAACGTCGTACTACATATAATAAAACATTAGCGTGTTTAGAACGTGGAAACAACGACAACAATAATATTTGAAAAAAGGCTGAATTGGTGAAAATATTCCTAAATTTGGCACGAAATATTACTTTAGTCCTCAAACTATTGCCACACTTAAAAACACCCCTAATATTGGCAAACTGAATTTAAATTCACCCCATGTTGCTACATGGCACAGCAAGAAAATGCCAAGTGGACAGCACGTGGATTCACGTTGCTGAGGTGTCCTAACACGGGGGTGAATTTAAATTGAGTTGGCCAAGATTAGGGGTATTTTTATGAGGGTCAATAGTTCAGACTAAAGATTTAAACGCGCTTAAGTTTGGGGTGTTTTCACCACTTCAGCCTTGAAAAAACGATCGGAAAAAAGGAGAGGAAATCAAGAAAGTAAATTACATTGACGAAGCAATCGTGGAAGAATAGGCGAAGTAGGGAAGCACCCATTCGGGTTTCCTTCTGAATGGCAGAACGAACAACAGATTTCACAGTTTCATAGAGCTTAGGACATGATTTTGAGTAAAATCCAGTGGTGAGTTGAGCTGTGGAGCCTCCCATTAAACTCACTAGGAAAAACAAAAATATGGCAGTCTTAAAAGAAGCCATGGATGAATTTTTACTTAGAAATATAATAATGTTATAACCTATTACTTTGAAGAGAAGAAGTGTGGTACATTGATGAGAAAAATCACGTATTTATAGTGAAGCTGTGGAGACTAGAGAATGCTTTCTCAGGGTTATTGTTTTCGGCAGGTTACCTAACACGGAGACCCCATCGCATGTCTTTTTACGTTTGACAGAATTAAAGCAAACAGAACCGATAAGATCAATAAAAAATGGATCATTTACTTCTTGACAGTATTTGAATAGTAAAACCGGTCCGCGTATACCTGTTTGAAAATTGCAGGAAGTTATTAAAGTATGACACTTTACGACTTGTTATGATCTTAAGTTATTAAAGTATGACACTTTACGACTTGTTATGATCTTATTAGTCATACAAAGGGGACCCAAAGAAAACCAAGAATCTTATGATTTGGTGAAGAAAAGACTTGAGGGAATATTAAAGTGCAAGGTGGACTTTCCCGACATTACCCAAAGAAAACCAAGAATCTTATGATTTGGTGAAGAAAAGACTTGAGGGAATATTAAAGTGCAAGGTGGACTTTCCGGACATTAGCAAAACGTAAAGTAGATTCATCGACTTGTTACTCGCACAATTAAACAGCACAACTGTTAATTAAAAGTGTCCTTATTTTAGTTATATACATGTACCTTGATCAAAAGGATGGTAAAAACTTTTCTTAAATTAAAAAAACAAAAAGAGCGATGTAAGAGTACATAGATAATTTTTAATTTATTTTCGCTTATCCAATATGTGTTGTTTAGTCACGAGGCACGCACTGATAGTGTTTGTAACAGCTAAATTTCGTTCCTGAAAATAATAATCAAGACAAGAAAAATAACGAGAAGTATTCAATTGGAGTATTTGATTTCAATAATTTGTGCGGGTTACAATTTTTAGAAAATCTTCATCAAAGATGTAATTCTCTGATTTTTCTCCTCGTGACCATCAGCTCAAGGGCTTGGCAGGTTGTTCTTGAATTGATGGATTAAGCTTGTTATTTGAATTTGACCAGGAATGTGGGGCAGACTTTTGACCGCGGACATGGAATGTATGGAAGGCTAGCGGATCACCACTAAAGAGACAGGCTTTGGATATGCGGAAAACTCACGGATCACCGTTTGAAGATGAAGAATAATTCTTGATTTGCGGAAGACATAGTCTGCCCCACATTCCTGGTCAAATTCAAATAACAAGCTTAATCCATCAATTCAAGAACAACCTGCCAAGCCCTTGAGTTGATGGTCATGAGGAGAAGAATCAGAGAATTACATTTTTGATGAAGATTTTCTAAAAATTGTAACCCGCACAAATTATTGAAATCAAATACTTCAATTAAATACTTCTCGTTATTTTTCTTGTCTTGATTATTATTTTCAGGAACGAAATTTAACTGTTACAAACACTATCAGTGGACATGGAATGTATGGAAGGCTAGCGGATCACCACTAAAGAGACAAGAGTTTAAACAAATTTAATATGGATTTTAATTTCAGAAAATTCCTTTGTCTATACTCTACAGTATAATATTGATTTAAGTTATATATAGAATTTAAAAAGTTATCCTTAAAAATATACAATGGTATATCCTAAAAAATATACTGTGGTATATGTAGATAAAGACAATAACCTTTGACTGATTCGCTGCTTTTTCAAAAGTAAGAGAAATTACCATGAATTTGAAGTTGTACCTACTTTTACCCTGAATTTGAAGTTGTACCTGCTTTTCTTGTTTGAGCATTGGACACTACTTCTTGTGACATAGGCAAGTTAAACGTCCAAGAATATTTTGCTTTTAAAAGCAGAAAGAACATATCATCTCATTGTGCATTCATATTGGAAGCTTCTTCATATTCTTTGGGGACTGCATTACTTAAATCTAATTTCTTTGGGAGTTTCTTATATACTTCCTCTATCTCATTTTATGCGATGTATTTTTTTTTAATTTTTTTTTAGAAATAATAATTTTTTAATAGTTATAAACAATTTAATTTTAAATTTACATTTTACCGACATAAATTTATAGTTATGAAAATATTTATAACTTATTCTAGACCATAAATAGCAAAAATAATTTTGATTTGTTGCATACCTTACTTAATCAAAGTGCATCATATAAAGTGGGGCGAACAAAGTAATACTAACAACATGGATCTTGCATTTGCCCAAAAGCTTCGTCACTCTTACTTTGTTAAATTTCACAAGACTGAAAGAGTTTTCCTTCTATTGTTTTGGTTCATTTTTGTTGCTCTTTCTCTAATTATGGTAATTATGGAATGCTCGGACTAATTACAAGGTTCAAAAGATTGATCGGACCAATCATGCTTATGAACATCTACTTTTGGTTAGTTACGTCAGAGGATGTGGTAACATCGGGGATATACGTGTATACAATGAAAATCGGGATCTAAGGTCTCGACCCAACGGCCGAAGGTCCGGAATGAGAACAAGGAGTAATAGGTCATTGTTTGCTCGACTGGTCGGATAGGAACGTTCCGGACTCAGTCATTCGTATGCAGTAACATTCGAAGAGTTACGCTTCAAGTTGATAAGGGTCCGAGAAATACGGCCCATTGCGGTTTTCTCTCCGCTTAACATGCCACTCAGCTGTTGAACTCGAGATTCAAGGAATCATTATCCCATGATTGATTTAGTTACCATGTATAACACGAACACTTGTAGTATAAATAGGGAGGTAAACCCTCATAAGGAGGCATCTCATATTTTTACTTTCTTCTGCATACTTATATGAAAATCCTAATTCATAAAGCTCCGTAAACATCAAAGGTTATAGAATTTTATACCAATTGGCTCGAGTTTGAAGTGCTTAGGCCTCAATTCGGACCAGACATTGTGCTGTTCTTCAAATCCACTGAGGCTATCTCTTTACTTTCGTGTCATTAATATTTATCCATTGTTGTTATTCCTTTACTTTATAAACGAATCAAACCGCGTATCCTTTGAACCACATACAAATTGAATTGTTACCTTTTTAAGGGGTAAACAGTTTGGCGCCTACCGTGGGGCCAAGGATAGTAGCGGTGATTTGTTTGCAACTCAACTTTCACTTGCTCTTTTGCCTTTTGTGATTTCAGGGTTAACTTCGACATGTCGAACCTCAGCCACTCTGATCACTTAAACAATGCGGATAACAACAACCACGATGAGAACCCTAACAATGGGGTACCATTGAACATCATGCCTTCGGGCGACCCAATAGACGATCCTTCTGTTGATGCGAGTGCTGTCAACTCTAATGTAGCCGTTAATGACAGCGGAGATCCGCCCGTTGATAGGGCATCTGCTCGTAAAGCAGCCGAAGAGACGGGAGAGGAGATTAATTTATGTGTGATTTATAATTTATTGCAAGAACATCAGGTGTAACCATGCTACAACACCAGACGGCTATATCTCAACTCCAAAAGAACAACAACGGGGTCAGGGTAGCGGAACCAAACCGAGTACCAGTGCCATCCTATAGGGAAATTGAGATAAGTAGCGATCGAGAATGGTCGGTGCCCAATTAATCGTTCGAGGTGATAAAGATGTTGGAGGCGTTGTCTAAACCGATCGACTCTAATGAAAAGATGGTGGAGGATTATAATTCCCGAGTGGATCAGATTCCAGGGGCACCTCCAATTCTGACTGGGGCGAAAACCAAATATATTGTTCGAAGACCTTTCCCAGCAAGTGCGGCTTCGAAGTTGATCCCAAAGAGATTTAAGATGTCGGATATCCCGAAATATGATGGGACAATAGATCCACAAGAACATATAACCGCTTATGCCTGTGCCATAACGGGTAACGATCTGGAGGATGATGAAATTGAGTCGGTAATGTTGAAGAAGTTCGATGAGACATTGACCAAGGGGCAATACAATGGTATTGTACGCTGCCCGAGCACTCTATTCCATCCTTCGAGCTGCTCGCAAATGCTTTTGTAAAGGCTCACGCGGGGGCCCCGGAAGGTGAAGGCGAGAAAGTCCAACATATTCAAGATCTTCCAAAGGGACGACGAACAGCTCAGAGAGTTCATGATAAGGTTCCAGAAAGAAAGGATGTTGCTGCCTCCGGTTCCCGACGAGTAGGCGACTCAAGCTTTCACGAAGGGACTTAACCCCCGAAGTTCTAACGCTTCCCTCAAACTGAAAGAAAATCTATTAGAGTTCGGAGCTGTTACATGGGCGGATGTCCATAACAGGTATGAATCCAAGATACGGGTGGAGGATGATCAGCTCGGGCTCCTACCAGGTCCGGTTAACTGGATAAAAAATTTCAAATAGACCAAAAAATGTGATAGAAATAAAATTCCAACCATCAAGACATAGATATCATCCATACCCTCAACCCGAGAGGTCCACCATCAGGTCAGATAAGGGAAGAAGGGTGTCACGACCCAACTAGGGCCATGACAGGTACCCGGGGCTAACCACCGAGCACCACTCATTCTATTACTCATCCTGCGTTCATTCATATTTCTTAGGCCAAACCCATCGCCAGCCTCTTGTGGTCGACGACTTCTTTCACTTGAACACCTCAAGTGACCTTTGTTCCATTTAGACACTTCAGGTGGACAACCAGTGTTTCATTTAGGCTCTTTTCGCTGACATGGCAATTTGGGTGAGTTTCACGTTGAATAGGCGCGTGAAAATGCTATTTTGACGTCTGGGAACATATTTTTCTTAGTTTTTAACTATTTTCTTTTTGGTTCTTTTCTTTATTTAGTTACGGGGGGTCCCACACACCCTCTTCCCCACACTTCTCCTTCTTCAAATTTCGAAAAAATGGTGAGCCCTCTTCCCCAAACTTCTCCTTCTCCAAATTTCTTAAAAATATGGAACTAAAAGTTGGTGGACCTTATTAAATTGTTAAGAAATACCATAACCACCACCTTGCCACCACAACGCCATCAATTTCCTTCACTAGATTATGAGCTGTTCAACTATTTGCAGAACATAAATCCCAAAAGAACATAATTCAAAACACGAATTGCCAACACATGTTGAAATGGGATGTACGTATCAATCTCCACTCACACATTATATACACAAACAGAAAATTTGCTTCTTGATCGTAGATAAAAACACAAAGAAAAAACATATACAAAACGCAAAAACCCCAATTCATGAAAACAACAGCACAAAATCATGACCCATCAATTTTGGCCTTAACATTGTCGATGGTGTCACTGCTCAACCTTGTTATGACTTTTTGAATTACTACTAATGCTTTTGTGTTCAGCCATAGTTGCTGAACTTAAATTTGAGTTCTTGAAAAGAGGAGGTTGAGATGGAGTTTAAGTTTTGAAAAACCCATATCCTTTCTTTACTTTTTTTTTTTTGCTGATACATAATTTGTGTATTGATTTAACTTGCTGCGTTAAAAAATGATAGGAGTAGAAGGTTGGATTTAGTGGTGGTGTTGCGGTGGCAATGTGGTGGTGGATGGGGATGGAGGAAGTGTTGAGAAGGAGAGATAAACAAGAAGAAGTGAAAAAAAAATTGCAATGGTGGGGATGCAGTGAAAGAAGACGGGGAAGAGCGGGGGGGGGGGGGGGGAGGGATGCGGGAAGAAGAAGACACGGGAACATAGGGGGGGGGAGAAGGAATGTGAAGAAGGCAACAAGAGTCTGGGGGCGGGGGGTGGATAGAAATTCTAAAGAAAAATAAATAAAAAGTTTTTTTTTTTTGTAAAAAAATAAAATTTCCACGTGTCCCATACGAATTCGTTTATTTTTCCACGTAAGAGGCGCTTGGCAACACGACTTCAGTTAATTCTGAAATTGTGCAAAAAGAGCCTAAATGAAACACTGGTTGTCCACCTGAAGTGTCTAAATGGAACAAAGGTCACTTGAGGTGTTCAAGTGAAAGAAGTCGTCGACCACAAGAGGCTGGCGATGGGTTTGGCCTATTTCTTATGCTCATAATCATAGAAAACTATTTTCATTTGAAACATATTCACTTTATATACATAAGCACTTCGGCTATCAAAATAATATATATATATATATATATATATATATATATATATATATATATATATATATATACGTACGATGAGAACCATGAGACCATACTACCCACACCTACGTATCTACGAGCCTCTACTAGTGTACTAGACATATGGACGGGACAAGACCCCGTCGTGCCCAAAACATATATATACCAAAAGAATAAATCAATGGCACCTCCGGGAAAATGGAGTGCTCTCAAGACAGCTAATAGCTCCTACGAATCTGGATCACCTCCCTGTCTACCTGTGGGCATGAACACAGAGTCCAAAGAAAACGGACGTCAGTACGAACATTGTACTGAGTATGTAAGGCGTCAACAATAATAATACATCAATGAAATAGGGAAACATCAAATGAGGAGCAATCTGTAACTGACTGTCAATTATAAAAGAAATACTGCATGCTGGCTTACTTCATAATTATCATCACATCATGTATGCATATATGTATAAGCTGCCCGACCATATAGGTACGGTGTAATAATCATTAGCCTGCGTCCAGGCCTCCCGCGTCCGGGGTGCCATCTCATGCCGCCCACTAGTGGTGTCTGTCCATGCTATCTAGACATAGTGTATACGCTGCCCGCCTTAGCGGTGTGCCCTACCATATAGGCGCGTGTAATCATCATCATATACTTATCATAATGCATGCATAGAAACTCAAAGACAACTATACTTTATCGGGGTTGACATAAGGTCGTGAACCCCCGATTCCATTGTGGAGCATTCATAAACATTCTACCTCACCTTGAAGGAGTTAGCATATAAGGTGAGTGTATATAGTCTATAACATCAATGGATTATAGATAGCATCATTAGCTTAATAGGAACATCATATCATGGACTCTAGAATCTTTAGACTTAAGCTCATCATCATCATGAGCGTGCTCATAATGTATCTCTTATCTCATATGGCTATTTATGAACATAGACTCTTAGTTTTTTGGAAACTAGGAAATTCTTGAAGAAGGAGGGAAATCATGCCATAAGATTCATGTCTTAGAAAGAAAGGACTAGCCTCACATACCTTTTTTGTTTAACAATTCTATCGCTTGATTGTCCTCCCTCGATACTCGCGTTTCTACCTTCAAGAAAGTTCGTATTAACATTAGCCAATCGATTACATGAACGTGTTTACTAATGCTAGAGAAAATTGGGCAGCATTTTCTTTGTTTATACAACTTTCCTCATATTCCATATCAACTCCCAAACATCAATAACATCATTCACAATGTTGTAAACAACAATCATCATTTATCTACATTATCCACATTTCACAATTTTACTTCAATTCTCTATAATCATGATCATAGTTCACTATCGCGTTCTTTCACATATAATACTCACTCCATGTTCTAAATGTCATTTATAACCTACTTACAATCACAACATATCCATATTCATGATTCATTCCAAGCTATGGCTCAACAATGACACTATTCCCACATTTATGACCCATTTCCTATATTCTTCTACAATCCAAGTGTTTCAACTTCTCAATACCTTAAAAAATATGAAAAGATCATAAAACTTACCTTAGATAGTGTAGGAATAGACCTTAAGTGGAAATACCCTTGCTTGGTATCCGGCAATACATCAATAGCGAAATCAATTTCTCTTTCTGGAGGAAGGCCTGGAAGTTCATCTGGAAATACATCCGGAAATTCATTCACTACCAAAACGGATTGGAAAGTTGGCGACTTCGCTTCGGTGTCATGAACTCAGACTAAGTGATAAATATAGCCCTTAGCTATCATCTTTCTTTCCTTAAGGTAGGAAATAAACTTACCTCTTGGAGATGCCGCATTACCCTTCCATTCAAGCACGGGCTCTCCCGGAAATTGAAACCGAACTACTTTCATTCGGCAATAAACATTAGCATAACATTGGGCCAACCAATCCATACCCATAATCACATCGAAATCTAACATTTCCAGCTCAAATAAATCAGCTCTAGTCTGGCGGTCACAGATCACTATTACATAATTTTTATACACTTGTCTAGCTATCACGGAATCACCAACCGGAGTAGATACCTCAAAAGGTTTAATTGGCTCGGGTTTCACCCTAATACGACCAGCAACATATGGAGTAATATAAGATAGGGTAGAACTCGGATCTATCAATGCATACACATCATGCGGGAAAATACGGATAATGTACATTCTTCAATGAACCCCATCGTGGAGGACTAAAGATCTGAAATCGTTGGCTAAAGCATACATGATACCGAGTGGCACCGAGGTAGATGCTCCCCTGCGGCCTTTATCCCTCCCCCCTTGGAATCCGAGAAGTCGCCTACCGGCGCGAGAAGAACCGGCCGCTAATCCGTAGGCCGAACCCCAACTCTACCACTCACCGACGGCTCATCTCACGTGTCCTCGGCCACGGGCATAGCAAGCATCCGAACCTTCGGCGACAATATTGAAATGTAATCTACCGCCTTTTTAAAAATCGGGATGTAGGGTTCTCCTCGGCTATAATCTCCCCCAAACCGAGAACCCGAGGCCCGCGAACTCGACCTCGTCCCGAAATTAGGAGCGATCAAATCTCCCTCAATTCGTGGAGGTGCACTAGTCATTTTTAAAACGAGTGTCAGGGATATGACATAGTTTGATCCCCCTCTCGTAATCACTACCGCCCCCATAGATCCGGTCCCTCTTGTTTTGCCCCTATCAATGTCACGATCACCCTTTTGCGGATGTTGTTGTCCTTACGGATTCCGGGGCATGGGCTTGAATGCGGGAAATATCCATCCCATCTTGCAATGAAGCCGTCCGAGTCCTTGAACAAATGTGGTCCCAAACCACTCACAAATCGATGCACCCGATCTCCCATGTCGGCCACCATTTTCGGGCAATTTTTTCAAAGAATTAAATTGAAGGCTATACTCCCAGGCACTCATATTTACTTGTTTTAAATTTAAGAACCTATCCACTCTAGCTCGACCGACCTCGGGTGGCATGTAGTGGCGGATAAAGGCATCTACGAATTCTTGCCAAACGGGAGGAGGCGCATTCTCTTTTCTTGATGCTATCCAATTATTATACCATAAGAATAATATCTCGAGTCTATAAGAGATGTCAACTCCACAGATTCAGTTTTGGATGCATGAATAATCTTCAATGTCCTCAATATTTCATCAATAAAGCCTTGCGGATCTTCATCCTGCTTTGACCCAAAAAACTCCGGAGGATTGAAGCTCATGAAATCACGGGCTCTGGTGCTAGCTGACCGATCACTTGGACCCACATTTTATCGTTGTGCCTGGGCAGCAACTAATTGCGTCAATAAATGAATGGCCTCGGTCACTTGTTGACCCGAAGTAGCTGGCGGAGGAACTGGAGGGATAGGAGGCCGGAGCCGCGCCCTTCTTGTTCTTCTCGTACGGCGGAGTAGAAAGGAATGGTTATCTGAGCCTCATTATGTGATTCGCCCTCTTCTACATTCATTGGTGGCTCTCTTTCTGCCCGCCTTTTCATCCTAGTCTTGCCCTTCTGGGCGGCTTTAGCTTTTCCTTTTGGCGGCATTTCTGAAATCAAAGCACACTATTAAGGAAGAGAAAATCTTATAACACAGCTCTATCGCACGATCTCTTAAGATGAAAGATGGTCATTTTTCCTAAATGCCCTGTAGCCTCCTGTTTATTAGCGTGGCGCGTAACATACCATAAACAAGATTCTACTAGACACGGCTTGTAGATACATTCTAGACCGAAGGTTTGCGATACCACTTTTGTCATGACCCAACTAGGGCCATAACGGGTACCCGGGGCTAACCACCGAGCACCACTCATTCTATTACTCATCCTGCGTTCATTCATATTGCTTATGCTCATAATCATAGAAACTATTTTCATTTGAAACATATTCACTTTATATACATAAACCCTTCGGCTATCAAAATAGTATATATATATATATATATATATATATATATATAGACGATGAGAAACTGTGAGACTATACTACCCACACCTACGTATCTACGAGCCTCTACTAGAGTACTAGACATATGGATGGGACAGGACCCCGTCGTGCCCAAAACATAGATATACCAAAAGAATAAATCAATGGCACCTCGGGAAAATAGAGTGCTCTCAAGTCGACTAATAGCTCTACAAACGGATCACCTCCTCGTCTACCGTGGGCATGAACACGGCGTCCAAAAAAACGGACGTCGCACGAACATTGTACCGAGTATGTAAGGCATCAACAATAATAATACATTAATGAAATAGAAACATCAAATGAGGAGCAATCTAGAATCGATCGTCAATTATAAAGAAATACGCGTACGTTGGCTTACTTCATAATTATCATCACATCATGTATGCATATATGTATAAGCTGCCCGACCATATAGGTACGGTGTAATAATCATTTGCTTGCGTCCGTGCCTCACCGCGTCGGGTACCATCTCATGCCGCCCCAGTGGTGTCTGCCCATGCCATCTAGACATGGTGTATACGCTGCCCGCCTTAGCGGTGTCTGCCAGGCCATATAGGCGTGGTGTAACATCATCATCATATACTCATCATAATGCATACATAGCAACTCAAAGACAACTATACTTTATCGGGGTGACATAAGGTCGTGAACCCCCGATTCCATTATGGAGCATTCATAAACATTCTACCTCACCTTAAAGGAGTTAGCATATAAGGTGAGTGTATATAGTATATAACATCAATGTATTATAGATAGCATCATTAGCTTAATAGGAACATCATATCATGGACTCTAGAATCTTTAGACTTAAGCTCATCATCATCATTAGCGTGCTCATAATGTATCTCTTATCTCATATGGCTATTTATGAACATAGACTCTTAGTTTTCCGGAATGTAGGAAATTCTTGAAGAAGGAGGGAAATCATGCCATAAGATTCATGTCTTAGAAAGAAAGGACTAGCCTCACATACCTTTTTCGTTTAGCAATTCTATCGCTTGATTATCCTCCCCCGATACTGGCGTTTCTACCTTCAAGAAAGTTCGTATTAACATTAGCCAATCGATTACATGAACGTATTTACTAATGCTAGAGAAAATTGGGCAGCATTTCCTTTGTTTATACAATTTTCCTCATATTCCATATCAACTCCCAAACATCAATAACATCATTCACAATGTTGTAAACAACAATCATCATTTATCTACATTATCCACATTTCACAATTTCACTTCAATTCTCCATAATCATGATCATAGTTCACTATCACGTTCTTTCACATATAATACTCACTCCATGCTCTAAATGTCATTTATAACCTACTTACAATCACAACATATCCATATTCATAATTCATTCCAAGCTATGGCTCAACAATGACACCATTCCTACATTTATGACCCATTTCATATATTCTTCTACAATCCAAGTATTTCAACTTCTCAATACCTTAAACAACATGAAAAGATCATGAAACTTACCTTAGATAGTGTAGGAATAGACCTTGAGTGGAAATACCCTTCTTGCACCAAAACCCTAGTTCACTTCTCTTGAAATTTCTTGGCTTGGATGAACTTTAATGTGCTTCACACTCTTGATTTTTGTTGGTTTGATGAAGTTGATCATTAATTCTCTTGGGCTCTTGTGGATGAAGAGTGGAGAGAGTTTTAGAGGGTTTTTGAGAGAAGTGGTGTGAAAATGAAATGAATTAATGAACTTGGGTCCCTTTTTTAATAACTTAAAATCTGATCCGTCGGGAAATTATGCGGACACTTATACAGTCCGTATAAACTTATACGGTCCGTATAAGTGACCGTGAAACCACCCTTCCAATATCTCGACACGCGGCCATTATACTGACATTATACGGTCCGTATAATTTTATACATACGTATAAGTGACCGTATAATCCCACCAGGTGAGGACCTTCTTTGTACGATTGACCGTTATACGGACCGTATAATCGTCCGTATAACTCATCTTTTCTTTGATCTTGCTCTCGTCACTTCGTTTGATCTCCAATCCGTATGGAACCTTCTTAATACTTGTTTAGCACTTCATTAACAATCTAAGGGACGTCATGACTCTTATCCAAAACATCATTAAGTCATCGTTAACTTGCTACTCGTTATTTCCTTTTTCGATATTTATCATATGCCTTGCCTTCTCTTGGCAAACTTTCTCATCTAACATCGAATGTCTTTGAGATCTTGCTTAGGGTCATCAAATGCTATTTCTTACTTATCAAAATATCGTATACATCATGCCCTTCGTTAGTCTAGTTACTGTACGCTAACGGGAAATTTTTGAGGTGTAACAAAGGGAGAGGTCCACCATCAGGTCGGATAAGGGAAGAAGTGGTCCTGGCTCCAATACAACGAGAAGTGACAGACGAAGTAATCACAGCTCCAGGAGTAGGGGTTTGTAGTTTAGAAATAACACCATTGGGATGTCTGACACCGGTGAAAGTCTGAGGTTAGAATATAACTTTAATGTTGACTCGGCAGCCATTGCAGCTACACTCGGTCACATTAAAGATGTGAGATGCCCAAGGCCGCTGCAAACTGACCCTTCACAACGGGATCCAAATCTGATATGCGACTGCCATGTTACTCATGGACACCGGACCGACGACTGTAAAGGGTTAAGGGACGAAGTGGCACGATTGTTAAAAAATGATCATCTCCGGGAGTTTCTGAGTGAACGAGCAAAGAATCATTTCAAGAACCGGGAAATCAATAAGAAGACCGAACCGAAGGAACCCCAGCATATGATCAACATGATCATCAGTACCTCGAGGCCCGGTGATGAAGAAGACAAAATTCTCAATCACTTGAGAGAAGAGGTCCAGGGACTATGTACCAGATGGATTTATCTCCTTCAGTGATGAAGACGCGGAGGGCATCATTCAACCACACAATGATGCTTTGGTAATTTCTGTTCTCATAAATAAAACTCATGTCAAACACATTTGGATTGATCCAGGTAGCTCGGCCAACATTATCCAATGGAAAGTAGTGCAGCAGTTGGGACTGTTAGATCATATTGTACCAGCGACCTGGGTCCTCAACGAATTTAATATGGCTTGTGAAACTACCAAGAGCGAGATCACTCTACCAGTAAATGCGGCTGGCGTCGTGCAGCACACAAAGTTCTATGTCATTGATGGAGAGATGAGGTACAATGCCTTGCTCGAAAGACCATGGTTACACATCATGAGGGAAGCACCTTCAACCTTACACCAGATGTAGAAATTTCCAACCCCGGAGGGAGTAAAAATCATTCATGGAGAACAACCTGCATGTAAAAATCATTCACGGAGAACAACTTGCATGTCACAACCCAATTTTAGGATCGCCGGGCACCTACCCTTCCCACCTCAGTGGGCCAACCCTCTATCGACTAACACATTGATGGAATAAGACGAAGCATTTAAACTAATTAATATTTAGAAATAACAGCGGAATCTCATAATATATATTTGATCAACTCAAGTGTTCATATGATTACAACAAATGCATGATTACAGACTCAATCCATTTTCCCATGACCTGGTCTAGACTGTACAATAGCGACTAATGAATTCTGATTTCCACTATATTCTAAGACTCAACCTCCATTCTGAAATGCAGTGGGAGGAGGCCTTCCAGATAGGCACCGCGCAATTCCGTACACATCAAAATCAACCACCTGAAACAATCTACCCCCTAAAAAGGGTGTAGCAAGTGCAATATCAGTACAATCCACGCGTACTGAATAAGTATCACAGGCCGACAATGGTTAGAGACACATATCAGTAAAAGAAGTCACAAATAAACATGATCGACAACTAAGTCAAGTCCTACGTCAATTTTCGCACAATATGACACCAATACCCTTAACTCATTCACCTTTCGCTAATAACTACAAGCCAGATCCACAACAATATCACGACAATCATATATCATTATTACCATTCAGTTTAGTCTAGGAGCTGACTCTTCTCTATGATATCTTTAGTCTACATACTTTAGAGGCTAAACATACAACTGATCCTACGAACGATCCACAAGATAAAGCAACCAGTAAAAGTCACAGATAATCGAAGATAAGCATACATCATCACCTAAGTAGTACCTAATCCCAATTGTGCCAAATCTCAATATGTCAATCTAAATCCAACATCACAAGTAAACACCAAATCATCTCAACAAGCCATAATGCAATGCAATGCCATTCAAAAGCTGTGTACACATGTGCTCTGGACGAAAATATCGACATCTCGGTAGCATAACCCAGTGTGACTCGCGAAGTCTAAGTGCCACCCATCCCGGACCTTTGCCCAACAGACAGACGAGACCCCGAATTTTTTCCGGGGGGGGGGGGGGGGGGGGGTTCTCACCGGCACCACCCCGGGGGACCCACGGAATCCATGCATTATCAAAGATTCTGGAACTAACATCTGATATCAGCCATGCAATCAACGATTTTAGAACTAACATCGGATATCGGCTATCTCACTTACTCAAATAAGAGAGTTTTATCAAGTGTCAACTTCACTCAATCAATGATTTCAAGATGAACATCGGACATCGACCATCTCGCGTCACTCAAGTAAAAGAGTTTTAATCACTATAATCAAGATATCAACAATTTATCATGAATGGATGAGAATGTGTGCAATGCATGGGTCAACATCAACAGTCTGATCAATATCACAGGTACCAACAATCGGGTACGCCAACAATATATCTGAATCACAAATACCATTCGTGGCTATGCCAATAATATATCCGAATCAAAAACACCAATAGTGGGTATGCCAACAATATATCTGAATCACAAATACCAACAGTGGGTATGCAAACAATATATCTGAATTACAAATACCAACAGTGGGTATGCCAACAATATATCTGAATCACAAATACCAACAGTGGGTATGCCAATAATATATCTGAATTACAAATACCAACATTGGGTATGACAACAATATCGTAATTAAGACGATAACATAATTCAATATTTATCCACAACCCATGGCATCAAGCCGGCACAATAGAACAATCAAATCACAACACAATGAGGTGGCTAGTCCCAAACACACAATAGGTTAATCAAATCGATATACATTATTATCACTTCCCTAAATCATGCTATTAGCTTAGAACAGGTAATCTCACCCTACACTCACAATAATTCGTCACAACTCAATCTAGAACTCAATCACAATCGTTGATGCATTTTATCCTTCCATTTATCAACTAGATTCACTATTAATGGCATGACACAAATAATCACATATTACGGGAATTCTCATCATTAGACACAGAAAATAGGTATCACCTGCTACTCCCAAGTCACATAAAATCCATCGATTTTCAACAAAGCCACATCATACATCCTAAATAATCTACAGGCCACAAGCCCGAACACACAATCCCACATCAATACCATTCTAGGATTCCATCCCAAATCTCCAATTCCCACACATTCATTCTCCGTTCCTTCTAATACACGAATATGGAAAACTAACCGGAGTCTACCAAAAAAAGAAGCCATAACCTACCTGGCAGCCGAATAGGTGCCACGAACCCGCACGTTGCTTGGTCTTTCGAAGCGTTTCTAAATAATCAAACTCTATTACATATGAATTTTATATAAGAAACCATGGATAATGATAACTATATTGGCTACTTCTATTTGGGTCAAATTCCAACCCTTAATTTAGGAAGAATGGGTCTCAAGGGCAAAATGGAAATTTTATGACTAAAATACCAAATTCAATACTAAAAGGTGAAAGCCCATTACTTCACTCATAGGAATACTCGATAAATTCTCAAAATCATCATTAATATGAAAACCCCCAAATTTGGGTCTAAGAACTCTAACTTTAATTCATGAAAATTAACTCTAGAATAGAAGATTAATGATTAACAAGCCTAGATATGACATTATCTAGCATGAACAACAACATTTATCCATAACTTAGGAATCCAACTTGTTTTTAAGACTCTTTTTATGAAAAACCCCATAAACCCTTTTTTAATCTTAAGCTTCTAGGAATTTCTAGCATGGATTCTTACTTAGGAAAGAAAATGGAAGAGATTAGGATTAGGGAACTTACTTCCAAGAGAAATCTGACCATAAACCCCTCAAGTTGCCTCCAAGGTGATAAGAAATTATAATAGAAGTTATGGGAGGAAATAAGGGTTTTTGGAGGCTTTCAAACATAAAAACTGCTCATCGACCGCTCCGACAGTCGCCCTTACCGCTCTAACTGTCACCCTTACTGCTGCAGCGGTACTGCTGTAGCTATCATCCTTACCGCTGCGGCGGTCACACCTGACACGTCAAATAATCTGGTGTCATCCAATACTTGAAAACGACACTCAGAACAATCCCGGAACCTCCCGAACACAAACCAAATATGTAGGTATACATAAAAATGCTCTACGAACATACTCGTGGCCTTGAAATTTCTAATGGAGGCTTTATTGACCAGGTCAACCCTTGACGGCCTAAATATCAACTTTCCAACCCAAGTCCTAAAACACAGCCGAGTGCATTAGGAATCGAACAAAACCCACCAATCAATCACAAATGGACATCCGGACCTCTCGGAATTGACGGATTTTCAAAAAAATGTCTGTTCACCCAAAAGTCAATTCCAGATCAAACAGTTTTCACTTAAAGCCAAATTATTCTAGAAAACATTCCAAAGCCCAAAATGATGCCTAGGAAGTCATGCCAACTATCTTCTCGGGTCAAAATAGTTCTAGTGAGACTCAGGAACATGTCAACGAGGGCAAAAACAGAAGAATCAAAGTAACGACAAAACGGGTCGTTACATTGCAGCAAAAGAAATGTTCGGGGTCAAGATCTTTGTTCAAACGCTGAAGACAACCGTGCTCGAGGATCAAGAAGATGCGAACGAAAGTAAAGGTGATAAATAGAAATCACAAGATGCGGATCCGGCCAGACTCGAATGAGAAGGAAAGGTAGACTCGGAAGAAGATGATTTCGGTGTTCCTAGGTCATTTGTCTTTGGCCGAATGATTTAGATGCAACAAAATCAATGGTGGAAGAACTTGAACAAGTTATTCTGGTTGTCCATCTACCAGATAGGAAGGTATACCTGGGCACGGGGTTAACCTCGGAGTTGAAGAATAAATTAATGAAATTTCTTCAAGCTAATACCGATTGTTTTGCGTGGTCCCATCTAGATATGACCTGTATTCCACTAGAGGTGACCACTCATCAACTGAGCCTTGATCGGAAGTTCAACCCGGTAACGTAGTAGTTGTACCCAAAAGGGTAATAAATTTAGAATGTGTGTGGACTACAAATATTTGAACAAAGCATGCCCAAGGATTCCTTTCCTTTGCCTAACATCGATCGCATGATTGATGCGACAGCTGGTCATGCAATACTAAGCTTTCTCGACGCTTACTCCGGATATAACCATATTTCGATGAACCCGGAAGATCAAGAAAAGACTTCTTTAATAATTAAGTATGGAACTTAATATTATAACGTAATGTTGTTTGGATTAAAAAATGTTGGTGCTCCTATCAACGCCTAGTTAACAAGATGTTCGAAAAACAAGTAGGTAAAACAATGAAAGTTGATATTGATGATATGCTAGTTAAGTACTTGGAAACAGAGGACTATTTGAAGCACTTGCAGGAAACTTTTGATAAACTGCGCAAATATAATATGAAGCTGAACACGGAGAAATGCGCCTTTGGAGTAGGTTCGGGTAAATTCCTGAGCTTCATGGTGTTGAATCGAGGAATCAAAATTAACCCGGATAAGATCAAGGCCATTGATGATATCTGGGTAGTCGAGGGTGTGAAAGGCGTGCAGAGGTTGACTGGAAGGATTGCGGCCCTGACCAGATTCATCTGTCGGTCTCGGATAAAAGCCACTAGTTTTTCTCATTGCTCAAAAAGAAAAATGACGTCGTATGGACATCGGAGTGTCAGCGAGCCTTAGAAGAATTGAAACGTTTCTTATCGAGCCCGCCTCTATCGCACACCCTAAAGGTAGACGAGCAGCTGTACTTATAGTTGGTGGTGTCCGAAGTCGCGATAAGTGGGGTACTCATTCGAGAGGAAAAAGGTATGCAATTTCTGATTTATTATGTTAGCAGAACTTTAGGGGATGCGGAGAAACATTATCCCCACCTAGAGAAATTAGCCCTAGCTTTATTAAGTGCATCTAGAAAACTAAAACCTTATTTTCAATGTCACCCCATATGCATAGTAGCGACATATCCATTGAAAAGAGTTATGCATAAACTGGAGCTATCCAGTAGGTTAGCAAAGTGGGCGGTCGAGATCTGTGGGTATGACATCGAATATAAAACCCGAACGACTGTAAAGTCTCAGATCTTGACAGACTTCGTAGCAGATTTCACCCCCGCGATAATGTCGTGGTAGAGAAGGAACTTGTGTTAACCTCGGGTAAAACCTTGAGGATATGGACCCTGTACACGGACGGAGCATTCAATATGAAAGGGTTCGGACTTGGGATTGTACTTAAGGCCCCTGCGGGTGACATCATCCGGCAGTCTATAAGAACTTTGAAACTAACTAACAATGAAGGCGAGTATGAGGCTATGATTGCAGGTTTGGAACTGGCCAGGAGCTTGGGGGCGGAGATCATCCAGGCCAAAGGTGACTCACTCCTGGTTATGAATCAAGTAAATAGGGTCTTTGATGTAAAAGATGATAGGATCTGAGAAATACTTGGAGAAAATACAGGTGGTTCTACACCGATTCAGCGAATGGACCATGCAGCATGTGCCGAGGGAACAAAATACTGAAGCTGACGCATTAGCTAACTTGGGTTCTTTGGTAGGAACAGAAGAATTTAACTCAGGTACGGTGGTTCAATTGACGAACTCAGCTGTTGAAAGCACCCACGCCGAAGTCAACATGACGAGTTTAACTTGGGACTGGCGAAATAAATATATCGTTTATCTGGTGGAGGGAAAGTTACCAGCAGACACTAAGGAATCACGAGCCCTTAGGACCAAGGCAGCACGATATTGCATGATCGAAGGGAAATTGTACACAACTTTCATTTACGGTCCTTTACCTAGATGACTGGGGCCCGGAAAGACGGATTATGCAATGCACAAGGTCCAAAGGAACCTGTGGTAATCACTCCGGAGCTGAGTCATTGGTTCGGAAGCTGATTCGAGTCGATTACTATTGAGATCATATAAAAGAAAACACATAGAATTTGGTCCGAAAATATGATTAGTGTTAAAGGCACACCCCAATGATCCATCAACCAGGGGAATTTCTCCATCCGTTATTGTCCCCATGGCCATTCATGAAGTGGGGGACATAGTTGTCCCTTTACCTTATGCACCCGGTAAGGCTCGTTTTATTTTATTTATGACCGACTATTTTTCTAAATGGGTTGAAGCGCAGGCCTTTGAAAAATTATGAGAAAAACAGGTCATTAACTTTATATGGGACCACATCATTTCTTTGGTTCAGCATCCCTACTGAGATCACATGTGACAATGGCCGACAAGTCATAGGCAACAAAGTCAATAAATTTCTTGAAGGCCTGAAGATCAAAAAGATAATGTCACTCCATATCATCCGAGCGCAAACAACCAAGCAGAATCCACAAACAAGACTAATATTCAGAACCTAAGGAAATGGTTGGATGAATCCAAAGGCAGGTGGAAAGAAATCTTGCCGGAAGTGCTCTGGGCTTATAGGACAACTTTGAAGTCAAGCACCAGTGAGATGCCATTTTTCTTGGTGTATGGCACGGATGCCTTGATCCCAATTGACGTCGGAGAACCGAGCATGAAGTTGCAATATGCTGAAACTAAGCGAAACCGCGTTGGTCCGGCTGGAAGCTTAGAAGCAACGAATGGGCAAATACTAAAACCAAAGAATGAACCTTCAACACTTCCAAATCGGGGACTTGGTCCTTTGAAAGGTCACACTGCACACGAAGAACCCTTACGAGGGGAAGCTTGGTCCGAACGGGGAAGGGCCATACATGGTAATCATAATAACTGGCAAAGGCTCGTATCAACTCGAGTCGGAGGACAGCCAACAGCTGCCAAATAATTGGAATATAGCACACTTGAAGAGATATTATTGTTAAGGTATGATCCTTGCTCCCTTCGTGAATTTTGCTTTTTACCTGTTTCGATATTTGCAGGAGTAAGCCTGAACGAAGTTAAGAAGATTAGAGTTCGGCCTGAAAACACGTGTTGCACTCTTTTTCCCTTAGCTTGGTTTTGTCCTGAAGTGGGTTTTCCAGCAAGGTTTTTAACGAGGTAGCGACGTACAGTGTGTTACTTTACTGCCCAAAACCAACTAGGTCTTTGGGGGGGGCCCTTGATACATCAACAATAGTGTTTCCCTTCTTATACTTCAAATACAAACACTAGGGGACTATCACATGGCCCATCGAGGCTGAATCAATTATATCTTTAAAACTTCTGAAATTTCCGCACTAGGATTTATTGTAAGGGCCAAACGACTGAATGAGTTGTGTCCGGTTAGTCTTTTTTGCTACGGCAAAAATGGATCGAATGCCCCTTTGTTGTTGTACCATACAAGTTTGTGAAATGAGAAGAGCACTTCGGTTTAAACTTTTCACACATTAACATTACGCGAATATTCACTTCGCACCCATAAGTCTTTTTTATTATTATTATTATTATTATTATTATTATTATTATTTTTTTTTTTTTTTTAAGAATGAGAGCAGTTATAAATTAGGGACTTTCGTCAACAATCGGCGAACAAAATAAAAGATTGGCTTCAAAAAATTCTAAGAAAATTGAGCCCGACTCATACACAAAGGCGTTGAAAGTCTCAAGTAGACTAAGTCGGAGGAAAAAGACTCGAAATTACTAAGTCTAAAAGGTTGGAAATACCAACCCAAATTCCCGAGGTGATTTTGAGAGGTCCAAATTCATAAGCATAAAATAAAGTCCATATACATAGTCACCAACTGATAAAAATTTCGGTGCACAAGCTAGATTGTCTTAAAAAATGGTTCACTCGAAATAACGAACTCACACAAAAATTATCCAAGGTCGAGCCTATCACGTACTCGAAAGAGATATTGGTCCAAAGATTAACTGACGTTAAGTAACCAATATTTAAGTGTCCAAAAATGAAAAGATTGACTTGAAAAAGAAAGGAAAAAAAAAAAAAACATTGGTGAAACAAACACCTTCATAACATATATATATACCGACTTTGGTGAAATTACAAAAACAAAAGCAAAATACATTTTTTGGCTTAAGGTCCTATCTACTCCTCCTCGGAGGAATCTAACTTCCCGAGATTCAAGGAATCATTATCCCATGATTGATTTAGCTACCATGTATAATACAAACACTTGTAGTATAAATAGGAAGGTAAACCTTCATAAGGAGGCATCTCATGTTTTTACTTTCTTCTGCATACTTAGATGAAAACCCTACTTCATAAAGCTCTGTAAACATCAAAGGCGGTAGAATTTTATACCAATTGGCTCGGGTTTGAAGTGCTTAGGCCTTAATTTGGACCAGATGTTGTGTTGTTCTTCAAATCCACTGAGACTATCTCTTTACTTTCTTGTCATTAATATTTATCCATTGTTGTTATTCCTTTACTTTATAAACGAATTAAATCGCGTAACCTTTGAACCGCATATAAATTGACTTGTTACCTTTTTAAGGGGTGAACAATATGGATCACAACTTAAACAAATAATATGGGAAAAATTAATTTTAGAAGATTTAAGTTGTCAAAAGGTGCCATACCAAAACATTTTTATGTACTTTATATGGAAGGTCAGCAATTACGGCAGCGATTTTCCGCAAACAACATTGACAGAAAGAAAAGTCTATTATACTTTAGTTTCCTCAACCAACAAACTAGTAATTATTATAAATTTACTTATCTTTAAAGATTAATTAGACGAAAATCCCATTGACAGCCCTCTCATGAGATATTTTGTTCCACTATAGAAAATTATTTGATTCTTGTCTTTCAAAAAATTCCACGACATACCCGAACAATCATTTATAGGATTTAATGATTGCTAACAACGGATTCATCGCTTTCGCTATCAGCATTTCGTACGGTTATTTGCTTTGATAATAAGGTAATAAAAAGAATAATGAATAGAAAAGAATAATGGTTTGGGTCGTGTATCTACGTTCAATCTACGATAGAAGAGAAGGTTCCATCGGAACAATTATTTATTTCAGTTAACCATAAAATATTTTCAGGAACAAGTAAATAAAAATGATTTTTGTCTGTATTTATTCTTTGAGTTTGAGGTTGCAGAATCAATTCATCAAAATTCTAATTTGTTTAATACAGTAATCTTGTTTTTGTCGTCATTTGGATATGCAAGGATACTAGCTTCCTTTTCTTTAAATTTCAAATTAACCTTGGTCGATCGTAGCGTTCAAACTAATTTCTTTCTATCAAAGTAAAGAACCACCTTTTAATCCATAGACTGAATATTGAATATGTCTTTAGCATGATGCAGAAATTTCTACTAAAAAAATGGGAGTAAAAGTCTTGCTTTATCAACTACTCCATTCAATACAACGCCTATACGATAAGCGTTGCAATTGCTTGAGTTGTGTTTACACTTAATTAAATCTGAAGACTGAAAATCAAAGACAACTTCACTTGGCAAATTACGATATACTCTCTTTGTCTCATTTTAACTGTCGCTTTAATTTTTTTTTTACGTCTGTTAAAGAAAGTACCAAATATAGTTTATTAAATCACTCCTATTTAATACTCCATAGATGTTTTTGAGAATTGAGCAGCAGCGAAAAGAACTACTATTTATTTAATGTTAATGATATAATTGAAAACATGAATTGAAATTTTTTTAAAGCTAAAACAACAGTTAAAATGGGAAGGAAGGAGTAAATGGGATCATTAATTTGTGTATACACTAAAGATGCACTTATAGTACAAAACTCAGTTTTAAGGTAAAACGGATCAAATTCACCCCTCTATTATAAAATATTGCTTAGATCTATCTTCTGTTATACTATGTGATCAAAATTATCCTCACCGTTAAAAAAGTTTTCAAATATAGCTTCAACTTAATGGGTTCTCCAATTACCCTGTCAGTTACCCAAGTTTACTTGATTACCCAGTAACTCAGTAATTCGTAACCCATAACCCACATAACTAATTTCAAGTCCCTTATATTTACTGCATAATAAACAAACCATAATTAGTCTTCTTCTTGATTTGCTTCCCCTCGTTAGAAAAATGTTTCATTGCTAATCAAGTAGGTTCCTTAAATTCAAATATATTAAAGACTTAAAGTAGAGAGGTAAATTTAGTCAATTCCCCTAGTTTTAAAGGGTATCTTATTCACAAGAGTTTTGCAATTCGTTTTTGTCTTGGAAGAACAAAATTACTCCGTCCGTTCTTTTTTACTTAGTCCATGTTAACTTGGCAATTCTCTTAAGAAAATATTTATTAAGGATCTATTTATTAAATTAATTATTTTTAAAAATTCTTTGTTTGACTATTAGTATTTTATATAGTTACTTAATGATAAGAGTAGTACTGAACTGAAAAATAAATTTCTCTTGATTTGCTACAATAAACAAGTAAATTAAAAAGGAAAATCTATTTTTGATATAAAGGAAAAGTAAAAAAGAAACATGGGGAGTATCTAAGAAGAAAGAGTAATCATGGTGACATAGTAATTTGGTGAATATCTTACAAACATCTTGAAAGGGTATCGATTAGCTAATTAAATAGGCTGTTGCACGGCATGATAAAAAATTTCAATTGGTTGGTAAACGACGTAGAAATTTCGGGCTCGCGAATTTAATTTTCACGGCAATATCTCTTTAATGATCTTTGAATTTTTTTCTTTTAACTTTTGACCATGCAAAAATATTTCAAATATTTAACAGTTGACCGTAATAAATTACTCCCTCATCTTAAGAAGAATGGCAAAGCTCATATGACGAGGGTCAAATCTACTATAGATGCATCTAAATGGGATGTATCATGCATTTCACGTGGAGGTATGTACACAAGCAGTAGAATAACTGTATAGGGCGTTGAGTCTTATCACTTGACAAATTTTAAGTTTGTTTTTGTCCTTTTGTATAATGCAAAAGATACAGATATGTATATTAATATATTCATTTCAATGGCATGAATTCTATACAGATACGTTACAAGGACATAACATATTCCTTCCAAATGAATGATGCATCATTTGATGTAGCGATGTGGTGGTCCTTTAATATCCATTTATTCATTTATCTCCATTACTAACCGTAAACTCTCCAATTTGCAAACATACAATTCTTGTAATCTCCTATATAAGAAGTGTCATTGGTGAACATAAAACACACCAAAACATCTTCTTCCTCTCTTCTTTTCAAGTTAGTTTCTGGGCAATTATTTTGAGCAACTTCCTAACTTCTAGCCACAATTACACATGTTTGGAAGGCTGTGGAACCTTGGAGAGTGACCGGCCTTACTGATTTGTACCAGAGTCCCGCTGAAATCATTTTCAAGACAGTGGCTTTCCATGACACAGTATTTGTGAGAATTCAGTTGCTATTTTTAATTCCAGCTCAATATTAATATTGTAGTATTTTTCATAACAATTTGAAAGGGATTTTACATACAATATTGAACAAATGGTTATTTTCTTGAAAAAACTTTTCTGAGCTGTCAAAGCTTGAGCCTTTGCATGGAAATCACAAAAACTTCTGATTTTATTTCAATAATTAGAAGTTGATTATATTTTGTTTAATGAACTTATTTTGTTTAATGAACTTCCTACTGATGATTCAAACACTATTGTTGATCTTTTTGCTAACACTACTCTTTTGGTTCTAGCACTGTTGTGGTTGTTGATGATGCTACTGAAAAGAAGTTTGAAAAAGATAACAAAGTTGTTAGAGGACATTTGCTAAACCATATGACTAATCCTTTATTTGATTTATTTGTTACTTATAAATCTGTTAAGAAATATGAGATAGTTTGGAAAAGCAATATAGCTAACGATACAGGGAAGAAAAAGTATGTTATTGGGCAGTGGATTAAGTTTCAGATGGTTGACAATAAGTCAATCATGAAACAGGTTCATGAGTATGAGAACTTGACAACTGATGTTCTCAACGGGGGCCGTGAATAGGTGAACTTGACAACTGATGTTCTCAACGGTGGCATGAAGATGTGTGAGATTTTTCAGGCCAATGTTCTGGTTGAAAAATTTCCACCATCTTGGAGTGATTATAGAAACCAATTGAAGAATAAAAAAAGAAATTGATCAGTCACATGAGGACTGAGGAGGCAAAAACCGTCTCAAAGATGAGATGTAATCCCTTTCTTTTAATTCTTCTAAATCTAACCTTTGTGGAATCTTCTGGTACTCCTGTGAAAGATAGGTTCAAAGGCAAACAAAAGAATGTCCAGAAAAAGGAAGATGTGAATGTTACATCTCAGAAATTTTGAGTTTTGAGTTGTTGCATTGTGAATAGACTAATACGAGCTTAAGGTGAGCATGAAGCCCTTATGAAGTTAAGGAGAGTATTTGATAGTTTTAGAGTGCGTACTTCAAGATTTCGAAGTCACATGAATTGGTGGAACTAAGTTCGTCAAAGGAAGTGAAGTATAAGTTGTGTTGGGAAGGTTTAGCGATTATCGAGTTAATGATTATTTAGTAATGTCTTGAGAAGAAGTTATAGAGCTCCTTAGATGGTTAATGAAGCGCTATACAAGTGCCAAGAAGGTTTCATAAGGATTTGATATCAAACAAATCGACGAGAACAACTTCGGAAAAAGAAAAAAAAAAGGAGTTATACGACCACTTATACGGTCCGTATAACTTTATACGGTCCGTATAAGGGTCCGTATAATAGTTACAGTGAAGGGTCATCACTGATGGTATTATACGATCACTTATACGGACCATATAAAATTATACGGACTGTATAAGTGTCCGTATAATCACGTCAGGCAATTTTATTTTCTTGTTATAAATAGATGGCCTAAGTCCTTATTTCTTATTTTCCACATTCTCCACAACACTTGAGAGCTATAGAATGTTACTCACACCATATTAATACAAATCTAAGAAAAATCAAAGATTAAACACCAAGAATAAAGAGAATCAAGGGTAGAGAAGCCCATTAGGGTTTGTAGAAGTCAAGATTTCCTTTGGTATTGAAGTTGGGGTTTTTCTCAAGTGAAGTATATTCATCCAAAGTTCATTCCTACATAATCAAATGTGAGTTTTACATCTATTTCATGTTATTAATAGTATTTGGTTGTTGAATAACTTGAATGAAGGAATGAAGAAGAATATGAAGCTCAATCATGGATTTAATGATATTCTTGAATAGTAACTTGACTTGAGCCATAGTTCTTGGTATGCCATGAGTATAATTTCATTGTGGATTTTACTAATGATGTTGAGGATGTACTATGTGAAAATGAATATGTTATTATGTTGTAGCTATGGGTATAAAAGACTTTGAAAAGGAGTTTGAGGATTGAACAATGTTTAACTTGAAAAAGTCTATTGATTATGGAATTATGGGTGTTGCTATTGATGTTTGGGAGTTTTTTATTAGATGGAGAAAGTTTTCGAAACAAAGGAAATGCTGCCCAATTTTCGTTAGCTCTTAGTTGCTCTAGTCAACCTTAAGTATGTTTCCAATGGCCTAACCATGGTACGAATTCTCTTGAATGTAAAGTATGTTTCCAATGGCCTAACCATGGTACGAATTCTCTTGAATGTAAAGTTGTGAGTTTGGAAGGAGAACGTTGAGTCGTTAAGAAGACGCAAAGGTATGTTAAGGCTAGTCCCTTTCTTTCAAAAGGCATGACTCCTATATTATAATTTTCTATACATGTTTCCATGACCTTCTTACATTCCAAAAGTTGAAAGTTCACGATCCTTAAGAGCTTCTTATGAGTTAGAGATAAGATATGTTCTATGATGATGATAATGATGATGATTCTATTTTTAGCGATTCTGAAGCTTATGAATGATGCCATTATGAGCTCGATGAACTAATTTTTATGATTTCATTGATTTTATTCCTTGTTGTAGTCTCACCTCATGATATTAGCTTGTTCAAGGTGAGACATAGCAATGAAGATTGTTCCATAATATAATCGGAGGTTACCGACCTTACGTTACTCCAATAGAGTTATAGATTTTACTTGGGCTCTCATGCATGCTTTATGTTATGTATATGTAAGATCATACCGGGCCTAGTTGGTCGGGAAGTCACCACTAGTAGGCGGCGTGATGATGATTACACCGGCCTACAGTTGGTGGGCGGTCACATTACAATGCGAGGTCCTATCGACGCGGGGAGGCCCGGACGCAGGCTAATGATGATGTATGACTCAGACAGTTTACTTATGTATATGTATATATGAAATGATGTTATTTTATATATAAAAGTTAGCATGCATGACTCCGCCTTAAGAGGCAATCAGTTATAGGTTATATCTTCACCTTATGCTTTCTTTATTTCTTCATTATGTTATTATGCATGCCTTACATACTTAGTACATTGTTCGTACTGACGTTCTTTCTTTTATGGACGCTGGGTTCATGCCCACAGGGAGACAGTCCGAACACCTAGGAGCTTGATCAGCAGATATACAGGAGAACTCCACTACTTCAGAGTTGTCGCTTATTGGTAATTTTTTTGTGTACATACTTAGGGCATGGCGGGGTCCTGTCCCATCATTATGATCTCAGTATCCCAGTTAGAGGCTTGTAGATACTTATGTGTGGGTAGTAGATGTTATGCGATCTCTTCAGTGTATATTCTGTACTTTATTTTGTTGCCTTGTGGGCTTATGTATATGTGTATGTATACGTGTTTTGAGAAATAAACAAAAATGATTTCGTAATAAGCCTTGTGTTGAGAATGGCGTATGTTCGGGTTGAGTTGATGATAAGTTCGATGGGTGGTGCTCGGTAGGCTAGCTCTGGGTATCCGTCATGGCCCTCTAGTTGGGTCGTGACAGTGAAGAAGAAGAATAATGACTTCAACAAGCGTAGAGCCAAATCCAAAAATCAAAGGAACCTTATTTCGTCTAGGAGAAACTTGGTCATAAGCTGCCCAGTGCCATTTAAGACAAGGGAAAAACTCAAAAAATGTAGAAAGGAAAGCACGTCCAAGCTCATCTTGTCGTAGGTACGACTTATTTGTTACAAGATCGTGCCAAGGCAAATGATGATGCCAACAAGACCGCCCTCGACTTGGGTATGGATGCAGGAGCTTCAAGTCATTTTTTTGGCAATAAAGAGTTGTTTCATGACTTTTGAGGAGTCCACTAGTGGCGAATGTGTCTACATGGGTAACTCCAGTATTGCTAGAGTTATGGGTAAAGGAAAAATTCTTCTTAAGTTAACTTTTGGAAAAACATTAGACTTGAACAAGGTTTTGTATGTTCCTTTCCTCCATAGAAACTTAGTTTCTTGTTGCCTTGTGAGTAGGCTAACGCGAGCTTAAGGTGATTATGAAACCCTTATGATATTAAGGAAGGTATTAGATAGCGTAAGGTGCATACTATAAGATTTTGAAGTCATACGAATAAGTGAAGTTTAGTTTGTAGAAGGAAGTGAAATGTAAGTCGTGTTCGGAAAGGTTTCACTATAATTGAGCTAATTTTTATTTGGTAATGTCTTGAGGGGCTGCTATAGGACCTATTGTATGTTTAAAGAAGTGTTATATAAGTTCCAAGAAGGTTCCACAAGGATTGGAAGTCAAACGAATCAACAAGAGAAAGTTTCGTATAATCGCATAGTTATACGACCGCTTATACGGTCCGTATAAGGGGAGTCCATATAACATGACCTTTACGTAAAAAGGATATTTTCATGTTGGTGTTATACGGTCCATTTATACGGACCGTATAATATTATACGGACCATATAAATGGTCCGTATAAGTCCATCGGGTTGCTTTTTAATTTTTGTATAAATAGACGACCCTTGTTCTTTTATTTCATTTCCCACTTTTCCATAAGTCTTAAGAGCTCCAAAACCCTTCTCCAAGCATATTCCACTCCAACCCAAGAGAAAACAAAGATCAAGAGGCAAGAATCAAGATATCCATGTGGTAGAAGTCTTGCTAGGGTTAGTAGACAACAAGAAATTCTTGGGCATTGAAGCTACGGTTCTCTCACAAGTTGATAGCTGCTCCAAAGCTCATTCTTATGAGACAAAAGGTTATTTTTCATACTTATTTCATGTTATCATGAATTCTTGGCTATTGAACTACTTGGGAAGAAGAAGAAAGTAGAAAATGAGGTCTAAATGTAGCTTTTATGATGTTTTTGAGTAGTATGCTAGCTTGAGTCATGATTCTTAGTGTGATATTGGTATAATCTTTTTATGGAAGGTAATAATAGTGATGAGGAAGCATTGTGTGAAAATGTGCCAAGGATGGGTGTGGAGTTGTTAGTATAAGTTGAACATGAGAATGAATTTTGAAGAGTTAATGGAATGTGATTACTTGATTATGATATTATGGATGTTATTGTGGTTGTTTAAGAGTTGTTTTGTAATATGGTGGAAGATGATGAAATAGGGAAAATGCTACCCAATTTTCGTTAGATCATGAATTGTTCTAGTTAAATTTAAGAGTATCGTTAAGGCTTAACCATGGCATGCATCCTTCTAAATGTAGATTCTCCAAGCTTAGACGGGGAACGTTAAGTAGTTAAGGAGACGAAGAGGTATGTAAGGCTAACCCTTCTTTCATTAAGGCATGATTCCTTTTCTATATACCTTCTTATGGGTTCCAAAATGTTTTCCACATGACTTCATCCCTAGAATTACTAAAGTACACGATTCTCGATATTCTCACGATGCCATTGGTTCCATCCTATAATAGTTGATCCTCTAAGGAAAGATTTAGTGAAAATAATGATGATGATTATGTTGATGATACTTACGGACTCCTATGTATACATGTATATCTATGTATGGCTATTATGTAACACCGAGCTTATATGGCCGGAGTATGATACTATATCGTGCGCACACCACCGCAGCTTGGGTACGGATATCGAGACTTAGTAGGGCAGTGCACGTATAACACTGAACCTTACTATGGTCGGGTATGTAAGACACCGAAACTCTATGGTCGAGTACGATATTACTACAAGTATAAATGTATGGAATGGAAGATCCCCATTAGAAGAGGGGGTAAGTAAATATGATGAACAACACTAGAGGTATAAATGGCTTCATTATCTTATAACTTCTCTATCTCATGTCATTCATTATGCTTCTATTATGATGTTGATTATGCTTTACACAGTACATTATTCGTACTGACGTCCTTTTGTTTATGGACGATGTGTCATGCCCGCAGGTGGATAGGGAGATAGACTTGACCCATAGACTACTTGTTCAGAGACTACATAGAGGAGATCCATTTGATTCGGAGCTGCAGCTTTTGGGTGCTATTCTTTTGTGTATATATGGGCATGGCGGGGTCCTGTCTCGTCTCTATGATGTTATATACTCTTCTTAGAGACTCGTAGATAGTTGTGTATGGTTAGATGTCTTGTAGCCTTGTCGGCTCATATTTTCTATATTATTTTGTTAGCCTCGTTAGCTTGTGTATATGGATATGGGCATTATTGATGAAGATGATATAAATGTGTTGCTGCCCAATGAGATGAGTACCATTGATGTATATAAATTATGAGTAAGCCATGTGGCTCACCTAGATGTGGATATGAATATACGATGAGAGGTTCCCGGGTGGGTTAGCACCGGGTGCCTGTCATGGCCCTCCGGTTGGGTCGTGACATTTATCCCCAAAGCAAGCCTGTAGTTTGTTTTTAAAGCTGATAAAATAATTATTTCTCGTGGAGGAAACTTTGTTGGGAAGGGATATCTTAGTGGGTATTTATTTGTATTGAACATTGTAATTTGACATGATCAGTTATCTATCCAATTGTATACCAGATTTTTGCCTATAGGATAGAACACTTTGCCGATCAATTTGAAGCTAGCATTTGCCTAATAGTAAAGAAAAGTAAAGTAAGGACACAGTATTTTTATGTGAAAATCACCCAGCTCACAAGGGTGAAAAAACCATGACCTACACCTCTGCAGGATTTTTCCCAAACTCCATTACAACTGTGAGCCTACAATTATTTCTTTTAACAAAGCTTATAGGGGTAAAACTCGATAAACAAACCTAATACGCAAATCTAGACTCCGGAACTCTAGCACATAAACTCTATGAAACAATTTCTTTAATCCTCTTCGTAGTGTCAAGGCACACTTCTGGTAGTAAGAATTCTCTCAAATATAACATTGACAGTGTTTGCTCGAACTCTGATTTTATCTCTTTATGAGTGCGTGAATCTGCTTCATCGTATGACTTGAATATTCATAGTACTAGGTGTGCATCAAGTCAGTCGAACTCAATGCCTACACGGCATAGTCCATTACATGAGTTAGGGTTTGAGTTGACTTGAGATTCTTGCATTCACGCATCTTCAGTGTCTGAGGTATCTAGCTAATTATGGCAAGAAATCCTGCAAACTTGTCCGCCACGTCTTTACCATAAAACACAAATCCTACTCGCAGTAGGACTCTGAGCTGGAACATGTTTCTTGGACCTGGTTTAAACACCTGGTTCTTCCTTCTTTGAATCTTCACAATTTCTAAGATGTAACATGTCCATAGACCTGTTTCATTCATCCTTGCTAGCCTACATGTCACGCCCAAATGTGGAGAGGCATGGTCGAACTAGGTGCCACACTCGGCCCGAGCGAACCACTCTGAACTTACGTGTACACGAACGTAAAATACCAACAAGACGACAAGGCCATAATTTGGATATATATATATATATATATAAACACTAGCTATCTCTTCTGAGCTGGGCACATGCACCCAAAACATACATATACAACTGAGCAAGCCGACGAGGCTGTTATGATGGTACAAAGTCAACAGTACCAAAACTGACATATACAAGCCGGGAAGGCTATCACACTGACTCACTATATACAAGACTCGTCTACAAGCTTCTAGAGCAAGCATAACTATATCATGGTTGGGATAGGGCCTCAGCCTGCCCATCTAATCTGTAACCACAAAAGAAAGACTACAAAAGACCTGGCAACTCTAAATAAAGAGAGCTCACCAATCAGCTGATATCAGGTCCTGCCTACTGGGGAGGTCTATCAGTCTGTCTATCTGTACCTGTAGTCATGAATGCAGCCCCCCCAACAAAAAGGACGTCAGTACAAAATAATGTACCGAGTATGTAAGGCAATAGATAACTTAAACTAAAACTAAATAGAAATCGTAACAATCTGGAGGCCAAAGAATGCTCTAGACATCTCACCTAATCTGACTCATATGAAATGCAATATAATAATATCATATATCTCACTAACCAAGTGGCTAGGCAATTGTAAAACATATATATCTCACTGACCATAAGGCCAGGCAATCTGTCTCACTGACCCATTGGCCAGGCAATCTGTTTCACTAACCCGTTGGCCTGGAAATCTGTCTCACTGACTCATAGGCCAGGCATATCTGTCTCACTGATCAAGTGGCCAGGCTAAAGAAAATGTCTCACTGACCAAGTGGCGAAGCTAAGAAAATGTCTTACTGGCCAAGTGGCCAGGCTAAGAAAATGTCTTACTGACCAAGTGGCCAGACTAAGAAAAATATGTGTAAATATCATGTTGTATATCATGCGTAAGCTGAACTATATGGAGATGTAAACATTTCCCTTTATGACTCTTCTATTAACAATGAACTAAGAAGCGGATAGTAATCCCTCAAGGTACAATATCACATATAGAATCGTTACCCCGCTATGACAGCTCAAAACAATAGTTCTCTTTCTTTAAGATTCGATAGACGCTTATTATCTACTGATCATGCCAAGAAAAGAAAGGCTAGCCATTACTTACCTGCCATCAAGCTCTAGCCAATCACAGTGCATTCAACTAATAACACTTCAATCTATAAGAATGATAACATATTCGCTATATTCCAGAATTACTTGTATACGATGTATATCGAGCGACGAGCTCGTGCCCATAATGATTCCGACAGCATCTCCTCTATTTATTTCATATACCTTTAGTTCAAAATAAGAAGAACAACAACCACATCAAATCCTGCCACACAACAACCTAGGACAGTCACCAAACAACCACATGACAACAACGTCACCTTACACGATTTTCCACAATTAACCCCGTATTTCTCATCTCACAATTTAACTATGGCCTGGACGAACTTAAATATGTCTAGAAGAAGAGAATTTTTACCGTATATGACAAGGAATACTCTTCTTCCACCTTACTTTACTTCGAAGAAAGCCTGGATTTAACAACACGACAAAATGGAATAACGAGATCGGAGTAGAGAGCAACGCCTGCTATGTTTGGAGAGTATGTTGCTGCTATGTTTCATAAAAGGAGAATTTAATTCAAAAAGTGAGATATAAATAAAAGAATTTCGGAAGTACGTCGCTACTAAGAGAAATATGCAATTCTAACGTGAGAAAATGAAATACTAATATTGCAGCCTACGAGTTCTTAAGATAATTATCTCCTTAATATGATACCTCAATTGATTCCAAATGTTAATGTACCATGGGGTCCACTCCCATAAAGATCTAATTTATTGTTGTTTGATGGCTATAAAAACGCCACCTACATAAGCAAAAATTAGAATAGTCACTTTCATATGCTACTGGCCATGATCCACGTGTAATTGCTTCCATTTTAACATTTATCCAAAACCTACTAATTCATTCATTAGTCTCCTAATAAATTCCAACATTTAACTACTTAGCCACATAATTAATTTTTTGATCTCAGTTCACTCAATATTGATCACTTCTAACACACTTCATATACTAATTATCATAATCATGAGGTAGAACTCTAGTCCATAGTCTCTTTATACATACACTAAATATTATTCCCAATCACCGCTGTCACACTTGTTAAATCCTAAATTATTTCGGGACCTCATCATCTTATACACTGATCTCTTTATTTGCATACTTGAATATGACAAAAATTCTCCGGTGCGAGCGGTTCGAACCATAGCCCGAATTTGTTTAACCACTAACCTTCACGACACTTACTTATCACTTATTAAGCATTACATAAATACTTATAACCTCAAAGTAGTCTTGTCCTTCGAGCTTATGTCGGTTAACGTATGACAAATCCAACGTACAAAAGTACGGGATTTAACATCCTTCCCTTCTTTAGAAACATTTGTCCTCTAATGTTAACTCTTACAAATATGCGAAATTTTTTCCGGAGTCTCCTCTTTAAACTGAACTAATACCCAACCTGTACACATCCAGAAAACGCACTATACATTCTATACAGGCCCAATATCTATAAGTAGCAACACTTGGTCTCACACGACCATTAACCAGAAGTGTTGTAAATCATGAATAAGAGCTCACATCAAGATCTACTAACTTGTTTTGGCTGTGTTGTAACTCCTGGACTCGACTATCATCTAGTTGTTTGGTTATCAGGTTTGCTAGCCCATACTAATTTCTGTTACCTCGGGAATCTAACTTAGCCTTTTGATGATCTTGTTAGACTCTCCAATTCATTTCTCGAAATATGGGTATAACTTTATGGCTTATACTATCTTATGAACTCAGGATCCCTCTTCTCTTGTACTTGACCACGAACTGCATCATCATGCGACATTCTGACTTATTGTTACTATCCATTTATCATATTTTACTCACAATGCTTCACTTATTATCCTTTTACTAAAGTTCTCATCTCTTTCTTCATATCATTCCACCAGTAAATCCCTTTAATATCATAGTACATCTTCGTCAATCCTAGATGGATGGAATAACGATAATAATGAGACTTTGCCATAATTTGCTACTAAAATGAAACTGTAATGTCCTAAATGGTAACTCCAGTATCATTAAGGCCTAAAAGTTGGAACCCCATACTAGCTTGTTAATATAGCTCTCGGCTAACACTGTCTCTTTTTGGCTCTAAAGTATGCTAAGCTTCTCATAGAGCTACAGCCATGGGTGTTGACCACACTTTAGCCTTTCCTGGATGGTATAGAAACCTACATCGTAATTTTTCAATTATGTTATATTCTTGCTCTTCTACCTTTCTCATTTGATACTCTCCAATTTATAGATTAGCTTTCTGAATCGCACTACCATCGAAGAGGGTCACACTTGATTATGCCATCTTGACTCATCTTTACTTACATCTCAATCCTAATGATTGTTACATTCTATGAAGGCTTCTACATCTCTGTGTCTTGACTTCAATTATTTCTGCTTGTAGATGTACTCGAGGTTCTTATGATCCATAAGGATGTCAACCTGTGTGGCATGTCTTAACTAACATTCTTTATCGATTATATTTATTGAAAGAATTTGCTCGTTCATACTAGGCTGCGATCCCATTGTCATATGTCCATTTAGGACCTTAGGCACTTTTCGAACTGCTTGCATTCATCTTCAACAACTTTCACTTTCAACTTATTCTGATAGTGTCGATTCTAAATACTACCTTTAAATGACTGTCTCAAATTCTAGGCTCAAGGACTCTTGTAATTTTTTTTTTTTTTTTTTTTTTTTTGTAAAATGCTTTATGCTACACTTAACTGTGATTACTTCTGTCCAAATTACTCCCTGCCAATTGCAATTGTATATCTGCTAAATTGAATCTTCATGCACTTGGACTATTTTGTGATGCTTAGTTCTGTGTCATCTAACGACTCATCCTACAATCTATGGGTTGATTATAACTAGGTCTTGCATAGGTCAGTTGCTGGTTATTTAAATCGATTCCTCTTTCATATCTTAGCTTCGAGTAACTCCTCCTTGGGATTTTTTTCTCCTGTCTTACTTTATACCTCATATCCTTTTTCTGTGTCTCGAATGTTTAGAGTTACACTTACTGGCAATCTGCATTTCTAGTCAGGAGTTACTACCATTGCCCTCTTCGCACCTGTGCTTGCACAAAATCTAAAGTCGTAACGCATCTGTAGAGTCTGGATAAATTCAATCTTATTTGTCATGCATCTCTCCATCATACTCCTCCTTCCCACTCTATTACTAATTAAAACACGTGGTTCTACTCTGATATTTTATCATATTGTTCCCCCTTTGGGAGAATGGCCCTCACCTCATATTTAAGGGTTTCACTCCATAGAGTCAAACTATTGCCTTAACATCATTTCGTAATATGTTATAATTCTGATAATCCATAACTCGCTTTAGTATAATCCTCTCCTATTAGAGATAACTGAATTACTTTCATGTGTAGAGTGCCATGTATTCCAACTAACATACTCGATCTTGATAAACTTAGCCTTAGGGTGATCTCTCTCTTAATAACCCTCAGGAGTCATTCTTCTATCATTTATTCTTTTCTTGCCAACTCTCTTGCTTCACAAACATCGATATTCTAACTTTTACAAAGGTCCTTCAAGTCTTTAACTGACGCATTCAGTTTAGCTTAATGTACTTCCCGCTACCAGTATCACCTGATCCAGGGAACTAAATCATCTTGGTGATATCTACTATTGAAATTGTCTAACTCACTTCTCGTATTAAAGATATAGTCTCATGATATATATCGCTTTTATAATCTCGTCACTTGCCTTCTTTCACCTTTCTTTCTCCTTATTTACGAATCTTACTGCATTGCCATAATTTGACTTACAATCCTTAATTATTTCTCACCTCTCTTCATGATGCTCCGCTTATCTTACTACTAGTCTCTGATTAACATCTTAAGCATTCTCTCTTCATTTCTTTCTTTCAACTTCTCTTTCATCAATCGGGCTTATTCTCATTAAGGTTGCCGATTTACTTCTAGTAATAAAATATAATCTTATGACTTACACCTCATTATAATCTCAAAACTTGCTTTCTCTTATCTCTTCTTCTACTTGACTACAAACCTTGCCATACTGCCATACTTTAGCTTATGTTCTCCAATGATTTCTCATATCTGCTCATAATGCTTTATTTAGCCTTCTATCAATGTCACGCTAATATTACCACCTCCTATCTTATTTTGGAAAACTGCACAAAAGCACTCTTTCACTTCTAGCATTCCCTGCGTAATCCGACCTTATCCTTTGATGGCTTAATATTCCTTCCTTATGGGGAACATGAACAAAACTGAGGTGAACACTTACCTAGAACACAAGGATTCCAATACCTAACCTCCATATTTTCTAATCCCTCGAGAAATAAATCCCTCGAGAAATCTAGCCCAATTATACAATCCCAGGATACGCCACTTATATGCCTCATAAAGACGAACTAACAACATATTTGAATTACTATTCGTAAAAGGTCATCTAGTTCCACAATCTGTCCCACACCAAGTATTCCTCTAACCCTTACTAGGTCCCGATATTTCACTCTTCTCTAAGATTATATTCGTCGATACCTATATATCATAATCATGGCTAGATAATACACACTATACTTCGATCATTGCTGAAGTGGGACAATAACACTTATGTTGCCCTTTGATTTCTAGCTATCTTACAGTTTTCTCTGTTTAGGTACCTTGTACCTCCTTTACTTTGCTTCTTTACCATCTAAAACTCACACTATAGCTCTATATGCTTTTGTACCTCCTTTCTGTATGGGGGAAAATAAATGCTCACACTTTGAAGCTCTGGCATACTACCTGCACATATGGTACTCATGTGATGGGCCTCAAATTGGCCACACCAACTGGGCTCTTTACTAGTGGAACGACCCGTTTGGTCGTTATAGTCTTTACGGTATTTTTGCCCGTTCCTGATCATTGATTAGCTCAATTTCAATTCGAGGGGACCGTTGACAGGCTTCCTACGGTGTCTAGACCGGATTTAGACAACTTTTGAGAAATATAGGCTTAAAGTGAAAAATATTTGACCCAAAGTTGACTTTTGGGTAAACGGATCCTTTTCAAAATTACATCGATTCTGAGAGGTCCGGATGGTCATTTTAGTACTTGGGTGTGTATTTGGTTTGTTTTCCAATGCACAAGGATGCATTTCGGGACTTGGTTTGGAAAATTAGAATTAAGGCATCGGGGGTTGACTCAGTCAACGAGACCTCCGTTGGGAATTCTTAGGCCACGGCGCGTTCGTAGCGCATTTTTATGTGTGTCTATGTGTATGGTATGTGATCTTATGACCTCGGGAACTGGTCAAAAAATCGAATCGAATTGTGGAACTTGGGATGTTTTCTAGTGTCTGGTGCCCGCTTTGGCTGCACCGCATCGTAGCAATGCCGTTGGGCGTACCCGGCCCGCCGGTTGTACAAGCTTTTTGGTCGGGGACCGCTAAAACGATTAGCAGCGACCGCCGAGGCGGCGCCGAGGTGGTCCCGGAGCCGCTAAAGCGGTGACGGTGCTAGTAAAATTAATAAAGTGTTAAAAGCCCTTAGACTCTCATTATTTTCAATTTCGAAATTAGAGCCATGGAGAACAGTTCTTGGAGATAATTGGGAGACATTCTTAGAGGTAAATCTTACTCGTTCCTTTACTCTTCCTTTAGCCATAATCATCTTAGATTCTCCCTTCAATAAACCTATGGTGATGGGAGTTGAAAGAGGGTTTTGGAAGAACATGGTCCGTAGGCTTATTAATGATAAAATTGTGATGTTTATGTTAGATTGTAATGAATGTAAGCTAGTTAATCATATATCCTTCCTTTTTAATGATAGATTGTAATGAATCTACGCTTGTTAATCATATATCCTTCATTTTTAGTGTTGAATTTCGGAATCAAAGGGTTAGGGTTTATACCCAATTTGGGGGTTTTACTTGAAATCAGTAATTAGGCTAATCCTTGAGTTAAATCAGCAATAGTGGTTGGGTTATGAACATCTAGTACTTAATTTGGCATTTTGCTTCCGAATTTTTCGTTTTTCCCTTGTTGGCTCGTTTCCTTAATTTCTAGGGTTAGAATTGACATAATTGAAATAGTAAATATTAGTATCATTCTTCATGATTTCTAATCTAGATTTCGATTATGCTTAGACCTCTTTGGTTCTGAGGTTCAGCGGAAAGGCAAGGCAAATGAGTGAGTTGTTGGTATTGCGGTTCGCCATCCAGGCAGGTTATGGCTTACCTTTGGTGAGACTTCGTATAGCGAAGAACATATTTATATTATATTGTCGGAGACATCATGTGAATCTTCGGGTATGAAGTTGGGTTGGATATTGCCTTAGGTTAGGCCCTATTGTGTATTGGGACTAGCCACCCCGTTGGGTTGTGCTTGACTGTTCTATTGTGTTGTCTTGAAGCCATGAGTTGTTGGTAGATATTAGATCCTGTTATTCATCTTGATTTGGATATATTGTTGGCATACCCACTATTGGTATTGTGATGTTGATATATTGTTGGCATACCCACAATTAGTATTGTGATATGATACATTGTTGGCGTATCCCATTGTTGGTGCTTGTCATATTGAACTTGGTTGTTGATGTTGATATATGCATTGCATGCATTTTCACTCATTCATGATGCATGGCCGATAACCGGTGATGATCCGGTATCATTGATTGAGTGAAACTGCTATTTTGATAAACTCTTTTACTTGAGTGATTGAGGGAAGGCCGATATTCAAAGATCAATTCCGAGATCGTTGATTGTATGAAGCTGATATTTGATACTCTTTTACTTGAGTGATTGTGAGAAGGCTGTTGTCTGAAGATCAATTCCAGAATCATTGATTGTATGAAACTAATATTTGATAAAATCTTTTACATGAGTGATTGTGAGATGGCCGATGTCTGATGATCCATCCCGGCATCGTTGTTGCATGGCCGATTCTGATGATATTTCCTAAATCGTTGTTAGTGCATGGACTCCTCGGGTCCCCCAGGGTAGTGCCAGTGATAACCTCCCGTGGGCAAAGATTCGGGGTCCCATCTATCTCCAGTTGTTCATTGATTCAGGTATTCCCCTACTTTCCTTCTTTTCTTCGCTCAAGGATGAGCGACGGTTCAATTGGTATCTGATGTAACGACCCGTTTGGTCGTTATAGTCTTTTCGGCATTTTCGCCAGTTCCCGAGCATTGACTAGCTCACTTTTGACCAGAGGGACCGTTGGCACGCTTCCTGAGGTGTCTAGACCGAATTCAGACAACTTTTGAGAAATATAGGCTTAAAGTGAAAAATGCTTGACCCAAAGTAGACTTTGAGGTAAACGGACCCTTTTCGAAATTCCATAGATTTCGAGACGTTCGGATGGTCTTTTAGTACTTGAGTGTGTATTTGGTTCATTTTCTAATGCACTTGGGTGCATTTCGGGACTTGTTTTGGGAAATTGAAATTAAGGCATCAGGGGTTGACTTGATCAACAAGACCTCCGTTAGGAATTCTGAGGCCACGGGTGCGTTCGTAGTGTGTTTTTATGTGTGTCTATGTGTATGGCATGTGAGCAGATGGCCTCAGGAACTAGTCAAAAAATCGGTTCGAATTGTGGAACTTGGACAGTTTTCTAGTGTCTGGTGCCCGCTTTAGCGGCACCAGCATAGCAACAGTGGTACCGCTAGGGTGTAATCCTGCCGCTGAAGCTGTACAAGCATTTTAGGCTCGACCGTTGAAGCAGTCAGGTGACCGCTGGGGCAGCGAAGTTGGGCCTGTCCCAGTACCGCTAAAGTGGGTGACGGACAGTTAGTAAAATTAATAAAGTGTTAAAAGCCCTTAGACCCTCATTATTTCCCATTTCAAAATTAGAGCCTCGGAGAACAGTTCTTGGAGATAATTGGGAGACATTCTTGGAGGTAAATCTTACTTGTTCCTTTGCTCTTCCTTTAGCCACAATCATCTTAGATTCCCCTTAATAAACCCATGGTGATGGCAGCTGAAAGAGGGTTTTGGAAGAACATTGTCCCTATGCTTATTAATGATAAGCTGGTGATGTTTATGTTGGATTGTAATGAATCTAAGCTTGTTAATCTTATATCCTCCCTTTTTAGTGTTGAATTTCGGAATCAAAGGGTTAGGGTTTATACCCTATTTGGGGGTTTTACTTGAAATCAGAAATTAGGCTAATCCTTGAGTTAAATCAGCAATTAGTGGTTGGGTTATGAGCATCTAATACTTAATTTGGCATTTTGCTTTCGAATTTTTTCCGTTTTGCCCTTGTGGACCCATTTCCCCAATTTCTAGGGTTAGAATTGACCTAATTAAAATAGCAGCAATATGAATATCTCTTCATGATTTCTAATCTAGATTTCGATTATGCTTAGACTACTTTGGCTGTGAGGTTCAGCGAAAACGCAAGGCAAAAGAGTGAGCTGTTGGTATTGCGGTTTGGCTATCCAAGCAGGTCATGGCTTACCCTTGGTGAGACTTCGTATAGCAAAGCACATATTTAGATTATATTCTAGGAGATAGCATGTGAACCTTTGGGTATGAAGTTGGGTTGGATATTGCCTTAGGTTGGGCCCTATTGTGTGTTGGGACTAGCCACCCCGTTTTGTTGTGCTTGATTGTTCTATTGTGTTGGCTTGAAGCCATGAGTTATTGGTAGATATTAGATCCTGTTATTCATCTTGATTTGGATATCTGTTGTTGGCATACCCACTATTGGTATTATGATGTTGATATATTGTTGGCATACCCATTGTTGGTATTTTGATATGATACATTGTTGGCATACCCCATTGTTGGTACTGGTGATATTGAACTTGATTGTTGATGTTGATACATGCATTGCACACATTCTCACACATTTATAATGCCTAGCCGATAACCGGTGATGATCCAGTATCGTTGATTGAGTGAAATTGCTATTTTGATAAACTCTTTTACTTGAGTGATTGAGAGAAGGCCGATGTTCAAAGATCAATTCCGAGATCGTTGATTGTATAAAACTGATATTTGATAAACTCTTTTACTTGAGTGATTGTGAGAAAGCTGTTGTTCGAAGATCAATTCCGAAATTGTTGATTGTATGAAACTAATATTTGATAAACTCTTTTGCTTGAGTAATTGTGAAATGGCCGATGTCCGATGATCATCCCTGCATCGTTGTTGCATGGCCGATTCCGATGATATTTTCGGAATCATTGTTAGCGCATGGACTTCGCGAGTACCCCAGGGTGGTACCGGTGAGCAGTTCCCGTGGGCAAAGATCCAGGACGGGTGGCACTTGGACTTCGCGAGTCCCGCTGGTTTGTGTTACCAAGACGTCAATATTTTCGTTCGGAGTACATGTGTACACCTCATTTGCATGGCATTGCATTGCATTCATACCATTATTGCATTGCATTGCATTATGATTTGATTAAGATGCTTGGTGATTGGATTGTGATGTTGGATCGGATCGGATATATTAAGACTTGACATATTTGGGATTAGATGCTTTACATCGGCAATGACGGATACTCGGTTGTGATTATATTGTCTTATACATGGTTGGTTTATTTGCTTATCTGCTTTATTATCTGAATTGTGTTAGTTATGCTTAGTCGGCCGATGATGCCTACCAGTACCGTTGTTTGTAGTGACCTGCACTTGTTGCATTCTTTTATGAATGCAGAGTATCAGGTCGGATCCACTTCAGTTGCCCGTGGCTGATCGACGCTTCAACTTTCTCTCTAGTTTCCAAGGTGAGCATGACCGTCCGCTGACCTTGAAGACTTCCTATCACATGTCCTATTTTATTTCAGGGACATAGTCATTTTATATATTAGTATTCCAGATTGCATTATCTCTCTTAGATGCTCTTATATTATTCAGACCAGACCCTGTTTATTGTCATTCCGCACTTTCTACTACTTATATATATATGTCGTGAGACTACGTATTTGTTCTATTCCGCTATTTAATTTCATCATTTTATGCATTTATTCCTTGTTGGGTTGAGGGTTTGCTTACCGAGATGGGAAGGTGAGTGCCCGCACGACTTAGGCAAATAGGTCGTGATAACTAGTGTCCTTACCTGTTCTTTGTATTTGTCCTTTGGCTAGCTGTAGTCTTTCAGGTCATAGGAAACTCTGTATACAAACACCAATACATGATTTTAAAAAAACAAATTTCTATGACTTAGCTCTACAACATGATCGGGATTTGAAAGAAGTGTATCCGACTCCTAAATGCCCTATAGCATCCTGTTTATCTAATGTGATGCACAACACACTTGTAAACAAGACTCTACTAGACACGGCTCGTAGACTCCCAAGGACAGGCCTACTCTGATACCAAGTTTGTCACGCCCCAAATCTGGAGAGGCGTGGCCAGCACCCAGTGCTAATCTCGGCCCGAGCGAACCACTCTGAATCTGCATTTCTAGAGGGGTAACCATCTACTTAGGCCGATAGGGCCTACTTGCACACATACAATACCGATAAGCTGGCAAGGCCACGATCTGGATATATATAAACACCGGCTATCTTTCTGAATCGGGCACACGCACCCATAACATACATATACAATTGAGCAAGCCGACTAGGCCGCTATGATCGTACAAAGCCAACAGTAGGCAAACAGACATATACAAGCCAAAAGGCTATCACACTGACACACTATATATAGGACTCGTCTATAAGCCTCTAGAGAAAGCATAACTGTATTACGGTCAGGACAGGGCCTCGGCCTACCCATCTAATCTGTAACCACAAAAGAAAGACTCCAAAAGACCTGGCAACTCCGAACAGAGGGAGCTCACAAGTCAGCTAATATTAGGTCCTTCCTACTGGGGAGGTCTGTCAGTCTGTTTATCTGTACCTGCAGGCATGAATGCAGCGCCCCCGGCAAAAAGGACATCAGTAAGAAACAATGCACCGAGTATGTAAGGTAATAAATAACTGAAACTTAAACTGAATGGAAATCCTAACAATCTGGAGGCCAAAGAATGCCTCGAACATCTCTCCTGATCCGACTCATATGAAATGCAATATAATAATATCATATATCTCACTAACCAAGTGGCCCGACAACTATAATATATACATATATACATATATATATATATGTATATATGTATATATCATATATATATATACACACACACACATATATATATATACACACATATATATATATATATATATATACACATATATATATATATACACACACATATATATATATATACACACACACACACACACACACACACACACACACACACACATATATATATATATATATATATATATATATATATATATATATATATATATATATATATATATATATATATATATATACCACTACCATAGCCGTGCAATGTGTCACCGACCGTGTGGGCAATCTAGCTTAGATCCATTGGCCAGACAATCTGTCTCACTGACCCGTAGACCATGCGTATCTGTCTCACTGACCAAGTGGCCAGACTAAAGAAAATGTCTCACTGACCAAGTGACCAGGCTAAGAAAATATCTCATTAACCAAGTGACCTAGAATATATATATATATATATATATATATATATATATATATATATATATATATATATATATATATATATATATATATATATATATATATATACCATAAGGCCGGAGTAATCGTGTCACCGACCCGTCGCCGAGCAATCTAGCTTAGATCCATTGGCGACAATGCCTCATCGAATTCGTAGACTCATGCGTGTTCGTCTCACCGACCAAGTGACGGACTAAAGAAAATGTCTCACTGACCAAGTGACCAGGCTAAGAAAATATCTCATTAACCAAGTGACCAGACTAAGAAAAATATATGTAAATATCATGCTGTATATCATGTGTAAATTGAAGTATATGGAGATGTCAACATTTCCCTTTCTGAGTCTTCTATTAAAAATGAACTACGGAGCAGATAGAAATCCCTCGGGAGGTAAAATATCACATATAGAATCGTTACAGTAGTTCTCTTTCTTTAAGATTCGATAAATGCTTATTACCTACGAATCATGCCAAGAAAAGAAAGCATAGCCATTACATACCTTCCATCAAGAGCTAGTCAATCACAATGCATTCAACTCGTAGCACTTCAACCTATAAGAATTATAACATATTCATTATATTCCAGAATTACTTGTATACAACGTATATCAAGCGATCAGCTCGTGTGTGTAATGATTCGGGCAGCATCTCCTATATTTCTTTCATATCCCTCAAGTTCAAAATAATAAGAACAACAACCACATCAAATCCATCCACACAACAACCTAGGATAGTCACCAAACAACCCACATGACAACAACACCACCTTATATGATTTTTCGCTATTAACCCTGTATTTCTAATCTCACAATTTAACTATGGCCTGGAAGAACTTAAAAATATATCTAGAAGAGGAGAATTTTTACTGCATATGAGAAGGACTACACTTCTTCCACCTTACTTTACTTCGAAGAAAGCCTGGATTTAACAACACGACAAAACGGAATAACGGGATCGGAGTAGAGAGCAACACCTGCTATGTTTGGAGAGTATCTTGTTGCTACGTTTCATAAAAGGAGAATTTAATTCAAAAAGTGAGATATCAATAAAATTATTTTGGAAGTACATTGCTGCTAAGAGAAATATGCAATTCTGACATGGGAAAATGAAATGTTAATATTGCGGCCTATGAGTTCTTAAGATATATTATCTCCTTAATATGAGACCTCAATTGATTTTCAATATTTATGTACCATGGGGTCCACTCCAACAAAGACTCAATTTATTGTCGTTAGATGGCTATAAACAAGCCACCCACATAAGCATAAATTGGAATGATCGCTTTCATATGCTACTGGCCATGATCCACGTGTAATTGCTTCCACTTTAACATTTATCCAAAACCTACTAATTCATTCATTAGTCTCCTAATAAATTCCAACATTTAACTACTTACTCACATAACTAATTTTTTGATCTCAGTTCAGTCAATATTGATCACTTTTAACACACTTCATATACTCATTATCAAAATCATGTGGTAGAACTCTAGTCCATAGCCTCTTTATACATATACCAAATATTATTCCCAATCACCTCCGTCACACTTGTTAAGTCCTAAAGTATTTCGGGACCTCATCCTCATATACACCGATCTCTTTATTTGCATACTTGAATATGACAAAAATTCTCCGGTGGGAGCGGTTCGAACCATAGCCTGAATTTGTTTAACCTCTAACCTTCACAACACTTACTTATCAGTTGTTAAGCATTACATAAATACTTATAACCTCAAAATATCCTTGTCCTTCGAGCCTATGTCGGTTAACTTGCGACAAATCCAACGTACAAAAGTACGGGATGTAACACTATATCTCTGAACTATTCACTGCATCTATCTATATGATAGAACATATATGCAGAGTTGATTAACGCACTTTGTTTGCAACTCTCTTGAATAGACCATGTCCTGAGACCTTGTTCACTCACCTTGTTCAGTCACTTTGTCCATGATTTTTTTGTGCCTAGTTCCTTTGCTTTATCTCAAATATCTGCCTCTAAAACTGTTTTACTAGCCTTGTTCATATACTTTGTCAATCATCAAAAATCACACATAAATATGCCAAAAAATTCCCTCATTTTAATGTTCACAAATTTATGTTTTTTAAGACGCTGAGTATCCTTTTCCAAAACATCTCATAGTCTGGAAAATGAACGATCGATTAAACCAGGTTAGTGGATATGAGTCAAAAGCATAAGCACACAGTCCATGTTGTTCCCTTGTTGGCATCATTAAAAAGTTATCTCGATTAGCTTCAAGTTAACTTTGTCAATATTGAACTCATGGTCACTGGGGCTATCATATATACACTAGGTGACAGAATCAGACACTCAATTAAGTCAGAAAAACATTCGAATCACATAAATAAGGCACAAATTTGTAAGATATGCAATAGTTTTTGTCATTATCTTCAACAAGTACAATTCCAGTCCCTTGGTCACAACAATACACAATAGATCATTTCCACAAAACTTAGGACCTAGACACACTGAGATTATTACATGGATAAAATTATAGAGAACCTTGTCACTTTGCTAGGGATTGTGACCAATGTGGATTCTACAATCTAGGGCTGATTTATAAGGAATCCTAACCAGGAGGTGTTGACAGTGGCTAGTCTATAAGGGGAGTATATATCTTTCTTTGTTTCTTCAACTGAATCAATATCTGAATCAGCCCCTTTCCCCTAGGAAGAACCACAATCTTTGTCCACACTTTTCCCCTAATAAGACCCACCATCTTTTTCCATCGAATTTATCCATGAGGGGCTAGATCCTAACTATTCTTCTTTCCCAGATAGTGGCGGTTTCTTCTCTTGTTTATCTTTTCTTATCTCACTACGAACTGTCATGTATCCATCACTCATTCTCTCTATTTTCCCTACATCATATTGACTTGAGCTAGCAGTGTCCAATAACTCATTTTCTTAAAGAGTTGTTGTGTCGTTGATTTTCCCCGGACTAGCCCCTATTTTGGGATCTTTAGAGCATCCCCCCTTTCTATGTTCTCCAACCATTTTTCTTTTTTCTTTGGCCCTTTAAAATGGTGTGTAAATCCGCATGGGAGGAAATGATGGGTCAATGAGAAGGAAGTGGAGCATATAATTAGAGCTGGTGGAGTCATGAGAGTGTATGGGAGAGAATGGTTGATCAGAAAAGGATGAGGAATTGGACATTTTTTATTTAATTTTAGGATGGGAGAGAGAAAGAGGGGGGGGGGGGGGGGGGCGCTGTGATTTGAGATGAAAAGAAGTAAGGTGTGGTTGGTTTAAGTATAAGTGAATATGAAGGATAAAGTGGTGCGAACAGGGAATTTTAAGAGTCTCTTTAGAAAGAGGGTGATTTGATTGTGGTAGATTTTCAAGACGGTCATCATGACTCAACTTTTTCTTTTCTCAATACACTCTTAATGATGGCTAGACTTGAATAGGGTAGTTAAAACAGGTTGTCCAAGTTGTATCATAATCTGAATGTATAATTGACTGCAAGAGAAGGAATACATACCTAAAGAGTTAATGGCTAACCATGTGCAATCTTTGATTTGAAGCTAGTTTCTGTGACAGACAAAATGTTGGACTTTAAGAGATTATTAAACTATTGTGGCATAGGATATACAACCAAATGTATAAGACTGAATAAAATTATTATCCATTGCTTGGAGACCCACATAGCCTGAGACAAAATTACTAGACAATTTTAAGGAATACATGTGCAGCTTTATGCATTCCCAACACTAACATAACTCTTTCTTTTCTAAGTCAGTTGTGGAGAATTCTTCAAATTAATCAGCCCACAATTTGGAGATGAATTAACACCCCTGATTGTCTATCAAGAGTGATGTCTTATATGAAAGAGACATATGGGCTTAAACTGAACCCGATTTTTAGCATTATTGATAGCATTTGTGTGATTATACGAATAATTTGCTTGCCAGACTCCTTCAGTTTTGCCAAAATCAAAATGACTAAGCACAGTACAAGACTTGACCACATATTTTCGCCTCCACAAAGGATGTGCTCTCTGAGTTCTGCTTCCTTGATAAACCTGAATTCTAGCCCTGATTCCCAGTAATAGGTCATACATGTAGTAACCTACTAATTTCTTTCTTTAAAGACAGCTCAGCAATGAAAAAAAAATTATTGGAAATTTCCTAGATCAAGTTGAGCTTCTTGTTCCACTAGTCCTCCTTCATCCATCTGGTAGAATAGGTTTCGTAACCTGTTTCATTGGCACATGAGTATTTACAATCTGATGGTCCTCCATTTTGTCACCTTTTCTTTTGGATGCTTGCTACCCTGAATGAGGAAGTTTACCATCCTTAGCAATATATGAGGGACTACCAAATCCCTTCATCACCAATTATTCCTTATTACTTGCACTTGTTTTTTTTTTTTTTTTGGCGTGATACTTTCAAGGACTTGCATTCCCTGCCATTTTCATATCCCTTTTAGGTGCTATAACTTGAGCTTGATTTGACTCGGTTCAGAGGTGACTGCATCAGATGTTTCCCCTATCTTGTGCAGTATTTTCTTTAAAAAAAAATGGTATTTCATTTTTCCATTTAAATCATTTGAAATCCTGTCTTGATTACTTTACTGGATTTTTAGTGGTGAACTAAGTTCATCTACTTCTTTTATCCAGAGTTCCCTTGTCTCTGTGCTAACTCATTCAGTATTGAATGAACATTGTCCTTTGACAATGAGAGGAATCAGATCTTTCTTTTTCCATTCAGGTAGAGCCCAAGTGAATATGTTCCTACACTTGTTGCAACCTTCTTGATTGGCTTGGAGTTTCTATTTGCAATCTTCTAATTTTTTCCCTGTATCTTATGTCTACTGGATAGTTGATCTTGCACTGTTCCATCTTCCCACTGAGAGTGCACAATTCCTCTTCTAACGAATCCTGTTTGGCAGTTCTATGAAAACACAATCCTGTGGTTATATTATGCGTTTGACTAGTGAGATTTAAGAGCAATTGGAGGCTTGAGTCTAATGACTAACTCTTTCAAGATCATGTTCAATTCTAAGCAGTTTTGAACTGATTTCTCTTGATTTTTCCTTCTTAAGATGCAATTCCCCTTTGTTCTTTTCAGTTCAGATTCAACCCCAAGTTGTTCACTGTTCATCTCAAATTTACCTGTTTTGATTATCAGCTTAAGAACTTTAGATTGAAGAGCCAGGATAGATGAACCAAGTGTTATATCCCGCATTTTGTACGCTGGAATATTTTTTTAAGATGGTTGCGACGAGTTATGGACAAGGTTATTTTCGACTTTGTGTAATGCACAAGATGCTTATGAAATTTTGTTGGATGGGAATATTAAGGAAACTTGGGGTTAGAAGTGGAAAAAAAAATTATTTCATGAAATGGCCAAAGGCCAAAGTGGCCGTGTATATGGTGGGGCCCTCTCCCCCTTTGGATGGCCAAATTTAATTAGTCCAAATTATGAGGGGCACAAGTTTTCATTTTATATTTGTGGAGGCTAAATATATATATATGGACAAGAGATGATTAAGCAAGACTTATTCATCTTTTTTTTCCAATTCTAGAAACTTAAGGAGAAGTGGAGAAAGAAAAAGAAAGGAGAAAAATAAACGGCCATGGCTGGCCGAATCCAAGTCCATGAGTGATGATCAAGAAAAAACATTTTCTTCTAGCTTTCATACTAATTGGAAGGTCCTCGTTAACGTGGAGTAGTTGTTGGAACAAGCGAAGTGTTCATTCTTGCAAACCATCACCTAGCCGAGTGAAGAAGAGAGTGAAGAAGGTAAGGTTCAATCTTTATTTTCATATGTTATGCATGGTTTGTGGATGTTGTGGAGTGTGGAAATGAATGGAATTCATGAAATTGTGGTGTTGTTGCATAGCCGTGCATGTGTGGTGTGTGGCCGTGTGTGTGTGGTATTGTGTAGGATAGAAGAACTACTTTTATTTAGTGTAATTTGGTTGTGTGTTGTGGACTTTATGTTGGGAAATGAAGGCTTTTAATGGTTCAAGATTGAAGTTGTAGTTGGTGGGCCGTTTTGGAAGCTATTGTGATTTTAATATGCTTTCTTGAATTTATGGAAGATAATGTTGTCAATGTGTGAATTGTTGGTATAGTTGATGAATTTGAAAGGAAGAAATGTGTTTGTTGATTGTTTTCTTGAACTTAGAGGATTTCGTGTGAAGTAGTATGTTGGTTGGATTACTTTGAATAATGTGCGGATTGTTTGAAACATTCTTGAATTTTGTTTGAATGGTTTCGGATTAATATTTGAATGTGTAAGCGTCGATGTTAGTTTGAATATACGTAGTTGAATTGAACATAATTGGAATGTTGTCGAAATATGTAGAGAAGAGTTATTAGCGTTATAATGCGTTTTGAATTGATTGTTAATGTTGTTAGAATGGTTGTTGGCACTGTTGTTGAAGATTTGGCCGAGTTAAATTCTCGGGGTTGTCGTATTTATAGGGAAAATGCTGCCCAAATTTTTGTAAACAAAATGATGGTTGGGAAATTGAATCCTTCGGCGCTTATGACTAATGGTTGATGCTTAATGACGTTGTTGTAGATTTCGAGAAGTCGAGACGTAAGTTTGGACTAGCTTAGGAAGCGGACAAGGTATGTAAAGCCCATTCTTTCTTTCTTTTTGGCATGTCTTAGTTGAAGTAGGTTATGACACGAACCCCGAGGTAACTCTATTCTTGTGGTCCGAGCATGCCTATGATTCTTATTTGTTTCTTGATATTTGTATTCTTAACGTAGTCAAATTATGGTCCTTATGTCCTTTACATGAATGGATTTCAAAAGTGGCATAAAAGTTTTGTTTTCAAAAAGAGTTTTGTTCCTAAACGATGCCGAAACTACGAACGTCCGTAACTTTCACATAAGGGCTCGGATCGCTTCGATTTGTTCGTAGAAAGCTCTTAAGTGAATAATGTCCGTAACTTTCCGAGGCGGACTCGGATTGGTTTGGCGTATGACTATGATCCCTATGGTTGAATATGACTATTATCCCTATGGTTTTGTTAATACGTTTATAATGTATGTTATGTTTCCGAATAACGTCCGAAAGATATTTGATAAAACTATTGTCCGACTTTTAAATGACATTCCGTTTAGACTACTTCATTGAGTCTTTGAAATGTTTTAATTGCATTTGGTTTCTCACTACTCTGCTCGTGCATGCCTCAATGCATCTTTCACCGAGTCCCAGGCCCGGCACGTATTCGTGCACACATTCCACCGCATTGTTCACCGAGTCCCTCACTGTAGGTCGGGGTACGTATATATATATATATATATATATGATATGATATGAGGAGATGGAGATGGCGGCCGGATGGCATACCAAGTCCTTGCTAGCGGGGCGGGACACGCTATTCACCGAGTCCCTCACTGTAGGTCGGCACAGCGTATATATATATGTATATATGTACGCATACACGATTATGATATGATTTTACTCACCGAGTCTCTCACTGTAGGCCGGGTACTCGATATATGTACGATGATACGATGACACGATTATGATATGATCTTACCTACCGATACGTATATGCATGATAAATGTTTTAAAAGGCAAGTCTTATGATTTTTCTCGGTCATCGTACTTGTTTCCGTAATTCTACTCGATTATGACCTGGTTTTCTCGTACTCCATGCTTTACATATTCGCACATATTCCGCATCGACCCCTTTTCTCCGGGTCGCGTTTCATGCCGCGTGTGCACACCTGGGTGCGTAGAAGATATTAGTAGAAGATGTTCCAGCTGGATTGGCGAGCTCCACTTCTTCCGGAGTGCTGCCGAGTCAGAGTATTATGTTACGACAGTTTGCTCTATGTTAGAGACTTTGCAGACAGGGTTGTGTATAGTACATGTCGGTTGTGTAGACGGCTCCATAAGCTGGTGTATCGTTATGCATTATATTACAGTTTTCTTATGGTTACAGATTTTGTTTGAGTTCAGTAAGATCAAAAGCATGTTTTGTAAAGCTTGCGAATGATTTCATTGTACGACTTAAGGGCCCAGTCTAGTATGAGTATGGATGTCACGAGAGTCAGCGGGTTCGTTCGGCCCTAGGTAAGGGTCGGGTGCCCATCACACCCTATCGGATTAAGGGTGTGACAAATTGGTATCGCAGCGGTTCGTCCTAGGGTTGTCCGCAAAGTCGTGTCCGGTAGAGTCCTGTTTATGGTGTGAAGCGCGCCACATTTATAAACAGGAGGCTACGGGGCATCTAGGACGGTTACTCTTCTTTGACATCTTAGATCGTGTCGTAGAGCCTAGTCATAGGAAATGAGATTCCTAACACTGACCTTCGATTTCAGCCAAAGAATGCCATCGACAGAAGAAAGTGGCGAGTGATATTGGAAGTTACAAAGCACGCAGGTAAACAAAGGTATGAAAGATGTATGTCGGGTAAGATAGTGAAGTACGATCGAAATTCAAGTTGAAGGTTAAAAAGGAAAGTAAACAAGAAAGTATAACAGGTGCCGTTTGAGTTGGGTATACGAGGTACGTTTATTATTTTTGTACTATCGATGATGTTGGGAGCCCTGTGTGGCTGTGATATGATATGATATGTATATATATATGTTGGCCCTGTGAGGCATTGTTGGTATTCCCTGTGTACAGGTTTTGAGATGGTAACAATTACAGAGGAAATTCTGCCGAAATTTTCCTAGAAATAAAAAGGGAATGAGATATAGGTTGGTAATATGACTTGAAAGGTCGTGCCGATAGTAGTGATAAGATTTGACTAAGCTACGAGTACGGACGGCATCGAGTGTCACACCCTGATTTTTATTAGGGTGTGATGGGTACCCGACCCCATATTCGGAGCCGAGCGAACCCACTGACTCTTATTACATACACGACGATCGTCGTACTCTTAATCGACAAAATTGACAAGTACAAGAAATCTTCCCGAATATTTTGTAATGTACAAATTAACAGGCTTGTTATTATACGTAAATTATGACATAATACAAAATGACGTGACGCGCCGAGGGAGCCGCCACGAATCGACATACCGAACCCACACTGCGTCCGCAAAGTCTCTACAAAACGTTCCGAATACATAATGCACAGACTCGGACTCGGCAGCACTCCAGGAGCAAAAGGGAGCTTGCCAATGCCGCTGGAACATCTTCTTAAAGTGTCTTCTAGTCATCTGGGAGTACCTGCGCGGCATGAAACGCAGCCCCCGAAGAGCAGGGGGTCAGTACGAACAAGGTACTGAGTATGTAAAGCATAAAATACGAAAACAGGATCATAACTGAACAGCAGATACAGATCATAGACATAATAACTGAAGTGTCAGAAATGCGACCTCATAAAGCAGAAGCAAATGCATAACAGAAACATGCCATGGCCGGTGCCCCTCACGGACTCGGCAAACGTATAGTGGTCGCCCGACGCCGGCGCCACAACATATCGATCATATCGTAAAATGCATATAGCATAGCATATCGATGGCCATATCATATCATAACATATCGAGTGTACATGGCACATCATACTCCATAACCCATGTACATATATACCGCCCCTCACACCGAGGCACGGCGAACAATGCATGAGTACGCTTGATAACATATCCGGCCCGGCTCGGTGAAGGAAACATCGAGGCATCCACGAGTGGAGTAGTGAGAGACTAAATGCAATATAAAACGTTCAATACATACGCAGATCAGACGGAATAATCAATTGACATATGAAGAAAAAGGGTCCGGACGAGCATAGTACATACCTTTTAAAGCCGCGGAAAATTCTTATCAACACAGGACTTCTGAGGTCATTTATGTATTTCATAATATAAAACATATACGTAATCTTAATAGCCTAACTCAAATGGCAAACCGTATGGCGAACGTTTGACAGTAACCAAAACATAAGTCTCTCGGATCTCAAAATGGTTCGTATCAGAATAGTCTTTCTGAAGAGGTTTCAAATTCCCAGAGTAGGTCGTAAGACTCAATAAAATAATTATATTAGTTATTCCTTAGAAATTAGAAAAAGGAAATGGTTAAAAGTTTTCCTTAGATTCCACTTAAAGGTAGTTCAATTGAGCTAATAGGAAAAATGCAGGCAAAGTGGGCCCACCTCGGTCAAATGAGGCGGCGAACATAAAACATGCATATCGAACCTCATAATATCATTAATAAATGTTTTAGAGTAGTCGGATTGAATTTGGACAAGTTCTATACGTCTAAGACCCTTCTAGTCATTCCCGACCTAATCGGGTTCAATCTTCAAGGAAAAGGAAAATTCGAACGTAGATTCCGGAAGTAGGAATACCCCCGAAGACCGTAGTCGAGCCTAATACTCTAAGACATGCCAAGAGAAGAAATAGGTAAGCTTTACATACCTTTCGCACTTGTTAAGCTCGTCAAAACTCCAATCCGTTTCGTCAAAAAATCCGCAAATGGTCATCCTTACCGATTACTATTCATGCAAGTTGACATTTACATCTTTGGTTCCTATTTGGCTACCGAAATTTTCAGAAAGATCTCCCCTATAAATATGACACCCCGAGATTCAAACTCGACCAATTTCAATCAAAAACAACCCGAGAATGGAACTCGGCCAAAATAACAACAATTACACCAACAACGATGTAAACAACCAATCCAACGCATTCCAACATAAGTAATCTTCCTTACCACATAATATGTCAACTTTCAATCCAATAGCGTACATTCGAGCCAATATCGTAGTTTACATATTCATTCACTAATTTAAGACCATTCAAACATAAACTAAGGGCATTCCATGCTATATATCTAACATTCAACAATTCCGTCAATGTTCACATTCCATCCAAACTTCACATATATGCAACGAAACCATTCTAACACCTTTTCTACTTACTACTCCATCACTAACAACCATAGTCTACACTTTAACAATTTCAATCTCTTAATACCATAAAATCACATTAATGTGCCATAATTCTCTACTTTCCATTTGCATGCAAACTTATCCCATATAACCTTCATTTACATCATAAAGATCACAACAACACAATTAGCATATCAAACAAAACAAATTCATTATTAGTTCTTCATTATAAGTGCCACGGCCAACATGCAATTTGCCACATCCATCCAATTTCATTCAACTTTCATTTCCAATTCAATTTCCATGATAACCACAACTAAAATACAACACAAAATTCGCCATAACTTCACTACATGAATTCGGCCACATGCACGCATATACAAGTGCCATGCAAACGTCCATATTTCAATGAATTCTATTCTTTTCCACATACTACAACCTCAACAAAGCCTTTATACCCTATAAAAAGGATTGAACCATACCTTTATCTTCCCAAGTTCTTCATTTGGCCAAGGTGTCAAATTGAAGAAACAAATGCTTTTTCTTCCGAAACAATCACACCATGTTGTAGAGGAGGCTTGAATTAGTAAAATTGCATCAAGAAAATAATTTTGGAAACAAGAATTAAGGGGGCAAATTTTGGGAACCATGGCCGAATGGCCATGGTTGATTTTCTCCTTGTTTCTTTCTTTCTTCTTTCTCTTAAGCTTCTTGAATTTTCTTGAAGCTTTGTCCCTTATATAATTAAATTGTCATGTGACAAGGTCACATGACTTAAATTAAATTTTTGTCCCCCTTTTTTGTTGTCATGGCCGGCCACTTTATGATTTTGGGCCAACATTTTCTCCAATTTTTTTCACTTTGTTCCTTAGGCCCAATTGACGATGGGTCATTTTCGGAAATTCACGGGACTAATTTTCAAGATACCAATTTTGCCCTTAAGCTTCTTTAGTATTCCCACGTCATTATTTTTTTTGTAACCAACTCATGAACCAAACAAGATCAATTCATTACATTGTCCTTAACTTGTCGCAATTATCCCAAGTTATCCGAACACGAAAAATGCGGGGCATAACATCCTTCCCCCCTTTAGAACATTCGTCCTCGAATGTTAAATTAGCCTTATAGGGACTTACATGTATTTCGGGAGAGTTCCCTTCTTACGCTTATTGCGCACAATTCGTGTATTAATCAACACAATCAGATAAGTAATTCTGATTATCTGTAGGTACAGGAACCAAATGGGGGTATCTCCTTTGCGTATCGACTCGAACCTTTCGAGTCACCTTTGCTTTACTACTCTTTCGCCAAACAGTACTTTAATGGAAGCCACATCTTGTCTCGCCGTTTTTCCTTCCTGCTAACTAGGATCGCTGTAAGCCGTTTCTCGTAGGGCAGCTCTTCTAGTCCTCGAATGCCCTTCCACGGCGAATATTATAGGGGTCACAATGTATCTGTAAAGCATAGGCGTGCGGAATATTAGATGCACTGCTCCTATCTCGGATGGCAGATCTAATTCACAGGCGATCTTGCCCATTTTACAAATGACCCAATAAGGTCCAACATCTTTTAGGCTAAGCTGTTCTTATTGATTATATTTCATAACACCTTTTACGGTCGATATTTTCAGAAACACCCAGACATCAGGCTGGAATTCTAAACGTCACTACCGATTTCTCATATACGATTTCTGTCAGCTCTGAGTCGCTAATGACCGTTCCCGAATGAGTTTCACATTTTTTTTTGACTGCCCGACGAATTATGTTCAAATCAATTAACCTAGTCTTGTCCATACCAGAACCGCCAATCGGTAACATACGTTCTTACCATACAAAGCCTCCTATAATGTTTTCTGAATGCTAGATTAGCAATCATTATTACTAGTAAACTCCACAGGTAGCAAATTTTCGCTCCCGCTGTCTCTGAAATCAATAATACAGGCTCGTAACTTATTTTCTAATGTCTGAATAGCACGCTTAGCTCGCCCGTCAGCTTAAGAGCAAATGCTGGTGCAAGACTTACTTGTATTCTTAATTTCTTTCGGACAAATCTCCAAAGTTGACCACATACTAGGTATTCTGTTCGATATAGTAAATGTGGGTCCTTACGAAACCTCACTACCTGTTGTGGTATAATCTTACATAGTCGGAGTAGTCCTGTTTAGCCATTTCATAATTTTCCTTATTTCATATCACTCCGCTGTCTTCAATTCAAATTCTTTCAGTTTCCTTTTCTACGATCTTGTTTTTAATCTTCACTGTCACTGATTATATTGTAACCTCTCGCGAGAGTATGTAGCATACGCAAGTTAATCCATGAAATGCCTTAGCATCGCCTTACTAACCTTTAGGTTGTTCCTTGTCTTCTCCCTTCGTCTCATGATCCGTATCGGGAGTAATCTTTAATTGGTCCTGGTCACGTCCCGCTTACTTTTAATACCAATTTCATTTTGGGTCTAGACCATCTCTGCATTTTCCATATCGCATTCAAAATATCATAACCATACTGTTGGTATTGGATCCTTACATTCCTTATCAGTTATGTACTCACTTGGTTTGCTTAACGTGCAATTGCTCGTGAGTTACATAACCGTCCTCGCATAATTCGTATACAATATTTTTGATTTCGTGACATAATCTCTCTTGTTTGATCCACCCGACCTTACATATCTCATTTGTGCCAAAACGCGCTAATCCTAATTATCGTCTTGATTCCCATTCGTTTATTGTCGGTTTCGTATTACACCAATCGGTTTCAACATAGATCTCCCGCACAATTCAAGCATCCATACTAAATGAACTGTAATGTCAGTTGGTTTCATCTTACCTTCGCATTTCTACCGGCCGCTTCCCCCCTTTAGGGTGCTCCTATATCATTGTCTATTCACATTCTATCCCTTGACTCCATTCAAAGTTTTCAACCTCACAGGATTCTTTCCGAATACATTTTGCATACCATACCACACCCACTTAGCTTTCATACCTTCTATAACTTAATTTACCCTGGTATAAAATTCTAACGCGCTCACGGGCAATAGGAATTCTCAATATCTTGTACAAAATCTGACTCGACGATTAGTACTCGAATAGCGTCATTGTAACCACAACATATCTAAATCATATTGCATTCATTCCCGTCAAAAGTTAGTTACCGCGTCGAATCGTCTCGTATCATTCTTCGTTTCGTAACACTTATAGTTGGACGGTAAATATTCCAAGCTTTCTGACGATACCATTCTTTTTCCTTAAGATAGGTACCAACTACTTTTCCCAATAAATTTTCAATATATCAATCGTTTCACCAATTCTCAATTCTTGTTTCTTATAATTTTCGCTACTTCCACGATGAGGTCATATATACATAATATGTCATATTTCCTTATGCTTCACATTCTCTCACTCTTTCCATATACTCATTATTAACTTACAAGCCTTACCCGAAATCATACTAACTCCATCTTAGTAGTGATCTTATCTTTTGACCTTTTGTTGCATCACCTCTTTCGTCCATAACTATATGTCTTTCATTTATCCCGGACTAATGGTCAATTAATTATGCCCATCTTGAGTGCTCTCTGTAGTACTCTTTCCTCATTTCTTCGTCTCTGTCCATTTTTTTTCTTTTCACGAATTCCATTTCTAGTTGGCTGATCACAATTTAATAAGCGGTTATCAGAAAATATTCTTCAACCACCGTAAAAGGGACTAGAGCCTGGCAAGCACCACAGGGCATCCTAGCACTTGGTTCGCACGATTTACCTTCAGATTTACTCTCGAGTTCCACATAAACTATTCAGATCGCAATTACTTACTCGTACGCTTTACATTCTTTCATCATAGTCACACTCAGTTACTGGGCATTATTGCCCGCCAATTTGGGCCTCCTTCTAAGGCACGATATGATCGGAACATACTTTAGCTCATTTAGATGAATTGCGAATTGATCGCTCATATATTTTTCTTCAAAGCAAGATTTTTCCCAGATAGGGGTAGTGCTTCCTATAGATGACGTGGGAAGTCTTTCCTAAAGCTTAATTCATCATAGCACGGTAGTCCTTCTCTTTCTATTCTCATTGTTATTTTCGTCAACATATAACTGATCCCATACTTCCCTACAGACTTAGTAAGTCTCTTTCATACGTTCAATAGCTCACCGTTATGTTCACACTTTTCCCGTGTATTCCACCACGTGATTCATATCCTATGTTTGGCCACTTCGCCATTAGGCTTTACTTATCCTCGTGGCCATCCTTATTAAGCTTACTAGTTACTCCACATATTCTAATTCCCTTTGGTCGTCTTAACTTCCCATTCATTTCATACGCTTACATTTATGGAGTCCTGAGTGCACTTCCCAGGGGGTCACCCATCCCAGAATTGCTCTGGTCCTAGCACGCTTAACCTTGAAACGCGGGTGAAATACGATGCTTTAATGCCGCATAATTGCATCCACTTGGTCACATGACCTTTTATCGCATAACCGGGGGCGTATTGAAGTCTTCTGCATTTCGAGACATTTCCATAATACGTCCTATTTTCCGTATTGACTGTTTTACCCTTCATATTCCATAATTTTCATCTTTCTTCCTAGATTTCCAATTTCTCAATAGTAACTAATATATCCTCATCGTCATTACTTATAGCTATTTCGGGTATTGTCCTGTTTAAATCTTCACTCAGCATTCCTACATAATGATTTTTTTGCGAGGTCGATTATGAACTGTCTCTGAATTCTCCAATAGGCTTTACTTCTACCAAGCATCAAATGTCATTCGTCCCAATCTTTCAGGCTGTTAACCGTCTTTCCTATAATCATTCTTCACGCGCACTCCAAATCCATAACTCTTTCCGAACCGTATCTCATTTATTGTCTACTTACAATACTTTCTTTTCCCCTTTTTGATGTATCTGACTAAATATTCTAATTAACGATTTCAGCAGAATCTCTTTTATCATGCTTGCTGTTCAAACTCTGTACACATCAAATTCTGATGATGCCTCACAGAACATGCAGTTATGTAATGCATTCCCACCGTTCAAAGCTTCCACTTCGGATAAGCCGGAACAAATATATCAAAATTCACTTCTGTAGCTTTCATATCATCACTTACTTCCCTCCATCGTATGTAAAGCCCACATATAGGAATTTCATTCTCCTATGACTTGGCTCTATCGCACGATCTAAGACAGAAAGAAGGTCAACAATCCCTAAATGCCCCGTAGCCTCCGTTTATAGATGTGGCGCGCTTCACACCATAAGGGACTCCCTACCGACACGACTTTGCGTACATTCCCTAGCCGTGACTCGCTCGATACCACTTTGTCACACCCTGATTTTTATTAGGGTGTGATGGGCACCCGACCCCATATTCGGAGCCGAGCGAACCCACTGACTCTTATTACATACACAGACTGTCAGACTCTTAATCAGACAAAATTGACAAGTACAGTAAATCTTCCCCGGAATATTTTGTAATGTACAAATTAACAGGGCTTGTTATTATACAGAAATTATGACATAATACAAAATGACGTGACGGCTGAGGGAGCCGCCTACAGAACTGACATACTGAACCCACACTCTGTCTGCAAAGTCTCTACAAAACGTTCCGAATACATAATGCACGTACTCGACTCGCAAAAGACTCCAGAGCAAAAGGGAGCTTGCCAATGCCGCCGGAACATCTTTCTTAAAGTGTCTTCTAGTCACCGGGAGTACCGCGCGCATGAAACGCAGCCCCCGAAGAGCGAGGGGGTCAAGACGAACAAGGTACCGAGTATGAAAGATAAAATACGAAAAAAGATCATAACCGAAACAAAACAGAGCACAGATATCATAGACATAATAACCGAAGTGTCGAAATGCGACCTAAAGCGGAATAAATGCATAACGTAAACATGCCATGGCAGCGTGTGCCCTCACGGACTCGGCAAACGCATAGTGGTCGCCCCGACGCCGGCGCCACAACATATCGTATCATATCGTAAAATGCATATAGCATAGCATATCGATGGCCATATCATATCATAACATATCGTAGTGTACATGGCACATCATACTCCATAACCCATGTACATATATACCGCCCCCTCACACCGAGGCACGGCGAACAATGCGGTGGAGTACGCTTGATAACATATCCCGGCCCGGCTCGGAAGGAAACATCGAGGCATCCACGAGTGGAGTAGTGAGAGACTAAATGCAATATAAAACGTTCAATACATACGCATCGTACGGAATAATCAATTGACATACGAAGAAAAGTGGTCCGACGAGCATAGTACATACCTTTTAAAGCCGCGGAAAATTCTTATCAACACAGGACTTCTGAGGTCATTTATGTATTTCATAATATAAAACATATACAGAATCTTAATAGCCTAACTCAAATGGCAAACCGTATGGCGAACGTTTGACAGTAACCAAAACATAAGTCTCTCGGATCTCAAAATGGTTCGTATCAGAATAGTCTTTCTGAAGAGGTTTCAAATTCCCGCAGTAGGTCGTAAGACTCAATAAAATAATTATATTAGTTATTCCTTAGAAATTAGAAAAAGGAAATGGTTAAAAGTTTTCCTTAGATTCCACTTAAAGGTAGTTCAATCGAGCTAATAGGAAAAATGCGGTGCAAAGTGGGGCCCACTCGGTCAAATGAGGCGGCGAACATAAAACATGCATATCGAACCTCATAATATCATTAATAAATGTTTTAGAGTAGTCGGATTGAATTTGGACAAGTTCTATACGTCTAAGACCCTTCTAGTCATTCCTGACCTAACTGGGTTCAATCTTACTGAAGGAAAAAGGGGAAAATTCGAACGTAGATTCCAGGAAGTAGGAATACCCCCGAAGACCAGAGTCGAGCCTAATACTCTAAGACATGCCAAGAGAAGAAATAGGTAAGCTTTACATACCTTTCGCACTTGTTAAGCTCGTCAAAACTCCAATCCCGTTTCGTCAAAAATCTGCAAATGGTCATCCTTACCAAGCTTACTATTCATGCAAGTTGACATTTACATCTTTGTTCCTATTTGGCTACCGAAATTTCGGCAGCATCTCCCCTATAAATATGACACCCCGAGATTCAAACTCGACCAATTTCAATCAAAAACAACCCGAGAATGGAACTCGGCCAAAATAACAACAATTACACCAACAACGATGTAAACAACCAATCCAACGCATTCCAACATAAGTAATCTTCCTTACCACATAATATGTCAACTTTCAATCCAATAGCGTACATTCGAGCCAATATCGTAGTTTACATATTCATTCACTAATTTAAGACCATTCAAACATAAACTAAGGGCATTCCATGCTATATATCTAACATTCAACAATTCCGTCAATGTTCACATTCCATCCAAACTTCACATATATGCAACGAAACCATTCTAACACCTTTTCTACTTACTACTCCATCACTAACAACCATAGTCTACACTTTAACAATTTCAATCTCTTAATACCATAAAATCACATTAATGTGCCATAATTCTCTACTTTCCATTTGCATGCAAACTTATCCCATATAACCTTCATTTACATCATAAAGATCACAACAACACAATTAGCATATCAAACAAAACAAATTCATTATTAGTTCTTCATTATAAGTGCCACTACCATGCAATTTGCCACATCCATCCAATTTCATTCAACTTTCATTTCCAATTCAATTTCCATGATAACCACAACTAAAATACAACACAAAATTCGCCATAACTTCACTACATGAATTCGGCCACATGCACGCATATACAAGTTGCCATGCAAACGTCCATATTTCAATGAATTCTATTCTTTTCCACATACTACAACCTCAACAAAGCCTTTATACCCTATAAAAAGGATTGAACCATACCTTTATCTTCCCAAGTTCTTCATTTGGCCAAGGTGTCAAATTGAAGAAACAAATGCTTTTTCTTCCGAAACAATCACACCATGTTGTAGAGAGGCTTGAATTAGTAAAATTGCATCAAGAAAATAATTTTTGGAAACAAGAATTAAGGGGGCAATTTTGGGAACCATGGCCGAATGGCCATGGTTGATTTTCTCCTTGTTTCTTTCTTTTCTTCTTTCTCTTAAGCTTCTTGAATTTTCTTGAAGCTTTGTCCCTTATATAATTAAATTGTCATGTGACAAGGTCACATGACTTAAATTAAATTTTTGTCCCCCCTTTTTGTTGTCATGGCCGGCCACTTTATGATTTTGGGCCAACATTTTCTCCAATTTTTTTCACTTTGTTCCTTAGGCCCAATTGACGATGGGTCATTTTCGGAAATTCACTAGACTAATTTTCAAGATCCCAATTTTGCCCTTAAGCTTCTTTAGTATTCCCACGTCATTATTTTTTTTGTAACCAACTCATGAACCAAACAAGATCAATTCATTACATTGTCCTTAACTTGTCGCAATTATCCCAAGTTATCCGAACACGAAAAATGCGGGGCATAACATCGAGAAAAAAGTAAATTGCCGAATTGGGAATAACGATAATTAGAAGTTTTATACCGATATGGCGAAAAGAATTTGGAAAGGACTTGTAATCCTAAGAGATGAATCAGAAAAGGGTTGGTAATCTTGATGAGGTGTTATTTAAGGTACCGACTGAATTGACAAGCAAGGACGAATTACGACGAGCTTATAGTAAAAGAAGTAATAGTATGATTAAGACGAGAGTATGGAGGAAAAGAATTGTGATAGACATGGAAGTACTGGTAAGACAGTTTGTGAAACGTTGAGGGTAAAGTTGATCAGAAAGGATTAAGAAGCGTTACCATATAGGATTGGTTACAAGTAAGATATAGCGAAGATTGTTATGAAAATAAGAAAAGCCTAGTGAGAAAGTGGCTAAAGCTATGATGTGATCTATGTAGCTAGAATATAACGACGAATGTGAAACGGAAAAGTGAGATATAGAACGAATAAGGAAGGCTTATTAAGTTCTGCAAGGAAAGCCTGGAATGAGGGTTATATACCAGTGGAAACGATAGCGGGAGTTAGAAGAGAAAGGGTAATCGGAAGGAGAAAATGGGAAGAGAACGAGGTAACAGTATAGTAATAGACCATGACATGCGTAGCCAAGGACACGGGTGCTATAAGTGATGGAACTATGAAAGACATGGTTATAGGAAGGATGAAGAACGGGGTAAATGAGGGCAAAAATCCAAAGACTGCCAACCGAGCATTTATAAGTAACAGCGATCAAGGTGTGTTCCTTACCATTGAGGATTTGGAAGTTTAGGACGGGAATGTAGTCATATCTAGAGGTAAAGAGTGAATATTGAGAAGTGGAAAGGATTAAAATAGTAATTGTGAAGTCGGGAGAGTAGGAGACCCTGCTGATGCGGAGGGACACGCGTTATGAGAACGTTTCAAAACCTGTTAAGACTTTAACTGGCTCCAGATTATATGACAAAGGTCATGCGGTGAAACGGACGCAATTATATTTGCATTAAAGCATCGTATTTCATCGGAGTTCCAAAGTTAACATCTTTCAAGCGAGAGAAATTCTAGGATGGGTGACCCCCCTGGGAAGTTTTCTGAAAGTTCTATAAATTCAGATGCAAGAAGTAAATGAGAAGTTGGAGTGACTTAAGGACAAATTAAGAGTCTGAGGAGTGGGCAGGAACCTTACGAGGTCGCGTAGAACGGGGCGTATTAGACCAGTGTGGAGAAAAGGGTGCATCACAGTTTTAGAATTAGGGTGAGTTTGAGTAGCGTTTGGAAATTTTTTGTAAACAAGATGCTAGTAACTATGGATATGTACATAGGTATGCACAAGGTATCCCGTACATGGCTATATCGAGAGATACGTGTATTCTAAGAACCAACGTGCCGGTATATGAAGGGCATTAACCGGACAAGACAACGAGGTTCAAGTATAAATGGCACAAATGTTACAAGGCAAGCGGATGCTGTTTTCACTACAGGTTAAGTTTGGAAAGTCTAATACAATGATATTTGGGAAAGAAAGAAAGTGAGTAGATGGAAGGCAAGGGAACCAAAATGTCGGAATAAAAGCGCCGCCTAATTGAAGGTGGAAACACGGATATAGGGCGGAGTATAATTGGGTAATGATATAAGTACGCCCCAAAGGGGGGAAGCGAGTGTGAGAGACGCAAGTGTAAAATGGAGACGACTGACACTACGGTATAATTGATACGGACGCTAGTGGCTACTTTGTTAAGATTCCCGGCCGAGGCAAGTTAGTAAGATTCAAAAGCCAAGAATAAAGGGTAAAAGCTAGGACAAGAATCGAGCTAGTGCCGGGAATTAATTGAGAGATTTTGAACGATATGACATTGGGAAGTGAAGGTTTAAAGAGAGAATACGACAAAGGAAAGTAACGAGCTTACAGGACATTGTGAAGGGCAATATCGCTACGTTGGATTAGAAGTTACAATGTGGGCAATAGAGTTGTTCGCTAATAATGGAAAACCTCCTATAGTAGGAAGTGAGAAAAGGAATGGAGAGAAGTGTGACAAGAGAGGCTACCAGCGAATGATATACGGAGGGGAGATGCGAAATAACATGAATCCGGAGAAGGAAAGATCGTGATTAAGAATGAATATATGTTATACAAGTCGTATAAGAATAGTTATGTTATCCATGAATATTTACATGCTAAGGATGAAACCAAGCGAATACTTAGTGAGAAAGTTTGGATTTAGTAATAATAATATGGTTACGAGACTTTGGGTGCATCGAGGAAAGAGGGAAAGGTGACTTAAGCAAAAGTTACTGAGATGGAATCGGTACTGAAGACGAACAGGACATGGTCATGGTTGAACCAAAGATCTACCCCGATATCGGCGGTAAGGCAGAGAAGGGGAGATAAAGTGAAACATAAGAATTAGTGAAGCTACATTGAGGCGGTTCTTAGAATAATTTGACCACCTTCGTAAATTCGGGTAAAGATTGCAACATCACGTGTGACGGGAAAGTTGAGAGCAAGATCTGAGCAAAGGGACGACAGAAGAGTTCGAATTAAAGATAAGGTAATGACATGAGACAATGTGCTGAAAATGTTACAAGATGAGTAAAGAAAGATTGTAAGACGATTTAAGCAAAGTGATCAGAACTAGTTGGTCACTAAAAGGAGGGTGAGTTTACATGCCGAATTCTTTTAGACTTATACCAGCTGATGACAGTTAAAGCCGGGAGCGGCTAGGGAAGATTATTATATGAGGGCATTTCATCACTACTTGACGACCGACTCCAAAGACAGAGACTAAGAGCAAAAGGTAAAGTGACAATTAAAGTCTTTCAACAGAATCGAGAAAAAGTTGAACCCGAGATATATTAGGCTTTGCTACATGGTGCATAAGGTAAGAAGGTTGCGTGCTAAAGACATAGCTTCCGTTAAGGCACTGTGGCGGAATGATAACAGAAAGGAAATGACTTGTGAACCTGAAGAGGAGGTGAAAGGGAAATATGATTGGTAGATGAGATTGCATGTGTCACACCCCAGTTTTACTAGGGTGTGACAAAGTGGTATCAGAGCAGGTCTGTCCTAGGGGTTGTCTGCAAAGTCGTGTCCGGTAGAGTCCTGTTTATGGTGTGAAGCGCGCCACATTTATAAACAGGAGGCTACGGGGCATCTAGGGATTGTTGACCTTCTTTCTGTCCTAGATCGTGCGATAGAGCCAAGCTATAAGAAATAAAATCCCTTATGTAAGCCTTACATATGATGGGAAAAGGTAAGTGACGACATGGAAAGTCACAGGGGTAAATATTGACAAAATTGCTCTGTTACCTGAAGTTGGAAGTTCTGGATGGCTGGGATATGATATATATATATATATGCTCTGCAAAGCATTATTGATACTCGCTGTGTATAGGGAGATAGTATGAAAGGAACAAGGTCTGATAGAGGGTTCAGGAGGTTGACAATTAATTTTGCTACAGATTATTATGTAAAAGCGGTGAGTAGGAATTTGAACGACTGATATCCGGGCACTTATGAAGTAATGGCAACGAAGGTATATCTGTTACCATCGTATCTGGGAACTTAGGATGAAAGGTAGTTACACACGAAGTGAAAGGTGAACATCGAGGGTCGAAAAGGGGTAAAATGGTAGTTGTAAAAGAAACGACGTGTTACGAGGGTGTCCCGGAATCCGTAAGGCCTCGACTAACCCCAATTCATGTAGTAAAGGTCATACGAGGAAGGGGACGCGATTATAGAAGCATTAAGGCCCTAAATTCCATTAAAGTTTCGAGGTTAAGCGTGCTCGGCGGGAGTAATTTCAGATGGGTGACCCCCTGGGAAGTTTACGAGAAATTTTACATATTTAGACATACGAGACAAATGAGAAATTGGAGTGACTTAAGGGGGAAACTAGAACATATGGAATGGTTGGAGACCATAAAAAGGCCACCCAACACACAACAGACTAGAATGGAAGGAAGGCAGAAGGTACGTCATAGTTCTGAAATTTAGATAGGCTTGAATGGCATCTGGAGGTATTTTGTGGGCTAGTGGATAGTAATTATATATATGTATATGCGAAGGCGTACGATATCTCACGTGTACACGTATCGGTGGGCATGTGTGCCCCAACGACCGGTGCCACAAAGATGGAAGACATTAATCGATGTAAGAGTATCGAAGTTCGAGTGGTAGCAAAGGTAAAAGGTGCAAGTGCTATAAAATACGCTGATGTTATTCTTGTCATAAGCTAAGAATGGAAAAGTATTAATACCAGGATAATTGAAAAAGAAAGAGTATGAAGATGTGGACAAATAAGGATATAGACCTAAAGTGAGAGAAAGACTTATGGTAAGAAGAACTCGATGTGTTATGCGTAGAGTTGGAAAGGAAAATGGGGAATGAAGCATAATCAAGACGAGAGTACTCGAAGATTGTGACGTATAAGAAACCCCCTTAAAAAGGGGGGGAGAGCATATAATGTCAGATTTAAAAGGAAATCGCGACAATTGGTAGTCTGGGAATTTTTGAAAGAAAGAAAGGACGCAGCGCCTGTGGACGAAGTAAGAGCGGCCACCGGATATTAGAAAATAGTTCATAGACCATTAATTGTATGGAATATGAGAATACATGTTATGAAATTATATGAATCACCAACGTGAAGCAATGCTCGGTCGTATTTGTAACGAATCTACACCGGAGAGTCAACAAGGAACAACGATGGATGAAACGGGCGCCAACATAAGAAATTAAAGACAAGTATAATTTGTCGGGAAATACGAGAGAAGGAAATAAAGACAAGCTATAGAAGAATTCAAAGATGTTGCGAACTAACAATTTGAGAAAAACTTGAATCACGAGTCCCCATAAGGGTAACTGGACCGTGATGGATAATAAGCGATTAAGACACATTGTGTACACACGCTGTTGGGTAGGTATTTGGAAGGAAAGATTAAAGAGGGACCCCCCCCCCCGAAGTATTATAAGACCCCATAAGATCAATTGAACATTCGAGGACGAATGTTCTAGGGGGGGGGGGGGAGGATGTTATATCCCTCATTTTGCACGTTCGGATATCTCAAGGAAGTCGTGACAAAGTTAAGGGAATAACTATCTTCCAAGCTATTTTAATGTACAAGTGGTTATGAATGTTGTTTATGAACATTACTAGTATGGAAATACCGAGAAAGGCTAAGGGCAAAAAAGGGGAAATTCGCAAAATGGTTCATGGAAATAATGTGGAAGGCTAGGGGCGGAATGGTAATATTGAGAAAAGTCGAAGGGTAAAACGGGAATTTCACATAGGTTTCAAGAAAGTTCCAAAAGGGCCATATTGGCCATGTGAGAAAAAAAAAAAAAAAAAAAGATGACAAAATAAGTCATCTTTGCTAGAAATTTCTAGAGAGAGGGCATGTGCCTCTCACATGCTTGTGGGAAATTATATATATAGAGAAGTGGTGGAAAATTAAGACACAATTCTCTTCATCTTTAGAAAGATGAAAAAATGGAGAAGGCAAAAAAAAATTAAAGGGCCATTCGGCCAAGCTAGGGGAGGAAGAGAATCTTGACAAAAAAAATTTCAAAAATTATTTTCCTACTAGTTGGAAGGCCCTTAGCAAGGTGAAGTAATCATTGGAGCAAGAAAAATTGGCATTCTAGCAAATTGTAGACTCTAGCCAAGTGAAGAAGTTGGGAGAAAAAGGTATGATTCAATCCCTTTTTATAAGTTATAAAGGTCTTGTTGATGTTGTAGAATGTAGAAAGGAGTAGACTTGGTGGAAATATGGAAGTTGCATGAATGTATATATATATATATATATATATGTATGTAGCCGTGTGGTGTTGTAATGGAGGGGAATGAACAATTTCAATTTATTATGTTAATTGTGTTGCAATGGCCTTTTGAATGCAAATGGAAGAATTTTCGTTTAAGTTAGTATGCCAAATTGGTTGTTGAGTTGTTGTTGGCAAGTATGTGATTTTATTATAAATTATGTAATTGAGGAAACGAAGTTGTAAGACGCAAATGGTGATGGTTGTAGGTGAAATTGGAAGAAAAAAATGTGTTGCGGACGTTTATGTTTAAAATTGGAGGTTTCGGATGAATTATGGTTTTGGTGGAATTCTTGTATATTTTGCAAATATTTTGTATAATGATATGGAATATTTCCGGATTGTGTTGGAATGATTTTGATTAGTAAATGAATATAGAAATGTTGGTATTAGCTTGGAATTGTGAAGTTAGAATGGAAGTTGTCGCCTTATGTAGAAAAGAAGACTATCTACGTTATAGTGTGTTTTATGACGATTATTGATGTTGTTGGTATTGTTGTGTTGTTGTTGTTGATGTTCTGGGCCGAGTTAAATTCTCGGGGCGTTGTATTTACGGGAGAGTGTCTTGCCGAAATTTCGGTAGACAAGTACTAATTCAAGATTGAATACCAAAAGCCTTATAGTTAACATTTGGTAAAAATGACCATTGTAGATTACGGGCGAAACGGGAATTGAATACGGATGAGCGTAAGGCGCAACTAAGGTATGTAAGGCTTACCTCTTCTTTCTTTGGCATGTCCTAGTTGTAATAGGCTTGATTACAAGTCTCGGGGACGGTTCTACTCTTAGAAATCCGAGTGCGAATTTGGCCCTTTTCCATTCAATATAATTGAATTAGATTTTCTATACTTTATTGGAAAAATAACTTAAACACCCGAAACTTTCATAAAAGGAACCGAACTACTCTAAGACCTTCGGCGGTGGCTCCATAGAGCTTGGTGTCGTAAATTTACGTATGCCACCTCGACTTGACCCGAGGTGGGCCCGCAATCCCCGAGACCTATTTGTACAGTTCTATTTGACTTATTTCCGTACGAAAATTTATGGAAACCTTGGCTATCGTTGCGAGTTTGCTATAAGTATCTGGTAACTCTGATATAAGTATTTGAATGCAAGTATTGTGATACGAATATTTTGATATACGTAATCTGATAAAAGTACTCAACTACGAGGATTCCGATATATTTATTCTGATATATGTATTCTGACATAAGTAATCTGTTATAAGCATTTTGATATAAGTATTTTGATATGAGAATTTTGGCATAAGCATTCTGATACAAGTATTCTGACATAGGCGTTCTGATAATAGTATTTTGGTATGAGGATCCCGACATAAGTATTCTAATATAAGTATTCCGATACAAGTATTCTGATATAAATATTCTAACACAAGCATTTTGATATACGTATTCTGGTATAGATATTATGTTATGAGTAATCTGATTTGACTATTCTGAAATAAATACCCCGGTACAAGTAGTTTGATTTGAGTACTCCCAATCCTGATATAAGTATTTTGATAAGAATATTTTGGGATAAGTATTCCGATATACGCGCTCTGATACGAATATTCTGATGTGGTTTGATATAAGGAATTATTTTAAGAGTAAGTATAAATATTTCGATAAAAGTATTTTACTATAAGTATTATGATATAAGTATTCTGACATAAGTATTTTGATACAAGCACTCTGATACAAATATTTTGATACAAGGATATTGGCATAAATGTTCTGATATAAGCCTTCTGATATAAGCATTCCGATTAAGTAATGTTACGAATATTCGACGATACGTTCGATCATTCCATAGAGTCTTGATTTATGCGCATTTAGTTTCTTACTACTCTGCTCGTGCACATGTTATGATCTCCTTCGCCGGATCCCGGGCCGGTATGTATCGTGCGTTTGGTTCGCCGAGCCCTTTGTCTGAGGGCCGGGTTCCACACATAAATTCTGAAGTACGAGGTGTTCGGTTCCGGATCGTGGTATATGTCCATCCCCGGTTACCGTGTATATGGAGTATGATATGTCCGTCTCGGGATCCGTGGTATATGTCCGTCTCGGAGTACGGTGGTCGATTTCGAGTCTTGTGGTATATGTCCGTCTCCGGTTACCGTGTGCGGTTCTCGGGGTACCTATGGTATATATCGTCCCCGATTCGTGTATATGGATTATGATGTGACCGGTTCCCGGGTTCTCGTGGTATATGTTCGGTTCCCGGGGTACCGTGTCTATGTTATGATATGTCCGGTTTCCCAGTGTGGTATATGTCCCCGGGCACCTTGTCTACGTTATGATGTGTTATGGCGCTAGAGACGGGAGTGGCGACCATGTTCCTGTGCCCTGTGTATGACTCTGATTTGCATTACTTAAATCTGAACGTAGGCATTTTGATATCCTAGATAAGGTACGCATTTTCTGTACTTCTGACTCTGCTTGTAATCTTTGTCGATGTACGTACGTACTCTTGATCCCGATCATGATTCCGTACGTTATACTTCGGTACCTACGATTTCGATATGTTTCCGTCTATTACATTTACGGACTTCCGGACTCGATTATGATTCCGTTTATTGTGTTTTATGCTTTACATACTCGGTACATATTCGTACCGACCCCCTTTCTTCGGGGTTGCGTTTCATGCCGCGCGGTACACCCGCATTTGAGCGAGAGAAGACATTATAGAAGATGTTTCGGTTGCGTTGGCAAGCTCCATTTGCTCGGAGTCTTTGCCGAGTCGAGCACCGTGTGTTATGTTTTCTAATTATTTGTTAGAGACTTTGCAGACAGAGTCGTGGGTATAGAATGTCAGTTTTGTAAACGGTTCCATCAGCCGATTTGTCGTCCTGTATTGTATAATAAGTTCCATATGATTACAGATTCCGGTTGACTTGAGTATAGTAAAAAGAATAGTTCTGAAAATATTTGTTGTATTTGTCATTTTCATTTGACTAAGAATTCGAGAGATTATGTTTGTAATAAGAGTCAGTGGGTTCGCTCGGCTCCGAATGTGGGGTCGGGTGCCCATCACACCCTAGTAAAACTGGGGTGTGACAGCATGCTATGGTAGTAAAAGAAACCCGAATCCTTAAGACCCTATGCGACTAGTTGAACATTCGAGGACGAATGTTCTAAAGGGGGGAAGGATGTTATATCCCGCATTTTATACGTTGGAATATTTTTTTAAGTTGGTTGCGACGAGTTATGGACAAGGTTATTTTCGACTTTGTGTAATGCACAAGATGCTTATGAAATTTTGTTGGATGGGAATATTAAGGAAACTTGGGGTTAGAAGTGGAAAAAAAAATTATTTCATGAAATGGCCAAAGGCCGAGTGGCGTGTATATGGTGGGGCCCTCTCCCCCTTTGGATGGCCAAATTTAATTAGTCCAAATTATGAGGGGCACAAGTGTTCATTTTATATTTGTGGAGGCTAAATATATATATATGGACAAGAGATGATTAAGCAAGACTTATTCATCTTTTTTTTTTTCCAATTCTAGAAACTTAAGGAGAAATGGCGAAAGAAAAAGAAAGGAGAAAAATAAACGGCCATGGCTGGCCGAATCCAAGTCCATGAGTGATGATCAAGAAAAAACATTTTCTTCTAGCTTTCATACTAATTGAAGGTCCTCGTTAACGTGGAGTAGTTGTTGGAACAAGCAAAGTGTTCATTCTTGCAAACCATCACCTAGCCGAGTGAAGAAGAGAGTGAAGAAGGTAAGGTTCAATCTTTATTTTCATATGTTATGCATGGTTTGTGGATGTTGTGGAGTGTGGAAATGAATGGAATTCATGAAATTGTGGTGTTGTTGCATAGCCGTGCATGTGTGGTGTGTGGCCGTGTGTGTGTGGTATTGTGTAGGATAGAAGAACTACTTTTATTTAGTGTAATTTGGTTGTGTGTTGTGGACTTTATGTTGGGAAATGAAGGCTTAATGGTTCAAGATTGAAGTTGTAGTTGTGTGGGCCGTTTGGAAGCTATTGTGATTTTAATATGCTTTCTTGAATTTATGGAAGATAATGTTGTCAATGTGTGAATTGTTGGTATAGTTGATGAATTTGAAAGGAAGAAATGTGTTGTTGATTGTTTTCTTGAACTTAGAGGATTTCGGGTGAAGTAGTAGGTTGGTTGGATTACTTTGAATAATGTGCGGATTGTTTGAAACATTCTTGAATTTTGTTTGAATGGTTTCGGATTAATATTTGAATGTGTAAGCGTCGATGTTAGTTTGAATATACGTAGTTGAATTGAACATAATTGGAATGTTGTCGAAATATGTGGAGAAGAGTTATTAGCGTTATAATGCGTTTTGAATTGATTGTTAATGTTGTTAGAATGGTTGTTGGCACTGTTGTTGAAGATTTGGCCGAGTTAAATTCTCGGGGTTGTCGTATTTATAGGGAAAATGCTGCCCAAATTTCTGTAAACAAAATGATGGTTTGGAAATTGAATCCTTCAGCGCTTATGACTAATGGTTGATGCTTAATGACGTTGTTGTAGATTTTGAGAAGTCGAGACGTAAGTTTGGACTAGGTTAGGAAGCGGACAAGGTATGTAAAGCCCATTCTTTTGGCATGTCTTAGTTGAAGTAGGTTATGACACGAACCCTGAGGTAACTCTATTCTTGTGGTCCGAGTATGCCTATGATTCTTATTTGTTTCTTGATATTTGTATTCTTAACGTAGTCGAATTATGGTCCTTATGTCCTTTACATGAATGGATTTCAAAAGTGGCATAAAAGTTTCGTTTTCAAAAAGAGTTTTGTTCCTAAACGATTCTGAAACTACGAACGTCCGTAACTTTCACATAAGGGCCTTCGATTTGTTCGTAGAAAGCTCTTAAGTGAATAATGTCCGTAACTTTCCGAGGCGGACTCGGATTGGTTTGGCGTATGACTATGATCCCTATGGTTGAATATGACTATTATCCCTATGGTTTTGTTAATACGTTTATAATGTATGCTATGTTTCCGAATAACGTCCGAAAGATATTTGATAAAACTATTGTCCGACTTTTAAATGACATTCCGTTTAGACTACTTCATTGAGTCTTTGAAATGTTTTAATTGCATTTGGTTTCTCACTACTCTGCTCGTGCATGCCTCAATGCATCTTTCACTGAGTCCCGGGCGGGGTACGTATTAGTGCACATTCCACTGCATTGTTCACTGAGTCCCTCACTAGAGGGCCGGGTACGGTATATATATATATATATATGATATGATGAGATGGGTATGGCGGCCAGGATGGCATACCAAGTCCCTTGCTAGCGGGGCCGGGACACGCTATTCATCGAGTCCCTCACTAGAGGGCCGGGTACGGTATATATATATGTATATATGCATGCATACATGATTATGATATGATTTTACTCACCGAGTCCCTCATTAGAGGGCCGGGTACGGTATATATGTACGATGATATGATGACACGATTATGATATGATTTTACCTACCGATACATGTATATGCATCATAAATGTTTTAAAAGGCAAGTCTTATGATTTTTCTGGTCATTGTACTTGATTCCGTAATTCCTACTTCGATTATGACCTGGTTTTCTGTACTCCATGCTTTACATACTCAGTACATATTCCGTACTGACCCCCTACGTTTCATGCCGCGCAGGTACACCCAGGTGAGCTGAAGATATTAGTAGAAGATGTTCCAGCTGGATTGGCGAGCTCCACTTCTTCCGGAGTGCTGCCGAGTCAGAGTATTATGTTACGACAGTTTGCTCTATGTTAGACACTTTGCAGACAGGGTTGTGTATAGTACATATCGGTTGTGTAGACGGCTCCATAAGTCGGTGTATCGTTATGCATTATATTACAGTTTTCTTATGGTTACAGATTTTGTTTGAGTTCAGTAAGATCAAAAGCATGTTTTGTAAAGCTTGTGAATGATTTCATTATACGACTTAAGGGCCCAGTCTAGTATGAGTATGGATGTCACGAGAGTCAGCGGGTTCGCTCGGCCCTAGGTAAGGGTCGGGTGCCCATCACACCCTATCGGATTAAGGGTGTGACACCTATTCTTTCAACATATAATTTTCCTTTTTAGTTTTGTCTTTATCGGTTTCACTATTCATTAGTTGATCTTTCAGGCCAGTAAATTCACTGAGTAACTCAAACTCTTTTTGTACTTATTTTCTGATATTCATCAAAGTCATCAGTTTTTCCTATGAAAACATATCTAACCTGTCCTTAAGCCCAGAAGCACTTACCTTAATGTCATCCGCAGTGTCTGATTTTGAATCATTAGCAGCCATGAGAGCAGTATGGTAAGCTTCATCTTCAAATTCTTTTTTCATGTAGGAGAGGGTATTAAATGACCTAACCCTTTTTATACTCATGTCCTGATGTTCATCAAGGAGGGTGATCATATAAGACATGAGTTTTTTCTTAGAGTACAGATCCAGCTTATCTTTCAGATTATGAACTTTGACCGCCGTGTCCTCCTCTGGGTCTGGGTCTGAGTCTGACTCCTCAACCGTTACAAGTGCTGAGTGATTGGTTTCTTCCTTTGACTCATCATCTGAGCCCCAAGATGCTACCATAGCCTTTTGTGCCTCTTTGTTTGTCTTGTCATGAACCCGTTCCTTCTTCCCCTCTTTCTCAGTTGTTTTCTGTTTCCATTCTATTTTCCATAGTGGACAGTTCTTAATTATGTGATTAGTTTTCTCACACTTGAAGCATCCTCCATCCTGAGATTTTTTAAAACCCCTTCCCTTCTCAGAGGTGTTCTGTTTGCCATACTGTTTTTCCTATTTGAGGAACTTCTTGAAGTTTTTGATGATCAGGGGAAATTCGTCTTCATCATCATTCCCCTATGGTCTTGAATGCCAAGGACATTCCTATGTTTGCTTTCTCTTTTTTGTAATTCACCATATCCATCTCATAGGTCTTCAAGTTCCCTACCAATTCATCTAAAGACATGGTTCTGATGTGTTTTGCTTCCCTTATAGCAGTAATTTTCACTTTAAAGCGTATGGACAGGGTCCTCAATATTTTGTCTACTAAATCCTTCATGGTGATAGTCTTTCCAAGTGAGGTCAACTCGTTTACGATAGGAATGTATCTGGTTAACATCTTAAAAATTGACTATCCAGGCTTCATTTTGAAATTCTTAAAGCCAATTTCTAACATAGCCTTCCTGATCTTTCCTTGACTGGTTCCTTCATGAGCATTCTTCAGGGCATCCTAGATTTTCTTGGCAATGGTACACCCTGAGATTCTGTTGTACTCATCAGGTCTTAGTCCACAGATCAGGACATTCTTATCTTTTGCATTCTTTTCGAGTATCTTGTAGTCGCTTTCAACATAAATGCTCTTCTCCATTATAACTTTCATCCTATTAGCAGCCTCCTTCCAACGGTATTTTGGTCCTTCGATAACTCTATCCCAGAGCTTATAGTCCTCAGCTTGCAAGTGATCCTCTATGCGAGCTTTCCACCATCCATAGTACTATCCATTGAATGATAGAAACCTTCTAGGTAAGTATCCTTCACTGCGTCCAAGTGGTTGTGCAGTATTTATCATGATCCTTTCTTGAGGTGTTATCCTTTTAAAGAAAGCCTTCTTTGATACCAATTATTATTTCACACGACTAGTTATCTAGCCTATTGTGTACTTGATTTTCACCTATAGGAAAGAACATGATGTCCTACCTATTCCAAGCTAGCATTTGTGGAATAGTAAAGAACAACAAAGTAAGGACATAATATATTTACGTGGAAACTACCCGGCTCATAAGGGCGGAAAAATCATGAGCTACACCTTTGTAGGATTTTTCCCAAAATTCACTACAACTGTGAGCCTTTGAAAATTCAAGCTACAAACTCTGTAACCTAGGAACTAAACTCTAATACCTATCTCACTAACCTAGCCTACTGAGCCCACTTCAAATTATCCCAACTTGAAGCTGAATTTGACCAACGTTTACACCTACAATTATTGCTTCCAAGAAAAAGGATAAAGGTATAACTCGATAAACAAACCTAATACACAAATCTAGACTCAAGAACTGTAACACCTAAACTCTATGAAAAAATTTCTTTAATCTTCTTCGTAGTTTCAGGGTGCACTTCTTGTAATCAGTATTCTGTCAAATATAACATTGACAGTGTTTGCTCAAACTCTAATTTTCTCTCTTTGTGAGTGCATGAATCTTCTCCATGGCAAGACTTGAATAATTATAGTATTAGGTTTGCATCAAGTTGGCTGAACTCAAACCCTTCACGGTAAGGCCCATTATGAGAGTTAGGATTTGAGTTGACTGGGGATTCTTGCATTCATGTGTCTCAGTGTCCTTATAGGACTTGAAGGAGTCTTCAGTATCTCGATAATTATTGCACAAAATCCTGCAAACTTGTTCGCCAAGTCTTTACCATAAAACACAAATCCTACTCGCAGTAGGACTCTGTGTTGGAACATGTTTCTTGGACCTAGTTCAAACACCTACTTCTTCCTTCTCTGAATCTTCTCAATGTCTAAGATGGAACATGTCCCTAGACCTATTTCATTCACCTTTTCCTACCTATATCTTTGAACTATTCACTACACTTGCTGATAAGTGGGGATTTTACCACTTAATCAACATCGTTTACTTAAAGTTTTATTATTTTTAATGACTATTTACATTCGATCTTACGTGATTTTATTGTCTTTCATGTTTTATGATTAATGGAAGAATTTGAGGCAGAAAATGATGGAAAAAGAAGTGAAAAAGAGCATAAAGGAGAAGTTGGACTAAAAAGGGAAAGATGCAACAAATTTGTGGCATTCGTAACTTCACTGCTAAGTTTATTGCGTTCAGCAACATTTACTGCGAAGCCATAATGGGTCCAGCAGTAGCCAATGAGAAGTAGCATTCTATCCAGAGAAAAGCTTCAGACAGTTGAAGATTGAGAAAACTAGAGCGACATATTTTGCAATGTTACAGAGGAAAAAGTACGTTTAACACTGCTTACTGTGATATCGCAGTGCTCGGCAAGACAAGGAGATTTTTGTTTGAAAATTATAGTTTTTGTAATTTATTATAAATAACAACATTTAGTTTGCTTTTATTATCTTTTACCTTGGGGAAAAATAGTAGAACAACTTTAGGAGGATACTTCGGAAAACAGCAACACTAATCTGGAGGAAATCCAGTCTTGTGTTCGCCTTCTAAATTCTTTGTTTTCTTCTCATAATTAATATGATGACTTCTGATTGTTTATTTGTTGGTGAGCCTATCATGAGAGGCTAACACCTATTCGGGTTTTAAGCCAAATCTGTGTATTTTGTTTAGTTTCTTGATTCGTCTGTGGTTAAAGTGTTAGCGTTCTAGTTATTCTAATTGAATATGTGCTTATTTTGTAATCGAGAGTGCACGCTCTTGATTATTCCCTTGTGCTCTATCTTGGGAAAGAAGAATGTATCTAGGGCTTGATGCAATTAGTGGGCTGGCTAGAACGCCCAAGGAATTGGAGCGTCGAACCAATAGAGATCGCTAGGAATAGTTTATCTTGCCCTTAGAATTTTCCAGAGTAAGCACAACTTCATGCTTAATGAATTGGGATATGAGTTAAGTAAACATATGTCTATGTCCGGAGACCGTAGCGTATGAACAAAGGTAGCCTAATAAATAGTCGCTAATAAATCATTCATATGAATCAATGAAGTCGAACGAATGCATAGACGTGGTGGCCCCATAGGTTTCTCTCATATTGATTACAACATATCTTTACTACGCATTCTTAACAGTTAGTTTAGTTTATTATTAATTAAAATCACTTTAAAAGGATAATTGGCACTGTGTTATGCACAACTAATGAACTCAAGCTTAATAACCTCATATAATTGCTCTCTATGGAATTCTACACGAAAATACTTTCAGTAATTACTGTGATGATCACTTTACTCTTTTATGAGGGTACAGTTGAGCGTTATCATAATTTGGCACTATTCCGGGGAGGAATTGGTGACTTAATCTTAGTTTGTTATTTTTGTTACATACTTTGGACCAATTAAATTATTTGTTCGTGTTTCTGTAAGATGGGCGAAATCGCACATAACCCTTTTGGCATTCTGATCGAGGATACTCCTACACCAGTGAAATTTGGGTATGCAAATACAATCATCCCGTCAGCTGTTGGAGCAGCAACTCCATGACGCCATTAATGTTTCAAATGTTAGCAAATAAAGGGTTGTTTAGTGGGGTTGATTGTGAAGGCCCGCAAACTCATGTGATGAATGTGTTGACTATCTGCACATTGTCCAAACAGAACAATGTGTCAGATGATGCAATAAGATTGTGGTTGTTTCTGTTCTCACTAGCTAGGGAAGCAGCTCAATGGTTGCACGATCTTCCACCGTGTCCATACGCACTTAGGATGAACTCCAGGGAGCGTTTTTGGAAGAATATTTGACACCGGTGAAGCATGCCAATTTGAGGAAAGCTATCCTGAACTTTTAGCAGCAGGATGACGAGTCTTTGTATTAGACTTGGTCAAAATTCAAGAAGATGTTGCCGGAATTTCCTCAACATAGGATATCAAGAGAGTTACTTCTCGAGACATTTAGACAAGGCAACACAGAGTCAAGCAGACCATGCAATTAAAGGAGTAGTCATGGACCTTGACTTTAATAAGGCTCAGGCTGCTCGAGACAGAGTTTCAATGATTGCACATGCGTGGGAATCAAAGACCTGAGAAAACGACATTAGCAAACCATCAGATAAATTGATTCGTGAGCGAAAAAAGAATGACGAGGAGGTAGCTCATTTGAAAATACAGTTGGGATTGGCAGATAAGCAATTGAATGAGATAACCTTGAAATAGGTTCATCTTTGTTGAATCTTGATAGATGGTTACGCAGCCACAAATAGTCGCTCAGCCGATGGTTTATGGTCAAGCAGGGCAGTACCTGCAACCAACCTATAAGGGTAGGAACAGTTCATCGAACCAATTTATCTTATGTTAGAACAATTTCCGACTATGATCGAGGAAGAAGTAAACTTCATGGGAAATTTCCACAACCAAAATCAGAAGCAAAACTATAAAGGTAATCAAATGCAACAGTGGAAACCAAAAAAATGGAATAACTCTCAGGCCAACAATAATTGACAAACAGGAAACATAGTCCAGAACCAAATGCAGTCATTTCGGGCTCGTCTTATGACCTATTAGCAGCCGCAGTACTATAATCAGAATCAGGGCAATAACAATTAGTCAAGTGAAATGAGTGAAATAAAATCCAAGGTTGTAAAAATAGTGGGTGACAAGGAGGAGACTGACGCAATCTTGAGTGCACTCGTATTCGATTAAGCAACTAGAGGTACAAATGGGAAAGATAGCCACAACATTAGACACTCGGCAAAAGGGTGGTTTATCCTCTGACATTGTGGCTAATCCAAAAAACCAACCGAATGGAAATTGCATGGCCGTCACTGTTGACACCTAATTTTAGTTTGCCGTGCTTAAAATTAACATCTCGAGGAGCCTTGATCGTTAAAAAAGCACGAAATACATTTTTTATACATTTTTACATTTTTCGACAATTTATTGGTGATTATCCTTATTTTATTAATTTATTGTCATTTTTCAAGAATCGTTATTTTCAACACATGTACAACATAATACTATGAATTTTTTGCAACTAATAATCGTTTCTTAGTTTTTGGAACAAATACATTTTTTTATATCTTTTGCATTAATACTTTGGTTTTTTATTGATATGTTTATACTTTACATTATTAATATACATAAAATATTAGCTAACTATATTTTAGTATAGTCTGTCAGTGTGAAGAAAATTAGAGCAATTAATCATAAAACAACGAGCAAAAATTCGATCAAGTCAAGGTCTTGTCAACTTTTTAGACATAACACTTGAATTGATGGGTTGGTTCTTTCATCTCTTGGTTAAAGAAGTTTTGTCTAAAGAATAAAAGGGTGAAAGACTCATTGAGTAATAACCTATGGACCAATTTAAGTCTTAAGGGGACAAGGGGAGGGAGTTTATTATCTTTTGGACAAAAAGGGTGTGTTTTTGTATTATAAAGAAAGAGCGAAGGGTTCATTTAAAAAAAGACGCAAAAAATTTCAGATTTTGTTTTCTCTCTTGTAAAGGCCTGAAATAAAAAACATTCTCTTTGTCCTTATTTCACCCTACAGTCGCCAACCACCTCCCCCTCTCTGTCACTCTTCTCTGGCGAAATAGCTCATCGGACGGTGAAATACCATCTAGCAACCGCCGCTGTTCCATCTTCACACCATCATCAATGCCTACCCATGAGCCATAACACCACCAGCCCTTCGATCCCTCCATTCTCCTCCCCCAGTGTTGGCATAACGACGGAGCTCCGACCACGAACCAAACAAACGACGAACCAGCCCCGGTTCCCTTCCTCCTCTTCTTCGCACAATTTTTATCTTCTTTTTCTTGAATTACAGATCTAAAAAAGTGGGAGCTTTCTCCCTTTTTAAGATTTGGTTGGAAAAAATCAAAGAACAACGCTAGCTCTCCCTTCCTCCTAACCACACTATTCGCCACCGTTTTTGCCGAAAAATACATATCTGGCCGAAACCTTAGCTTATGCGACAACTCTGTTTTTCTCTTATTCTTATGTATTTATATGTTGTGTTGTTGCTCTGCTCGAATTTGTCACTGGCCGGCCAAAAAAATGAGCTCCAGTGACTTCGTTTTCAGTCATGGTTGCTCCATTTTGCTATTGTTACTATTTGCTATTTCTGTTTCACCATGCTTCGACATCTCCGGTGACTTTGTTATTGTTGACTTCTCTTTTTGTATTGTCATGGTGACCCAGGAATTATTTTGGACTATTTTATCCCTCAAAAATTGATAAAGAACAAACTACTGCACTTGAATGGCCGACGAAGAAATTTCATTTCCAAGGCCTCTCTTGTACAAAAGGCTGGTTTTTATTTAATGTTTATTCATTATTTTTTTAATTCATTTGTTAATTATTTATTCTCTTACTAACACTTTTACTAAGTGTTTATACAGGTATCGGGAGATACATCTCGAAGAAGAAGCTCGGAAGGAACCCGAATCATTGTTTGTATTTACTTTCGGCGTTCTTTAAAATTGTACAGACATAAACTTGTAGTATAGTGGAAAGGCAAAGATATTTATTTACTTTTCGTCTTGTGGGTTTAACTTAAAATTTTTCATTCACTTTAGGCAAGAATTAGGTCGTCAATACTTTCATAAATTGATTAAATTGACTTGGTATAAATACTTTATTAATTGATTCACACTTTTGGCTTTTACGCAAACATATTAGTCCATTCTTTATTTTTATATTATTTGTACACTTTTGATACACTATTTTTACAGCATACATGTTATATTCTTTCGTATACACTAATACTCATTTTAATCAAGTTAAATCCACATTTTTGATACTAAGTAAATATTAGGCCGTCAATTTACAAATAATTTATTCTTTGAAGGAATTACATTGTTTCATTTATTTTTTTACCTATAATTCCTTATACTTATTTTTCACGAATACTTTTTTACAATATTTTTGTTCCTTATTCTTTTGATAGGATATTCATTAAATAACTGATATACCTTTTGTGCCAATGGATATACACTAATTTTTCTAATAAATACACTACTATATAAACAGCATATGGTTTCTTCACACACCTTTGTACATTCCTTTCGATATACATTCTTTACAAATACTTGATATATATACATTTCATGAAATCACAACATTTTGAAAATCGGTAATAATAATGATGATCATATAGATAATCCCCCTCTAGTGTTCAATTAAACTAAGTTTAAGGGCTGTCTTCGGACAGGCTCAGAGGAATGCTTAAAAGCTTCACCTTGAGGTAAATAAAACCCTTATCTAGAATTTTATATGTTTCTTGGATTATAAACGGAGTAGATACACGAATTCATATAGGTTTCCTTATTTTCCTTAAAAATTAGGTGGTGACAATAACAATTTTAAAACCAATTAGAAGAACTGGGAGTTGTAAACTATCTCGGATCCGTTCAAAATAGGGCGACACAGACTGCTGGGGATAAAGCTAGGTTTTGACCTTAGAACACTTAGTTTAAGTGAGCACTTGAGGGATATTTGATTATTTATTTGTTTTTACTATTATTACCTGCTTTATATATATATATACACACACACACACACACACTATAATATTGTATTTTATATATACACACACACGCACTATAATATTGTATTTGAAAGGGCGCAAGCCAAATTCAAACTTATATTCCTTATTTGTTTGAAGACACTACATGTTACTCTTTCCTTCTAATTTCATCGCACTTTAAATTGAATCTTTAGTCGTACACATACACACATTGTACACGCGAGTTGTGCTTTGCGCTCTTCCAAACCTTCTTCAAAGTCCTTAGTTTCAGAGATTGGTGGGCTAGTCTTACTACTTGCCATCTCGCAGTTGTCAGAATATTCTTTATCAAACTTAAGTGAATCTACTTCCTAGAATCCTTAGGTTGTTGTACATATGATCTTGCTTCCGCTTTAGCCGGATTTATTGATATCTCTTATTTGTTACATATTCTTTATTAGGCATTCTTTATTTGTTACACATGTTGTATTTACTACACATTCTTTAGTTGTACATATATACTTTATATGCCATCTTCCGTCTCGTCCACTTTGTTGGACAATCTTCGCTGACTTGTGCTGAGCCTGGAACCATTATAAACCCTCATGCCATTTTCGGTCTCTACAACTGCCCTTCTCAATTATATCATTTTTTCCACACCTGTTTCCAGTCTTTTTGACCTCTTTTCACAATCATATCATTCTTTTCCTCACTCATTTCTTTTCTTTATAACCATTCTTTTGGAATTTACCGTCTTTTGCAAGACATATCAATAAAGTCTTGTAGGTTCTTCCTGTTTCTGAAATACACTTCTTCTATATCCGAACTTTTGTTCATAGCCTCACTTTTTTCAATACAACCACTAATTCATAAAAATCACATAAATCACATACAACTTTGTATCTGCCCGAACTACATCTAACCTGATTCTTGTCCTGTCCAGACACGTAGGCAATCCTACATAAGGGTGAGGTCTCCCTACTATTTCAAAATATTTTCTCCGGAATAAAAAAATTGGGGCAATTATTTTGGAGCAGTTTAAAGATGCATAGCAGAAAGCTACTAAGAACATCAACCAACTCCCCTTAATCCAACTCTCAACAATATCAACGTCGATACAGGTCTTACCCTAACCTTCACCTGACTTTAGTCCTAACATCTGGGATAGAAGTCTTTCTTCTTCTCCCAAGGGTCGTAGGTCATGGAACTGTGGCGTATCGGCCCCCATTTTTTGAAACCAAGGATTCGAATCAAGTTAACCCTTCCCATCCCAACCATACACCAATCATGATAACTGATGCAGAGAAATGTCAAAGCTTTACGGACTGTTTAGCACATTTGTTCTTAACAATCATGCCTACAGACGTGGAGTATTTTTAAAACTCCACCAAAATTGGCATCCCTCTTATCATCCTGCCAACGGACATGGAGTATCTTCAAAGCTTCGCCGACGTTTGGGATCTTCCTCATAAAACCCCTCAATGAACCAGAGTAGTTCCAAAGCTCCGCTGACATATGTCATTCCTTGTCTCCTGTTATCTTGCCGACGATCGCAAAGTAGTGTCAAACTTTTCCAACGTCTGGCCTTCCTTAACAGTCTGTATAACGTACTGGGATAGTGTCAAAGTTCCATCTACATTTGACATTCTTCTTCTCAGCCGCCTGTCAGAGTATTTTTAAAGCTCTGGCTACGATCAGCCCATCCTCTCAACTGCCTATCTAGGTTTATTCAATTCCCCGTGCCTTCGATCAGCACACCTTTCAGCTGCATTATCAAAGATCTTAGCCTACGATCGGTCCCTTACTGGGGAATTTTCAAATCTCTGAGCCAAAGATCAGTCTCCTTTATGCCTCTTGGCCAAAGTGATGTTAAAGCTTCCGTACGTACGATCGGCACTCTTTCAACCGTGTGGTCAAATTATCTACTCGCACCTGCAGTCGCTCTCTTCTTTTGCCACCTATCGAATAACAAGATATTAAGCGCAAAATGTAAGGATACAAACCGCTCCTTCACCAGGTAAGCAAGTGGAAAGGTACATGTTAGTTCTTCATGCGAGAAGACCCAAGGTTTCATGATCATGAGAGAACATATCTCCCCCCTCCTTCTTCTGTCGCCTGTCAGATTCTTGCAAACCGACGCCTACGATTGGCACCTCTTCTTCAATCTTGTCTGAACGAACTACACACCTCTAATTCTCTTCTTTGATGAGATACGTAGGCAACCCTTTTGGGTTCGTTATTCCCTATTCAAAAATTACAAAAAAATTCTTTATTTTGAAAAGTCACAAAAATATTTTCTTTCTTTATACCCTGTCTAAACAAACTATGCGCACCTAATACTCTTCTTCGACAAGATACGTATGGAGCCCTTGGGTTCGGTATTCATTACTAAAAAATCACAAAAAGAAAAAAAAATAGAAAATCTGTTATTTGAAAAATTACAAAAATATTTTCTTTCTTCTACCTTAGCATCATGAACTACTCTCATTTGATGAGATACATAGGCAGCCCTTTTGGGGTTTGGTATTCATTATTAAAAGATCACAAAAAAGAAAAAAAATCCTTTATTTGAAAAAATGCAAAAATATTTTCTTTCTCCTACCTTATCATCACGAACTACGCTCACCTAATTTTCATATTGATGAGATGCATAGGCAGCCCTTTTTGGGGTTCGGTATAAATCCTTTACTTTGAAAAATCACAAAAATATTTTCCTTCTTTCTATCCTATCTGATCGAACTACTAACACCTGATTCTCATCATAGATGAGATACGTAGGCAACTCTTCTTGGGTTCGGTACCCCTTCTTCAAAAAATTCACAAAATATTATTTTTAGAATCATAGTTTGACTTGGTTGGTACCAACATAGTTAAAAGTGTGCATAGGAAAGAAACAAGAAACAATTGGTATATGGAGAGGACTAACTTTGTGGTAAACCAAAGATTCTTTCGGTACCTTTCATTCACACCTTAAGTGACACTTGAAAAATTCTCTCGCACGCATCTAAGACAAGAACAAAACCAACTTCATTATTTCATGTGCATTTTTTGATGAGCTTTAGATATCGTTCAATTGCACTTCATTATTGATCTGGCTTGAATATCTGTTGAGGTGAAATTATGAGTAACACTTGGTGTAGGAAAGGATTGTAGGCCTTCTTTGACCCGTTTGTCCCTTTCTAGCTTACTAAATGACATTATCCCTAGCATTCCCCCTTTGAGCCTAAAGCCTTTTTCTTTGACAACCAAATCTTAAGCATATACCCTTTCTGAGTGCTTATATGCACTATCCCTCTCTTGGCTTAACCTCCCTAAGTGCACTAAAAACATGCAACTGCAGATAAATATCTAAGCCGAAGCTGCCAAAGGAAAAATGACACGAATGTCCCAAAAAATCAAAGACGAAGAGTGACCTCCAAAGAAGGAGCAAACAAAATCATCAGTTGTCATTCAGGATCTCGAGCATACAACCCATTATTCCTTTTTATTTTTCACACTCTGGTATACAACTAGAATTAGAATCGGGACTTCGGGCATACAACCCAGGTTCATTCTGTTAATCCCTATAGAGTCTCGGGTACACAACCTCGAACTCACAAAATAAAGGACTCCAACTTGCAAAAGAAGTCGCACAAGTACAAAAGAAAGGGACAACAAAATAAAATAGAATAGCATCAGAGCACACAAATACCAAGAACAGACATAGTGCAGTGCTCATGGAAGGATTAGTCACTCCTTACCCAAATAACATCCTACCTTTTCCCCAAAGCCACATTATAAACCCGTCACAAGCCCTACGTGATCCTATGTTAAGGGTTCTCACAAAAGTGGATACTTACATGATGGCCAAGCATATGGTATCACAATTGTATGCATTTAACATCTTTCTGAGTGTGAGTGTACTTCTCTAGATGTCCCAAAGTTTTAAAAAAAATACTAAAATATGTGAGAAAAAGGGACTTTCTTTCTGGTGAGGGCATTTGAAACATGAGGATACATGGAGTTCAAAACCTTTGCTTGGAGCAAGACGAACAAATCTTGTCAATACTTAGGTATGTCTGAGGTACCACTTGAAGCTATAGGAATTATACCGAAGTCAATCTCGATTAGCTACAAAGAAAATTATGGGATTGTTATGCACAAAACTAATTGTTGGTACCAACTGAAGTCAAGACGGTATTCTCTCTTCATTTCTTCTTTTTTCAACATTCTTTACAACAAAAACAAAGAAAAATGCATCAAAAAGAAAATATTTACAGGTGCCCACTTTCTAATGTAGGTATTTCATTTCAAGTACATTTTCCAGGCACTAACCTTCTAATGCGCGTATTTTAATTTCTGTCAGGCACCCACCTTCTGGTGCGAGTATTTTAATTTCAGTCAGGCGCCCACCTTCTAATGTGGGTATTTTCATTTCAATCAGGCGCTCACCCTCTAATGTGAATATTTTAATTTGAATCAGACGCTCACCTTCTAATGTGGGTATTCTAAATTTCAGTCAGAGGCCCACCTTCTAATGCGTGTATTTTAATTTCAGCCAGGTGCTCGCCTTCTAATACGGGCATTTTAATTTTACACACGTGCTTACCTTCTAATTTGGGTATTTTAATTTCAGTCAGGCATCCACCTTTAAATGTGGGTATTCCATTTCAAGGCTTCAGCACACAAATCGGAGTATGCATCAATGTCTCGGCACACGAGCTAAGATTTCATTTCATTGCAAGGCTTCGACATACAAATCAGAGTATGTATCTGGATCTTAGCACACAACTCGAGAATGCATCAGGATCTTGGCACACAACTCGAGATGTCATTTTATTTCAAGGCTCTAACACACAAACCAGAGTTTGCATCAGGGTCCTGCACACAACCTAAGACCGCACTCCATTCAAGGTTTTAACACACGACCCGATGTTTGCATCAGAATCTTGGCACATAACTATGTAGTCCTTTTCAATCCATGGCCCTAACAATCAAATCGGAGTCTACACTAGAGTTTGGTCGCCCCCTACAGGAATACATCATTCTCCTCCCCAACAAGTTTCCCAAACAACAATCGGTCTAATTCCCGTATCAGGGATGTGTAGGTAGCTCAAATTCGAGCACGACCATCTTTGGTCCTACTCTTGCTAGGACCACTCCGCCTTAATAAACAACACTGAGGAATTTTTTTGATTGGACCCAGTAGTTACTACCTTTCGAACTACAGTGACCTGATTCTCGTGATGGACGAGATATGTAGGAAGCTCTATGCAGAGTTCGGTCCTATCGGGGCAAGTTTCATTCTTTCTCCAAGAAGGTTTACAACATTAAGCCCTCCCAATATCTTGTAACTCGATATTGGGGAAATTTTGGAAGCCATGTCCAAGGTACGTGAATGTTTCTCGTCCTCGAACAATTCTTTTCCCTTTATCATTTCATCTTTTTCTCTTAGCAATTTCGCCCAACGGATGTGGAGTAATGTCAAAGCTCCACCAACATTCGGCACCACTCCAGCAGCATCTCGCAAAGTATTGTCAAAGCTCTGCTGATGTTTGGCATATCTTCCCCAGAATTTTGTAAAGTATTGTCAAAGCTCTGCCAATGTCTGCATTCTTTCTCAAGCATCAGGTCCACCGACTTATGTGGAGTATTGTCAAAGGTTCACCAACGTCTCATGTTACAACCCCCACTGACAGACGGAGAGTATTGTAAAAGCTCTACTAACGACTGGTTTCTTTCTCTGTACATATCCTTTTAGCAATTCTTTACTGAGTCAAAATTAGCTACACATCAACGTCTTCACTCGAAAACTCTTTCATCATCTCCGGTCGAAGAGGCTCAAGCTGTTGACACCTAATTTTAGCTCGATGTGCTTAAAATTAACGTCTAGGGGAGCCCTGATCGTCAAAAAAGCACGAAATACATTGTTTACAGTTTTTACATTTTTTGATAATATATTGGTGATTATCCTTATTTTAGGAATTTTATTAATTTATTTTCATTTTCAAGAATCATTATTTTCTACACATGTACATCATAATACTACAAATTTTGTGCAACTAATAATCATTTCTTAATTTTGTAACAAATACATTTTTATATCTTATGCATTAATAGTTAGGTTTTTTATTGATATGTTTATACTTTAAATTATTATTATTATTATTATTATTATTATTATTATTATTATTATTACTACTATTATTATTATTATTATTATTATTATTATTATTATACATATATTAGTTAACTATATTTTAGTACAGTCCATTAATGTATGAGAAAATCAGAGCAATTAATCTTAAAAACACCACAGCAAAAATTAAATCAAGTCAAGGTCTTGTCAACTTTTTAGACATGACACTTGAATTGATGGTTTGGGTCTTTCATTCCTTGGTTAAAGAAGTTTTGTCTAAAGTATAAAAGGGTGGAAGACCCATTGAGCAATAACCTATGGACCAATTTGAGTCTTAAGGGGGCAAGTGGAGGGAGTTTATTATATTTTGGACAAAAGGGTTTTGTTTTTGTATTATAAAGAAAGAGGAAGGGGTTCATTTTGAAAAAGACACAAAACATTTCAGATTTTGTTTTCTTTATTGTAAAGCCCTAAAATAAAAATAAAAAATAAAAATAAAATTCTCCACCATTGTCCTTATAATGCATAAGTTGTTTATGAATTTTATTGGTATGGAATATTAAGGGAAATTAGGGGCTAGAAGTTGAAATAAAAATTTCATGAAAAGGCCAAAGTGGCCGTGTGTTAAGGTGGGACCCACATGTCGGGATTTTATAAAGGACATATGAAGAGATATATGGGTAGTACATGTGAAGTTGAGCAAGTCCTAAGAAGGACCCATAAGCTAAAAATGAGTGTAAGCCCTCCAAAAGGACGATTTAAGAAAACGTCTTCGGGTGATCTGACTTCGAGGGGCCAAAACGGCATTATGAGTTTGGAATTTGGGAAAACTCCCAGAATGAAAGTTGTAGATAATTGAAATATATTTCCAACCATAGGTCGTGGGTTCATAGGAGACATCGGGATAAGGAGATATGGACGTTTTAAGGTAGAAAGGTCAGTGGGCCAGGCCCAACCCGAGCCCAACCGGGTCAGGCCCATTACCCACACCTTTTTAAATGAAATATCAGCCTTTTCTCCTCATATTTCATACCAAAACACCCAGAAAATTCTGGAGAAAAAGAGAGAGGAGAGCCTAGAGAGAAAAACTAATTTTGACCAAAATCCGCGCCCCGAATTCCGAAGCCCATGAAGAGAAAAGTGTCGTACGTCGCGTTGCCTTCAATTTGAGCTAAAAATCAACCAAGAAGAAGAGGGTGGACGTGGTGGCTGCACACTTGAGGTAAGATTAAGGTTCCTTTTCATTGTTAACAAGTTTATTCGAGTTTAACGGATTAGAACGGAGGGAATAGTGTGTAGAAATGGATGAAATTCATGAAACTTTGTATGTTGATGTTGAGCCGTGAGTATGGGCTGTTTTGTGACAAGGAATGAACTAAATTTTATTTAGTATTTTTGGTTGTTGTTGTATGGATTCTATGATGAGAATGATGGTTTAATGATTCAAATTGAAGTTGTAATCGTTTGTAGGTTGTTGGAGAAGGTAATGTGATTTTATCATAATTTCTTGTATTATTGAGGTTAATGTTGTTAATGTGTAGATTGTTGGTGTAGTTTATGAATTTGGAAGAAAGAAATGTGTTGTTGTTATCCCTATGGCAATTGGAAGGTTTCGGGTTTGTGGAATGTTGTCGAATTATGTAGAAAAGAGTTATTGACGTTAGAATGCATTTTGAATTGATTGTTGATGTTGTTAGTGTGGTTATTGGTATTGTTGTTGAAGATTTGGCCGAGTTGAATTCTCGGGGTTGTTGAATTTACGGGGAAATGCTGCCCAAATTTACGTAGATAAAGTGCTAGCCTAGAATTGAATTCGGAGTGCCTATGGCTAATGTTTGGTATCTAATGATGTTGTTGTAGATTTGGGAAGCCGAGACTTAAATTCGGATTAGCTTAGGAAGCGGACAAGGTATGTAAAGCTAACCTTTCTTTCTTTTGGCATGTCCTAATTGTAAGTAGGCTATGATACGAGTCTCGGGGTAACTCCATTCTTAAGATCCGAGCCCGTATACGATTCTTATTCACTTCTTGATGTTGACGTTCTTAATATGGTCAAATTATGGTTCTTAAGTCTTTTGTATAGTTGGATTTTAAATGTTGCATAAAGGACGTTGTTTTTTTTAAAAAAAAAAAAGACTCCGCAACTACGAACGACCGTAACTTTCATAGACGAGCTCGGATCGCTTCGAAACGTTCGTAGGAGATTCTATAATGAATAATGGTCTCCAACTTTCATAGATGGACTCGGATTGGTTTGATACTCGTCCGTGGGCCCCGAGACTTTCCCTTGTGTAATACTAACGACTTTTGAAAGGATTTAGCGTGACTAACGTCTTATCCCTCGAGCGTCGATTATTTACTTCTCTATCGAGTTTGTAATGACGATTATGCCCCTAATTTCCATAAGTTATTTCATATGGTTTGATACGTATCTATGAGTCCTAAAGTTATTTGATATATCTTCGAACGACATTCGGAAGAAACTTGATTTGACTATCGCCTTGGTTCTAAAATGATGGTTCACTTTGATTATTCTATCGAGTCTTTGAAAATGTTTTAAACCGCATATAGTTGCTCACGACTCTGCTCGTGCATATGGTTGTTATCTCTTTCGCCGAGTCCCGGGCCGGTTATGTATCGTGCGCACTATGTTATATTCCGGTGTGATGCTGTGTTACGGTTCACCGAGCTCCTCGTTAGAGGGCCGGGTTCCGATTATATTTGGTGTTATCTTTGTGTTATGGCGTTATGATGTGTTATGCTGTGTGACGGGGATACGGAGATATGAAACCTTTCGGTGTGATGCTGTGTTATGGCGCCAACGACGGGCGGGCGACCATATTCTAAGAGCCCCATGCATGATTTATGTTTTAATGAGTAAGCATTTTGGTATTTTGGATATTGTATTTACTTTTTGTATCTCTTGTTCTGATTATGATCCTATTTATTGTTTTTCACGCTTTGCATACTCAGTACATATTCCGTACTGACCCCCTTTCTTCGGGGGCTGCGTTTCATGCCGCGCAGGTACAGATACTTATTTGGACGATCCACCAGCTTAGGATTCTGTTCAGCTGTCTTGGAGCACTCCCTTGTTCTGGAGCCTATGTTTTGTTGCCGATTCTCCTGATGCATATGTATATACTATATGTCTATTCATGGGTACGGCGGGGCCCCGTCCCGTCATATGATTTTGTTATGACTCTTAGAGGTCCGTAGACATATATGTGTGGGTTGTGGGTGATCCTTTGTTCGGTTGTGTCGTGTGATTTGTGATTTGGACGTCCCCCTATACTATGATAGCCTTACCGGCTTATATGTGATATCATCTGTTGAAAGATATGATTATGATCTGTAAATACATTGGTGACAACTTTGGGGCGACGTTTCACTTTTCTGTACGTATATGTTATTTGTATACTGTATAAGTTATTCGTATGCTATTTCGATTAATGGGTGTGTACGGGTGCCCGGTTCGGGCACTAGTCGCGGCCTACGGGGGGGTCGTGACAAAAGTGGTATCGAGCGGTTCGTCCTCGGATTGTCTACGGACCGTGTCCGGCGAGTCTTGTTTATGGTGTGAAGCCGGCCACACTTATAAACGAGGGAGGCTGCGGGGCATTTAGGAATCAGTGACCCTTTTTCTGTCTTAGATCGTGCGATAGAGCCAAGTCATAGGAAATGAGATTCTCCGTACTAACTTTTGATTTCAGCAGAAGGATGACATCGACAGAAGAAAGCGATTAACGATACTGGAAGTTACAAAGCAAGCAAGTAAGTAAAGGTACGAAAGGCATATGTTGACTAAGGCATTAAAGTACGATTGAAATGTAAAGTCAAAAAAAAAAAAAAAATTGGAAGGGAAAAGTAAACAGGAAAGTGTAACAGGTGCAGTTCGAGTTGGATATACGAGGTAAGTCCACTATTTTCATACTGTTGTCGATACTGGGAGCCCTGTGTGGCTGCGATTTGATATGATATATATATATATATATATATGTTGGCCCTGTGAGGCATTGTTGGTATTTCCTGTGTACAGGTTTTGAGATAGTGAGAAATACAGAGGAAACTCTGCCGAAATTTTTTCGGGGAATAAAACGAGAATGAGGTATGGGTTTGTAATATGCCTTGAAAGGTCGTGTTAATAGTAAGGATAGAATTTGACTAAGTTGCAAGTACGGCGACCTTGAAAAATAAGTTAACTACCGAATTGGCGGTAATGGTAATTAGGAGGTCGATGTCGACATGGTAAAGAGAATTTGGAAAGGGCTTGTGATATTAAGAGATGAGTTAGAAGAGGTTGGCAAATCTTGATAGAGTGTTATATTAGGGTACCAACTGAATTGATAAGCACGGATAAATTATGACGAGACTATAGTTAGAAGAAATAATAGTATGATTGAGACAAGAGTACAGAAGGAAAAGAATTGTGACGAATACGAATGTATAGATAAGACAACTTGTGGGATATTAAGGATCAGATTGACAAGAATGGGCAAAAGGTTAAGAAGTATTACACTATACGATTGATTACGAATAGGATATTATAGGAATATAGTAAGGACTGTTATGAAAGTAAGCAAAGCCTAGCGAGGAAGTGGCTAAAAGGTATGACGTGATTTGTGTGACTCAAGTATGAAGGTGAGTTAGTGGAAAAAAAAGAAAAGAAAAGAAAAGAGGGATTTATGAAGTTCTTCTACAGGGAAAGTATAGAATAGAAATTACGAGATAACGGAAACGATAGCGAGCACAAAAAAAAAAAAAAAGGAGGAGATGAAGAGAAAAGCGGGTGAGATAACAGTGCAGTGATAGATGATGACAGGTGTAGCTGAGAACACGAGTAATATCAGTGACGGAACTGTGAAAGACCAAGCCATAGAAAGATGAGCAACGAGGTAGAATGAGTGCTAGGAAATGACTGGTATGAGGAGAACAAGTAGGGGTGAACAGAATATGATTTGAAAATAAGAAAGGGATTATGTAGGAGTAATATTTTCCGAAAAATGTAGCGGTATTATAAAGCTCCTCTTGCAAAAAAGAAAGGACGGACATAGACTCGGAGAAATATGGTAAGGGAATGCTAAAAGAAGCACCCAAGATAGACGTGAGTAAACGGGTACGATTGTGGAAAAAAAGGGAATACATAGTTATGAAGTCAATAGGGTAGTGCGACGATATGGTGATAAGATGAGATCATCATTGAGACGAACTTGGGATGTTTTTGAGTGAATTAGAAGCCTACGTTGGGCATCACGGTAAGGGTAAAAAGGCATAAAGCATAAAGGGATACTACGTGCACACGATTTCACCTAAAAAATAATGGAATCTTTAAGCGGCAAAAACGATAGACTTAAGGAATAGATGGGGCGGTATAATTTCAGCAGAAGAAACGGATGATATAAGTGGGGGTGAAGATACTATTCCAAGAGAACTTTGGACACTTGTCGTTGGAATATGAGTGCCCCCTAACTGAGAATTTGGAATAACTACGAGTATTAAATAATTATTGGGTCGAAGTAAGAGACTTTTTTTTTAATTCGGCGGGAGGTGTGTTATGAGGGCGTTTTGAAATCTGTCCAGACTTCAACTTACTCCAAATTATGTGCTGAAGGTCGTGCGACAAGGTCGACGCGATCATATTAACATTAGAACGTCGTATTTCATCAGAGTCCCAAAGTTAAGCGTCTTTGGAGTGGGAGCAATTTTAGGATGGGTGACCCCCTGGGAAGTTTACTAAAAGTCTTGTGGAGTCGGTCATAGGAGAGATAAATGGAAAGCTGGGGTAGCCTAAGAGAAATCAGAGTATACAGAGTGGGCAGGAACCTTAAGAGGTCATGTAGGACGAGGCGGACTGAACCAGTGAAAAAGAAGGAAGGTGTAATACAACTTTAGAAACAAAGTTGAATAGTGTTGGAAATATTTTGTAAACAAGATGGTAGCGATTATGTATACGTATGACTATGACATCTCATACATGGCTATATTGAATCCCAACAATCGACGTTGTGACATGTTGGAAGGCATTAATCGGACAGGGTAAGGAAGTTCAAGTGAAAGAAAATAAAATGGCACAAATATTATAAAGCAAGCTGATGCTGTTTTCACTACGAGTTAAGCTTGGAAAGTTCTAACACAATGATATTTTGGAAAAGAAAGAAAGTGAATAGATGGAAGGCAAGGTGACCTAAATGTCGGAAAAAGCGAAAGAGTAAGGAACATGAGAGAGGGAAGCCTCCAAGAGAGGCGACGGGCAAGCACGACACTATTTGGATAAAAATTCGAGGTTAGGCGTGTGAGAGGGATAGAGTGTGGTAGTATGGGATAAGAGAGGAATGTGTGAGGTTAGAGAACAGACTTCGACGAGTGGAACGAAAGGGTAGTGATCACAACGAAAAATGAGAAGTAAAGAAAAGGATGATTAGGCCGTGCAACGATGTTAAGAGATTTCTAATTCTCGAAAGATAAGTGCCGAGACGATGGATATCTAAAAACTCGGGTGCATTAGGACCCCTTAATAAAGGGGGGGGGGGGGGGAGAACATACTAGACTTGAAAGGGATTACGGCGTCTTCATGCCCCCCGAAGGGCAAATTTATTAGCTTGGAGCTAGAGTTCGAAATGATTGCCAACGTAGGGAAATCAGAGACACGTATACTTGTGTTATGAGAGAATTGTAAGGTAGTAAAAATTTCCGTAGCCCTATGCTTTTGTGTAGCATTGTAAGATTTGAGGGCAAAAAGCTAAAGGAAAAGTTGTGGCAAGAGCCCAAGGATTCAGTTTAAACTCGAATTACGAGTTGCCATAAATATAGCAGTACTGCGAAGGATGGCGAAGGGTGCAGGACCATTTCGTATATACATAACCACTATATTCACTAACGACAAAGTCATGTTAGGTGAGTACTCGGAATGTAAAGGAAAATGGTGACAAGGATATAAGGACTAACGACGCCGACCACTGAACCGCCAGGAGCAGTACAATAGTATATCCAAGACCATTTATTTAGTTAAAGGCTATGCGCAATTATATGGAGAGACTTCATAACACCCTCACATCTATGATCTCGGACATAAGAGCTCAGTTTACAGTTAACTCCTGAAGCTCACTCCAGAAGGGATGATGTCATAAGTGAGTCTCGGTACAGTATGTCACCCCTAGTCTGACGCGCAGACCGAGCGTACTATTCAGACGCTAAGGGATATGTTGCGGGCTTGCGTTATTGATTACAGAGACAGCTGGAATGATCATCTGCCACGTATGGAGGTTGCCTATAATAACAACTACCATTCTAGCATCCGGATGGCCGTATGAGACTTTGTATGGCAGAAGGTGCGGGACACCGACTGGCTGGTTCGATGTTGGCGAAACTAAGTTAATTGGCCCGAATAAGACTCAGCAAGTTATTGATAAGGTGAAGCTTATGCAGAAAAGGTTCTTGGCAGCCAGAGTCGATAGAAGTCATATGCTTAGAGATAATCGACGTCAACATTTGGAGCTCCAAATTGGCGATTAAGTATTTCTGAAAGTGTCACCCATGAAGGGTGTTACGAGATTCAGCAGAAAAGAGAAGTTAAGCCCGAGGTATATTGGACCATCAGGTGAGAAAATTGTGTACTAAATACATAGCTTCCGTTAAGGTATTGTAGCGGAACAATAACAGGGAAGAGATGAAGAATACGTATTCCTACTTGTTTCCTATGTCGTCAAGTAATCCAAATTCCCAGGTGGGTTATGTTGATTGGTGAATGAATTGTATGTGGTAGCTATAAAAGAGACTCCCCCGAAGTGCTTATAAGACCCTGTAAGGCTAGTTTAACATTCGAGGACGAATGTTCTAAAGGGGGGGAGGATGTTATATCCCGAATTTTGTGCATTGGGACATTCCGGGCTAACCACGATAAGTTAAGGGCAAGACTACTCCGGGATGCGAGGTTGAGATTTTTGACCTTCGATTTTGTTTTAATGCATAAGTTGTTTATGAATTTTATTGGTATGGAATATTAAGGGAAATTAGGGGCTAGAAGTTGAAATAAAAATTTCATGAAAAGGCCAAAGTGGCCGTGTGTTAAGGTGGGACCCACATGTCGGGATTTTATAAAGGACATATGAAGAGATATATGGGTAGTACATGTGAAGTTGAGCAAGTCCTAAGAAGGACCCATAAGCTAAAAATGAGTGTAAGCCCTCCAAAAGGACGATTTAAGAAAACGTCTTCGGGTGATCTGACTTCGAGGGGCCAAAACGGCATTATGAGTTTGGAATTTGGGAAAACTCCCAGAATGAAAGTTGTAGATAATTGAAATAGCTTTCCAACCATAGGTCGTGGGTTCACAGAGACATCGGGATAAGGAGATATGGACGTTTTAAGGCAGAAAGGTCAGTGGGCCAGTGCCCAACCCGAGCCCAACCGGGTCGTGCCCATTACCCACACCTTTTTAAATGAAATATCAGCCTTTTCTCCTCATATTTCATACCAAAACACCCAGAAAATTCTGGAGAAAAAGAGAGAGGAGAGCCTAGAGAGAAAAACTAATTTTGACCAAAATCCGCGCCCCGAATTCCGAAGCCCATGAAGAGAAAAGTGTCGTACGTCGCGTTGCCTTCAATTTGAGCTAAAAATCAACCAAGAAGAAGAGGGTGGACGTGGTGGCTGCACACTTGAGGTAAGATTAAGGTTCCTTTTCATTGTTAACAAGTTTATTCGAGTTTAACGGATTAGAACGGAGGGAATAGTGTGTAGAAATGGATGAAATTCATGAAACTTTGTATGTTGATGTTGAGCCGTGAGTATGGGCTGTTTTGTGACAAGGAATGAACTAAATTTTATTTAGTATTTTTGGTTGTTGTTGTATGGATTCTATGATGAGAATGATGGTTTAATGATTCAAATTGAAGTTGTAATCGTTTGTAGGTTGTTGGAGAAGGTAATGTGATTTTATCATAATTTCTTGTATTATTGAGGTTAATGTTGTTAATGTGTAGATTGTTGGTGTAGTTTATGAATTTGGAAGAAAGAAATGTGTTGTTGTTATCCCTATGGCAATTGGAAGGTTTCGGGTTTGTGGAATGTTGTCGAATTATGTAGAAAAGAGTTATTGACGTTAGAATGCATTTTGAATTGATTGTTGATGTTGTTAGTGTGGTTATTGGTATTGTTGTTGAAGATTTGGCCGAGTTGAATTCTCGGGGTTGTTGAATTTACAGGGGAAATGCTGCCCAAATTTCTGTAGATAAAGTGCTAGCCTAGAATTGAATTCGGAGTGCCTATGGCTAATGTTTGGTATCTAATGATGTTGTTGTAGATTTGGGAAGCCGAGACTTAAATTCGGATTAGCTTAGGAAGCGGACAAGGTATGTAAAGCTAACCTTTCTTTCTTTTGGCATGTCCTAATTGTAAGTAGGCTATGATACGAGTCTCGGGGTAACTCCATTCTTAAGATCCGAGCCCGTATACGATTCTTATTCACTTCTTGATGTTGACGTTCTTAATATGGTCAAATTATGGTTCTTAAGTCTTTTGTATAGTTGGATTTTAAATGTTGCATAAAGGACGTTGTTTTTTTTTTTTAAAAAAAAAAAAAAGACTCCGCAACTACGAACGACCGTAACTTTCATAGACGAGCTCGGATCGCTTCGAAACGTTCGTAGGAGATTCTATAATGAATAATGGTCTCCAACTTTCATAGATGGACTCGGATTGGTTTGATACTCGTCCGTGGGCCCCGAGACTTTCCCTTGTGTAATACTAACGACTTTTGAAAGGATTTAGCGTGACTAACGTCTTATCCCTCGAGCGTCGATTATTTACTTCTCTATCGAGTTTGTAATGACGATTATGCCCCTAATTTCCATAAGTTATTTCATATGGTTTGATACGTATCTATGAGTCCTAAAGTTCTGTTGATATATCTTCGAACGACATTCGGAAGAAACTTGATTTGACTATCGCCTTGGTTCTAAAATGATGGTTCACTTTGATTATTCTATCGAGTCTTTGAAAATGTTTTAAACTGCATATAGTTGCTCACGACTCTTCTCGTGCATATGGTTGTTATCTCTTTCGCCGAGTCCCGGGCCGGTTATGTATCGTGCGCACTATGTTATATTCCGGTGTGATCTTTGTGTTACGGTTCACCGAGCTCCTCGTTAGAGGGCCGGGTTCCGATTATATTTGGTGTTATCGTGTTATGGCGTTATGATGTGTTATCTTGTGTGACGGGGATACGGAGATATGAAACCTTCGGTGTGATCTTGTGTTATGGCGCCAACGACGGGCGGGCGACCATATTCTAAGAGCCCCATGCATGATTTATGTTTTAATGAGTAAGCATTTTGGTATTTTGGATATTGTATTTACTTTCTGTATCTCTTGTTATGATTATGATCCTATTTATTATTTTTCACGCTTTGCTTATTTACGATCCACCGGCTTAGGATTCTGCTCACTGACTTGGGAGCGCTTACAGATGATTACTTATGAAAGATTGATTATGATCTGTAAATACATTTGTTTTCACTTTTCGTACGTATATGTTATTTGTATACTATATAAGTTATACTTATTGGGTGGACGATCCTACGGGGTTGGGTCGTGACAATTATATGTTGTGTTGTTGCTCTGCTCGAATTTTTCACTGGCCCATCAGAAAAACGAGCTCCGGTGACCTCTATTTGAGTCATGGTTGCTTTATTTTGCTACTGCTACTACTCGCTATTTCTGTTTCACCGTGCTTCTGTCCCACCCTAGATCGGAGGGGTGCGACCTACACCTGAGCCTTACCTGCCGAGCACAACATACTCTACTAATATCTATATTTTAGACATTTAGAACAGAAATAAACCAATCATTTAAGTAGGGAAATAACCTACACACAGAAGAGTCCCAACACATCACAAGTATGCAAATATGTATATATATACATATACATATATATATATATACATATACATATACATATATATATATATATACATATACATATATATACATATATATATGTATATATATATATATATGTATATATATATACATATATATATACATATGGCCGACGAGGCTAACATAGGAAACTGTACATCAAAGCCAAGGCCGACGAGGCCGTCGCAAGAGTAAGAACATCATATGAAGATCGACAAGGCCGGATACAATAACTATGTACATGACATAAGTCTATGAGCCTCTAAGAACATACGTGCATAACATAACGATCGGGACAGGACCTCACCATACCCATATTTGCATAAGTATATATACACATATATAAGTGTGTGCGCGTGTGTGTGTGTGTAGTAGCATACCAGCATGACTAGGCAAGTCCGAAGGAAGTGGAGCTCGCGAACCCACAGCTGGAGGGGTGCAACCTATTAAGGAGGTCCTTCACGCTGCCTGTTAGGACCTATAGTACGAAATGCAGTGTCCCAAGCAATAGGCCGTCTGTACGGATAAATGTAACGAGTATGCAAGGCAGGAACAAATGTAATAAAAGCCGTGAAATAAGTGTAAGCAGGGATAAAGCAACCAGAAACTCATAATAACACAATGGCTTATGATATTCATGCTGTAGTTTGAAAATAAGTACAGATAATGTGTGTGTGTGTGTGTATAAGTCATATCATCATCAAGCTGTGCACAATATGTGTCATACCGGCCAACTATAGTTCAGCTCGGTGTAGTAAATTAGATATATATAATGCATGATGGAATCATGAAGTAACACACTGAACTCTTCAGAGTGACACAAGGTCGGTAACATTCGACGAAATGTATAGATAGCTATTCTTGAGTTCTTGTTCCTGTTTTCTCATGTTATATTATGTCGATGGATGTCTTCTGCTTCTTAAGACATCGGAATGAAAGACATGGAACATTTTAGTAACTAAGAGTAGAGTCATTTTGGACAGACATTCATTTTTGTTACGTTATTGGATTTAGGCAAAAGAAGGAGAGGGAAATCCTGACATACCTCGTTATGCTTCGTGAAAATCCTATTATGTAGCTTGACTAGTATCTAGACCTATAACATTGATAATGCCTTTCGTTACGCCAAGTATATACATTGTATAGCATGTATATATTACATATATCACATGACGACTTGTTTTATAATGAATCAAACATAATTTCCCCTGTTTCTACTACTTTCCCAAATTCAAAATATCAAGACCAACAACGACCATACTCAATTTACCTTTTCAGCCATCAAAAAACTTATAATAGTTATCAAATAGCCGCATAACAATAACGACACCAAATATAATTTATGGTATAATTTTCATATGTAACGACCCGCTCGGTCATTATTTAATACTTCAAAAATTCGTACCCGATCTAGGCCCACGATCTTAATTGGTAAGCCGTATGGGTTGTGTAAATGATTAATAGTGGAAAAAAATAGTTTCGAAAAGAGATAAAAATTGTGGGGCCGGGCAAAAGTTGGTTCGCTACAGCTGCCAGGGTATCGCCGCAGCGGTCCCGTTATAGTGCAGCGGTCCCGTTATAGTGAACTTGACGTTCACCGTAGACCAGAATGCACGTTTTCCATACTCATTTTTATATGTTACTCTCTTTTTTAATAAAAGACCCTCCAATGCTGCTATTAGGTTTTACCTGAAGAAAAACCCTTGACACTAAGAAAAAGAGGCTCCTCCAACATCCTCCATATCTTTCCCTACAATTACCATCCCCCGCGGATTTTGGATAAAGGCTAGAAGGTTGGATGTTTCATGGAAGGTCGAATAGCTGTTCATCATCGAGGTAGGTTATGATCTACTTGAGTTAGACTTTGATTAGCGAATCGTATATACGTATAGAATTGATGGGAGAGTGCATGATTACGTCTTTAGACATGGAGTTTGGATGTATATGTTCATAATTTAACGATAGTTGAAGTGTATATAGTAACTAGGGTAACAACGAGTATATGATTAGGTACTAAGTTCTACACTTGGTGATGTTTATGCGTTACAGATAAGAAGTGATTATTGTCATTGTTAAAAAGGGATATCCTATGGTTTAGAGTAAGTATTCCTATGTATATGTAGTTCCCGCATTGATTATCGAGTAAATTTGTAATATTCATTACGGTTGTCCACTTATGTTAATAAAAATGGTGGCATTGGGTGAGTTGAAACAAAGGCATAATAGTGTATGCCACCAAGGGCATATTTCATGACATTGCTTTCATTCATTAGATGCATATATTGCATGTGGTTATGGGATAACTTATGGAGCAGAAAGTCTGGGGAAGTACCAGTTGTGTTATCTGGTTTTATGGCTGAGTTAGAGTGATTGTAAGGCATTACTAAGAATCGATCATTAGAGGCAATGGGAAGGTAAGCATATTTACATCCATGAAAAGGCATATTTGACCGGGGGTGAGGATGTGGCCTTGAATGTGGCTCGGGTCCGAGGAGTGGATCCGGAATGAGTGGTACATGGACATCATGGGTCCACCTGGAGGTCATGACTTCTGGAAAATGATACCAGTTAGCATGTGTGTACTCTGTGCATGTGGCCATTGCATTACATAACTTCATATCCTCATATTGCATGTTGTCATTCTATTACATTGTTCTGTGCATCTCCTATAATTGTGTGGTACTTTCTAAGGGATTCTGATCATTCATGAAGGTGTTGGCTTAGTAATGAATTGTTAAGTTTCAGGGCTCTAAATTTATTCTGATGGACTTGGAGAGTCCCAGTGTTGATGGAAGCGTGATGAGTATGTTCCTTAAATGCGTCATATCTTAGTGAGCGAACCGGATAAAAAGCTCTAAGGCTAATAATTTAGAAGTAGACATTAGTGTAATTGAGAAGATAAGATTTAATTAATTGGCCTAAAAGAATACGAAATAGAACTACATTTGACTATTCGGATAACCGGCAATCTTTTGTGGGAATAAGAGAGCCGAAATAACTAGGAGTAGAGTGGTGAGTTCGTATCGGTGTAATTATCTATATTGGGAGTCTGGAGGGTTCATGTTGACTTATCTATTTATCTTGTTAATTTTATATTGTATTGCGTGAACTAATCTTAATCGGCCTATGATGCTTACCAGTACGTGTGGTATACTGATACTACTTTTGCTACATCCTCCTTAGGTGTAGATGTGTGCAGGTTATTACTTGAAGTTTCTCTTAGTAGATTTTCGGACATCTTCCTACAGCCTAGCTCATCATTCCAGGCAAAGGTTGTGTCGGTTATCTTGTTTTATCCTTATGTAATAGGAGCTTTTGTACCTATCTAGACTAGATCTCGAGAATTTCAATTTTTCTTGTATCAATAATAGAGTCATTATGAGTATTTACTTTCAAATTGTGACCATTAAGTATTTTGTTGTTAATAAAACTATTTGAATATTGGGTTCATTGGTAAGGGTTTACCTACTAGGTAGTAATACGGTAGGTTCTCGCACGGCCCGTAAGTTGGGTCGAGACAGTTGGTATCAGAGCCTGGGTTACAGGTCTCACAAGTACAAGAGCAAATGTCCAGTAGAGTCATATGGAATGATTTGATGACGTTCGTACCCATCCGCAAAAGGCTATAGGACATCTAAAAGTTTCCTCTTCATTCATTCTATCGTACTACTCCCAATACTCCGTCTCCTAGTTGAATCCAATTGGTATCTGGGCGATTCCAATTGGTATCTTGACGGGCTAATTGGTGGTTGTCGATTCCAATTTGTATCTTATTATAATAACTTAAGGAAGACCTTCTATGAGTAGTATGTGTGTTAAGTATGTGAACAAATGGAATTTTCGTTGCCAGCATTAAGTATTATAAATTGAAGGTTAGCAAGTCGAAAGTGCATTCGTACTCGTTAGATGAAATCTGTGTTTGTACACGCTAAGCAAACGAACGAGCCCTTGCTTGACCTGAATTGGTGGGTAATTTTTTGCCCACTGACAATTGTAGCTTCGCTGCAGTGGTGTGGGAACTGCTACAGTAGGCTCGCTATAGCGGCTCATCGTCCACTATGGCAAACCCAAAAAGTTCCCCATCACTGCTATAGCGATACTCACCACTGCTATAGCGCTCTTGCTACAGCAGTTAAGTGACCGCCACCATGGTGTCTCAGACCAATGACCCTTCCCCCTATTCCCTGATTTCCCAACGTGTTCATTTATCAACAAGCTTCAAGAAAAAACCTATTTCAAAGCAAGAAGATACATAGAAACATCCTCCCGACTAGGGAAATTATCTTATGAGTGCCCTTAAATCGAGGCACCCGCACCAAAAACAATAAGAAAATTATCCAAACATTCCAAGGAGGAGGGGGGGGGGGGAGGATACCTAAGCCACTACTCTGCTGGTCGCCTCGTCACTTCCGTCACCTGAGTTGCTGGAGTCCTCGCTGCCAAGCCCGAATACAGTCAAGAAGGAGAACTGCGGGACATCTCGGGTTGTGACCTTGGGGTGCTTCTCATTCAGGACTAGGGTATTCAAGAGGCTTTTGACACCTTTCCGCATCCTCACGAACAGTTTGTCTCTAGCCGATTCTTTTTCTTTTCCCTGTCCAAGTTCTCCGGAGATCCACGTGGGCTTGGGCGAAAGATCTAAAAGGGCCCTGCAGGGCATCCACAGTGTCCCCTATCTTGGTCTGAGCCTCCAGATAACCCTTCATTTCATCAGGAGTGAAATAACCCACACTAGTAGTAGCACTAGACGACCCGGCCTTCATGGAAGGCCGTGCAAAGCCCATCGTGCCTCCTCCACCGCCGCCATGTCTGCCTCCATATGCTCCAAGGTACCCGGGGCCTATGAATAACCACTCCCGTCGCCGCCCTATTGGCCCTCTCTGTCCTCATCATCATTCGAGTCATCCCTCTTCCTCTTGCCCCTGCCCTATGCTCCCTCACCTTTAAGGGGTCAAAGGGAACATCACACTCGACATATCGGTCGCTAGGCTCCAAGGTCACCCCCGCATTTTGGCATAGATGGGTAATCAGGGAGGGAAACATCAAGCTCGGTCCAGCCTTGGCCATAAAACCCTACCACTCCTTAATCTCCTGAAACCCTACATTTACGGGCACGTTATCTAAAATGCGAGCAACCACAAGGGCCCGAGGGTAAGTAACATTAATGGTGTTGCCCGAAGGGCAAACCCATCGAGCAACGAGGTTCAACCACCTCCGTGCAGCACACACTCTACTAACATCTATATCATGGAAATTTAGAACTTGAAGAGAAATAAAGCAACCATCTAAGTAGGGAAATAACCTGCACACAAAAAAGTCCCAACACATCACAAGTATGCAACATACACACACACACACACACACACACACACACACACACACACATATTAGGTATAATCCCATTAATTCGCCACAACTTTAGTTTACTAATTAGTACCAATTAATACCACCAGTAACGTGTGACTTGCCTAGTTACTAATTCACTTCCTTATATTACCACACGTGGAATTCCACCTAGTCCCAAACTTGTCCATTAAGTTACTAATTAACTCCTTTAGACGACACTCCACATTTAACTAATTACACACACAATTAATTCATTGATCACATTTCACTTAAATATTAATCATTTTAGCACACTCCCTATACCTATTATCATAATCATGTGATATAGAACTAGTCCATAGCCTCTTTTTCCACACACAAAATATTATTTCCAATCATCGTCGTCACACTTTTTCGTCTTAAATCATTTTAGCATTTCATCCTTTTATACACCGAGCTCTTGATTTGCATGCTTGAATATGACCAAATCCTCCGGCCTCGGGTAAATTTACTCATGTTGGATGTTCCAATTGCCTAGTCCGAAAATATGAGATATTATAGCTTGGACCGTATTTCATTCAAAATAACTTATTTTCTCCTATTTGTTTAATCTCCGATCAATCCTTATGTAACTTCCTTAACACTTGTTTAAAACCATGACTAACCTTGTAAAGGATTCTTAACCTCTCTAGGTTTACGTTAGTTTACTCATAACATACATGACGTAAAAGTACGACGTGTAACATCCTCCCCTACCCCTTAAGAACATTCATCCTGGAATGTGGGGCACACGAAGAGGGTTCTGTTGTCAAGATCCTTATGGATATTTTAGCAGAGTCCCCCCTATTGTCAGGCACTATACCCTACACCTGTAAGCCACACAATCTAACCTATATGTTAGACACGGCAATGCAATCATTGCTTATATTTACATACAGGGATGATATTGAAACTACTATGGCCATTATATATCAAGAAAGCACTTGTGTTTATACTTTACCTTGTAGATTAGACTCTGTTCTTGTTTCATCTTGTAATACTTTGTCTCGGAAGCCAACTAGTTCATACAATCAGAGTTAGTAACTTTATTATATCATAAGTTAGTAAGATATCACAAAAGGGCATTAGTCATTAAAAACCTCCGATCAGAAATAGATAAGGATATTTGGACTTCATTTCCTCTTTGGCCTCCCATGACATTTTTCCCGATTCTTGCTTCTCCATAAGACTTTTATAGAAGCCACATCCTTCATCCTTAATCTACGGACCTGTCTATCTAAGATGGAAACAGGAACCTCCTCATAAGATAGATCTTCTGTAATCTGCACGTCATCTACCGAAACTATTTGTGAGGGTTCTCTGATGTATTTTCGCAGCATCGACACATGAATGACTAAATAGACAAGTTCCCCTTCTGGTGGTAACTCCAATTAGTAAGCAACTTGCCCTACTTTATGAATAATCTGATATGGCCCGATGTATCTTGGGCTAACCTTCCCTTTCTTATCAAACCTCATCATGCCCTTCATACGCGATATCTTCAAGAATATCCAATCACCTACTTGAAAATCTAGGTCTCACTGATGTACGTCTGAATAGGACTTCTAACGACTCTGGGCTATCTGCAGATGTTGTTGGAAAAGCTTCACCTTCTCTACAGCCTGGTGAACTAGATCAGGGCCAAATATACTTGACTCGCCCACTTTAAATCATCCTATATGAGACCTGTACATTCTACCATACAAATCTTAGTAAGGTGCCATTTTGATATTGGCTTGGTATCTATTGTAATATGCAAACTCAATAAGAGGTAAATGATTGTCCCGGCTTCCTTTTGAAGTCCAATACACATGCCAGCATTATATTTTCAAGGGTCTGAATAATCCACTCCGATTGCCCATCTGTTTGCGGATAGAATGCTTACTCAGACTTACTTGGGTACCCTGAACCTTTTGGAAAGATCACAAAAAATGTGTGTGAACTGAGCATCCCTGTCTAATACAACAGATAGAGGAATACCATGGAGTCGCACGATCTCCTTAATATACAACTTCGCATAGTCTTTTGTTGTGTAAGTAGTTTTAACCGGCATGAAATGAGCTGATTTGGTTAGCCTGTCAATCATTACTCAAGTTGAACTTGCGATAAGAATGAGGTAAGCCTGTTATAAATTCTATATTGATAACTTCCCATTTCCATATCGGTACTTCTATGTTCTGCAGTAGCCCACCGGGCTTTTGATGTTCAACATTTACCCGCTGACTTTTGGGACACTGAGCGACGAACTCTGCAATATTCTTTTTCATATCATTACACTAATAGAAACCCTTAATATCATGATACATTTTTGTGGATCCGAGATGAATAAGATACCGGGAATAATGAAATTCCGTCAGGATTCTGTTTCACAATCCAACGATATCCGAGACACATAAACGATCTTGATATCCCAAAATTCCATTCTCCCTAAGTTCAAATGATGTGTTCTTATTCTGCTGGACACCCTCTCTGATCTTTGTTAAGACTAAATCCTCATATTGTTGAGCCTCCACTTTGGCGGGAGGGCTGACTCAGCTACATTCTGAAGCATGAGGCTACCATAATCCGAGTTCATTAGTCGAACTCCCAAACTAGCTAATCAATTAAATTCTCTAGTGAGCTCTTTCTTCTGAGCATCAATATGCATTAAACTCCCCCATGCTTGAAGCTAAGGGCATCGGTCGCAACATTAGCCTTGTCGGGATGATAGAGAATATCAACATCATAAACCTTCAGTAATTCGCGCCATCTTCGCTGTCTCAAGTTCAACTCTTTTGTACCTGAATATATACCAGAGGCTTTTGTGATCTGTATAGATATCCACATGAACACGATATAAATAATGGCACCATATTTTCAGTGCATAGATTACGGCTGCTAGATCCAAGCCATGCGTTGGGTAGTTCTGCTTGTGCTTCCTCAGTTTCTTTGAAGAATAGGCGATTAATTTACCATGTTGCATCAACACACATCCCAACCCTGTACGGGAGGCATCACAATAAACAATGTAGCATTCTGTACCCTATGGAAGATAAAGACCTGGAAGTTCATCTGGAAATACATTAGGGAATTCATTTACTATTGGAATTGGCTAGAGGGTTAGTGGTTCAGCATCCGCATCTTTGACTCATACCATATGATATACATAGCCTTTGGAGATTATCTTTCGTGCCTTAAGGTAGGAAATAAACCTACCTTTCGACGTCGGTGACTTGCCCCGCCACTCAAGGATTGGTTCATAGGGAAACTAAAACTTGACAAGCTTAGTCCAACATTCAACGGTAGCATAACACGATACCAACTAATCCATGCCCATAATAGTATCGAAGTCCACCATTTCTAATTCCACCAGGTCTGCAAAAGTTTCACGATCACAAATTGTCACTGTAGAATTCCTATAAGCTCATCTTACAGTGGCAGGTTCCCTTACTGGGTAGAAACTGCGAATGGTTCATATGGCGATTCCGCCTTTATGCCAAATTTGTTAGCAACAAAAGGAGTAATATGGGATAATGTGGAACTAGGACCTATGAATGCATATATGTCATGAGAATAGACAGATAAGATATATGTAACAACATCAGAAGATGACTTTAGGTCCTGCCGACCCACCAAATAATTTATACGATTCTGACCACTGGTTAAACTGGGTTCCGCACCTCTACATCTAACCCTACCTGTGAGCCTGACGCTCGTGAACTCTGACTAGGTCCAGAATAAGAAAATCGATCATAAATAGGCCCCTGAAACTGTGGAGGTGCACTGGCCGCTAAAGGACCTGAGCGTTTAGAAATTTATAGCTTAAAACCACTCTGGGAATCCCCCAAATAACGGGTAGACCTTGCCCTCTTATGCTGACCCCTATCACCATCATGCTCGGTTTGTTGTTGTCATTTTCGATCTTCTAAGTTCTGAGCATATGCCTGAATAAGAGATATATCCATACCATCTTGTAATGAAGCTATCATATAGTCATTTATCAAATGTGGCCTAAGACCCACCACGAAGAGATGCACCCAATCACTCATCTCAGCTACCATAGAAGGAAAAACCTTGCAAGAGAATTGAACTGAAGACTATAATCTCGTACACTCATATTTCCCTGACGGAGGGAAAGAAATTCATCAATCCTAGCTTGTCGGATCTCTACAGGTAGATAATGAGCCAGACAAGCCTTTGTGCAGTCTGACATATTACCGATGGTGCATTCAGTCCCCTGGACTGCTTCTAAGCATCATACCACCACACCGCTACATCTCGTAATCAAGAAGAGTCCAATTCTACAGATTCGATATCGGTAGCTTGCATTACCCCTAATGTTCTGTTCATCTGATCTATAAAATTCTGCAGATCTTCTTTTGGATCAGATCCAGTGAATACTGGAGGATCCAGGTTGATGAAGTCATGAACCCTGAAACTTATGGACCTATCTGGGGGTCCAGCCTAATAGTGGGTATGAGCGGCTAGAAGTCTGGTCAACAGTTAGACCGCACTCCTCATATCTCGATCAGAGGTGGTAGCTGGAGGAACTGAAGGTTCTAGTGTCCTTCTGACCTCTTCTGGGGCTGGCAAAATTAGCGAGGTTCGAGACAGTGCCACACTATAGGCTTCGCTCTGCCCCCCACTAGTGAGTGGCACCTGACTGGTGCCTTCTCCTGCAGCTGTATATAGCCTCTTGTCAGCCATTTTCTTTTGAGTTGACGAAATTGCTTTCACAAGAGTAAGAACATCATATTAAATCTGACAAGGCCTCATATGACAACTATGTACATGACACATGTCTATGAGCCTCCAAGAACATATGCACATAACATAACGATTCCCCCCTCCCCCCTTCCTAATACCCAAAATATGCATTATATATATATACCAACACGACTAGGCAAGTCCAGAGGAAGTGGAGCTCACCAACCCACCGCTGGATAGGTGTAACCTACTGAACAGATCCATTTAGCTGTCTACTAGGACCTGCAACATGAAATGCAGTGTCCCAAGCAATAAGCCGTCAGTACGGATAAATATACTGAGTATGCAGGGCAGGAGCAAACGTAATAAAAGCAATGAAATAAGTGTAAGTAGGGACGAAGCAACCCGAAATTCAAAATACCACAATGGCATATGATATGCATGTTGTAGTTTGAAAACATGTATACATAAGACATATAAGTCACATCATCATCAAGCCGCTCTTTGGTGCTAACATCATCATAACATACCCAACTGTAGTAGTGTGCACAATAGGTGCCATACTCGGCCGACTATAGTGCGGCTCAGTATAGTAAAATAGATACATATTTGTATAATACATGATGGACTCATGAAGTAACAAACTGAACCTTTCGGAGTGACGTAAGTTCGGTAACCACCGAATAATTTATGTGAGCTACTTGTCAACATAAAATCTCATAAGAAGCAGAAGATATACATCGACATAATATAACATAAGAAAATGGGAACAAGAAGTCAAGCATAGATGTCTATACATTTCATTGGAATGAAATACTTGCAACATTTTATTAACTAAAAGTACAGTCATTTTGGACAGGCATTCATTTTCGTTACGTTAACGGGTTCGTCCAAAAGAAGGAGAGGGCAAGCCTTACATACCTCGTTATGCTTTGCGGCAATCCTATCCCCTAGCTTGACTATCGTCTAAACCTATAAAAATGATAACGTCTTCCGTTACGCTAAGTATATATGTTGTATATCATGTATATATTACGTATGTCAAACAACAACTTGTTTTACAATGAATCAGACAGAATTTCCCTTATTGCTACAACTTTCCCAACTTTATAATAACAAGAACAACAACGACCATACTTAATTTACCATTTCATCCATCAAGCAACTTAGAATAGTGCAATGACCGTTAGGTCATTTTGGTTCTTTTGACCATTTTACCGCTTTTGACCTTTCCTGTAGCTTTGTTAGAGTGTATTTGTCTTGTGGGGAAGGGTGATGTAATTCTTGAGGCAATCATATGTCATTTGAGTGACGAAGTGAGAGTTTCGACATTTCATAAGTGTTGGGTTGCCTAAAGTCAACATCAGCGTAGATTATGTCATTTTGGGAATTTCATCTTCCATTAGCTCCAGAACGTCGGATATAGGATGGTTGTGTATTTGGTTCAGTTCTCGAGGGTCTTGGGGGCATTATGGTCATTTGGTCGAAAAGTTAGTTTTTGGCCGTTCAGGGTTGACTTAGTCAACGAGACCTCTTTTGGGAATTTCGAACCATAAACATTTCATTCATATTTGGAGTTTAAGAGCTCAACTAAGGGTGATTTTTGAGATATTCTTCGAGGTTCTTCAAGTGGGTAAGTTTCTAATCACTCCTTTATGATTATATCCTCTAATATTATGAAAATTCATGCTAGAAATCATGATTTAGGTAGGGGAATTATGGGTTTTGGAACCCTAACTTAAGAGACTAAGATTCTTTCAATTGATCATGTAAGTTCTGATAGTTTTGGCTAATTTTTTATTTATGGACTCTATAAATCTTGGGTAAACTAATTTGGGACGAAATTCCTATTTTGCCTTTAGTGGCTCGGAACCCTATTTTGGGTGACTTTTGGGTTTGGATTTAAAGAATGCAATTATGGGTATCAATGGATTTGTATGACTTCCTAGAATGCTAATTATACCATATTGAAACTGTTTCCAATAAAATTACGAAATTAACCTTTGGGGTTTAGAACGGGGTCTATGGGTTGACTTTTTGGACCCAAATCTTCTATAAGGTAATATGGACATTTTTTATCTGGTATTTTTATGCTTAATCTATATTTAAGCAGATTGGATTGTTCGGAAGCTCTGCGGAAGGGCAAGGCTCAATTATTATTTGACTGGACTTCTTAGCAGGCATGTTGAGACTGTAAACTCTAACTTAAGCGTGGTGGCCGATAAACTTGACTAAATAAGAGGGTGTAACGGGGATAATAAAGGGGTCCCGATACTCGTGAGGTGATGAACACTTGTATCGAGTACCGGTGACATGTTATGGGAACTTGTGCAATTTGAATTTTATATTTGGTCTGAATGCCGTGTTTTAGGCACTTGCTGGTAGATAGTATGATCCTATAGATCTGTGAGTGGGATATAAAGCCCGTGTTTTCTGTCTCTTTGATTATGAGTCTGTCATGTCTAATATGTGTGGTACTCATCACTCCTAAATGCTCGTCAAAAATGGAAAAGAAGCTAAGATAATGACTTTAATGTCTAATCGGCTAAAGACAGGTCCTTTACAGCTTATAATGAAAAAAGATGAGATCTTTTACTGTATCTATTGGCTTCTTGTCATTGCGCATGTTATAATCATGTCTTATTTTGTATCTCCTGCATTATATATATTGAGGATACATATGTGGGTCTGAGGGGAAATTTTTCCGGACAGAGTGATGAAGTTATATTGAGACAGAACCTTATTGTGTATAAGATACTAAAGGTGGGACTTCTGTGATTATGAGAACTTGAAAAGGGGAATCTTGAGTGTGTTCTAACTTCTTATTGTGATGCATGACATATCCATGCTTATTATATATCTCCTGCATACTTATCATGACTATAAGCAATGTCCTTTACTGTATGCATTGGTTTCTTGTTGTTGAGCATATCATATTCATATTTATCATGGCATCTCATATGCATTGACGAAACTAATAAAAGGTCCGACGGGAAATGATTCCGAATGAGGTGATGATGATTATAAGCCAATGGGCAAGTTGACAGGTATATGAGCCTGAGGGACTGAGATATGATATGTGGAAAATCGTGATCCAAGGGTGCTACCGAAGCGGTTCGTAATCCGATGATTTTTTGAAGAGGTGGTACATGGACCTCGCGAGTCCTCCATAGTTCACGATTCGTTCATATTCGAATGTGTGTATACTGGTGATGGGAAGGCCTTGCATTGCATGGCACGACATTACATGCATTTGCACTTAATAATTTATCATTCATTCTATCTTCTTGTTGTTATAGTTTTTTGAGTAAGTTGATCGCCTATTATGCCTTGATTGTGGTTTAGATTGCCTCTTTGGCTTTGGATTATTAACCGGTTAAGGATTTAGATGTGTATTTGGTTACCTGATGTGTTTATGGATTAGGAGCTTCACACAGGCTTAAACTAAGATCATTACGGTTATTATTATTATTATTATTATTATTATTATTATTATTATTATTATTATTATTGTGAACTAATGGTGGTTAACTGTGGAAGTAGTAATTGTAGACCAACCCTCGTCTCCACTTTTATTAGGGTTGGTCGATGATGCTGCTGAGTACACGTTATTTCCCTTACTCACGCTACACTTTCTGCATGCTTTTCGTGTGCAGATCCTATTCCCGATACAAGCATATTTTGGAGATGCTCCTGATCGTTGTGTTGGTTATCTGGACGATGCAGGGTGGACCATTAGTTAATCCATGGCACCGGATTTTCTTCAGTTAACGTTATTGTTGTCCTTATTCAAAAAACTTATGTATTTTTTAAATGTACTTCATTTACCCGTTCTTGTACTAGTGAGACCAGATTCGGTGATGGTTGTATCTTTACCTTCGTGTTTATAAAAAAAAAAAAAAAGAGTTATTAATACTTGAATGATTTCTTTTCGGCTTTAATTCCATTATTAAATTATTCTATCGGGTTGTAGATGGCTTACTAACTTGGTGGGATTAGTGCATTCACGACTTATGAAATTGGGTCGTGACAAATTGTTATCAAACAGCCCACACGACAATAACGACATCAAATACAATTTACGGTATAATTTTCGTACTTCCTCATTTAGCAACTTCGCTATGATCTAGATTGACTCCAATTTATTTAGAGGAGGAGAATTCTTACCTTATATTCCAAGAACTACTCTTTTTCCACCTTATTTCACTTCGAAGAAAGCTCGGAATCAGCAACACGACAAAACGGAACAACGAGATCGAAGCGGTGTTCGAAACCCGTAACGAAATGAATAACGTTGGTTCTTAATATTTTTGTGAACTGAATGTATAGTTCATGTGCTAGTACGCTTCTGTCCCTATGTCATTGCTCCGGTACGTTGCTTCCTATATTCTCCTCCCTCTATTCACTTGACTCAACAAATGAAAATTCATCCTACTAAATAAGAGAGACTAGTTAACTTGTCTGCGTTTCGCGCAGTTCGATACTTTTTTTAAAAAAAAATATTTCTTGATGTGATAGAATAAAAAAATGTAATAGAAATTCTAAAAAATAGACATACAACGAAATACAAATATATGAAAATATTTTTCTTTTAAAAAAAAAAAACTCAAATGTATAAGAATATGCTAGAGCAGCCAAGCATTTATAAATTCTTACGAACCTTTTTTCCTTTTGTTTTATTAAATCATGCAAAAGAAAATAAATTATAAAATATACTACAATACTAATCTATGTACTAAACGTCAAACCAAGAAAAACTATTTCTTGTTATACTCAAATATTGAAGCAAAGGGTTAGTGTTTGTACAATCATTTGTTATTTTTTTTAATCCAAATCAATAGTCATGCATCACAATATTTTTTTGTAGTAAATCTTAAACAAACAAAAAAATTACATTTTATTGTTATTCAACCAAATCAATAAAATAGAAATAACTGGTCAATCACTATTGGCAGAACGAACCCCTTCTTGGCATAACTAACTGCGACAGTAACATGATAGTCCTTAGATTTGTTTAAAATTGAGAAAAAAATGTCATTCGCATTGTCGAACGTATAAATTATGGAGTTCCATTTCTGAATACTTGATAAAACCTCGACTGTAGAACGATTATCTCTATGCATCAAATAGCTTTTCAGCTCCTTTTGTAAACATTCAAATCCAAGACTATTCACCAAATCGTTTTTGTCACAATATTGATCTCTGCAACAAAACTCAATCTAGAGAATAAAGCTTCTCATCATCCTCAGGTGCACCGTTAGTCTTATGACTTATGCCCTTTCACCAGCCGAAGGAAGGGCTAAAAGGAAGACCTCTTAATGTAATACGCCAAACTATCAAAATAATTATAGACATTCAAGAAGACAATTGATATCAGAAATTATAATACCATGACAAATCTACTTTTACTTCAAGAATATTCATATATCATACCTAATAGACCAAAATAGAAAGATCCATTTCTAGATCCTAAAATAAATGAAGCAAAAAAAAAAAAAAAAAAAAAGGAAATTCACATCAATTAAAAGTCATAATTATCGTCCAATGAATCATTAAAAATTAAAATAGGATAAATAAGATTACATCCACCAAACAAGAGTAATAGAACAAAACAAACGACATCTGAAAACAATTATTGAGAAATTAGCATATCTAGAAATTATCCAAAAATAACATTAGAATAATAAAATTACCTCAAGATAATTGATATTCCAGACCAAAATTACAAAAAGACAACGAAAAAGAAAAGGATTCCAAACCCGGCATAAAAATTTTCTTTACAAATTACAATGAATGAATTAGCATTTCACATTAAAAAACCAATAAAAAATTTCCTGTGTTTTTGATATTGCAGAAAGCCTAAAAAAGGGAGGGGGGGGGTGTTGGGGGTTGGGATGAGAGCATGCGAATGTAATTGTTATTTATCGGTAGGTTAAGACATAAGAATTAGGTAGAAGGGAGCTGAGGAGACATGGCAAATAGATGAATGTTATGAAATAATAAGTGTGGATGTCCACCACTCTAGAAATAAATTCCCACCTCCTCCATGATCTCAATGGTTTAATGTAATGTCTCTCACTTCACCCATGATCTTCCCCACAATCTCATATGTTGAATGTCATATTTATAGGCTATACCCTTATGCCTCTATGCACCACTATAAATAGAGGCATATGAATTCATATTGTACACACTTGAACATATTTGGACGAATAGGAAAGCTGTCATCTCAGCTCTCTTTATTGTTCTTACTTCATCTTTTGATATATTGTACTAACTCTTTAAAAATGATTTTACACCACGCTATCAGCACGAGTCTGTAACATGTCGAGTTATATATGTCTATGGAGTTGTTCTACATGGAACTATTTTTCTCAAAGCTATGCTTCGCTCCCCATCTGTTTAAATCTGCTTTTTGTGCTATGAATTTGAAAGTTCTTAAAACAACTGTTTGTAACCACAAATTTTTAAGGATCAAAGAAAATTTTTGTTTCCAAATTACCAGAAAATGTGAAGCATATATGGATGTGCTATCATTTCTTTTACGTGATTGTCCAGTAGAAATTTTATATATTTTAAGATTGATATGATATTACGGTTCTTTAATTAAAGTTATTCTGGCATATAAACTAAGCAGAAACCAGAGTGTGATATCTCATACATATGTTAGTAAGTTCTCATCTAAAAGATTCTACTTTTATGACAATTATCAACCACAACTTGACAAGTTATCAGGCGATGTAATAGGTTGATTATTTATTAAATGTTTGGTTAATTCCATTTCCTTGTCTGCTTGGCCCTTTGTCAACATATTTACATAAGAAAGATTTAGGACTTTTAAGTGGCAGTAGATTACATAATCTACGGAAAGAATTCTTTATTAGTTATATATGTTTATTGACTTGTTGTCAATTACACAGTTGATATTTATTTCATATACCTGGTAATATAAATATTAGTCTACTTATGAGTAAAAGTTTTCGTTGATAAATTTTCTCTCTATTTCGTTGATATAATTGAGACTGCTTATATAATCTATGAGTAATAAGTATTTCTAATAAGTGAGAGTGCATGAGTTACATTATTGATATCCAAAGGGATGCTATAACATCAAGATGATGAATAAATGCGCTCATGAGTTACATTATTGATATCCAAAGGGATGCTATAACATCAAGATGATGAATAAATGCCAGATTGAGAGGTATGTTAATATCCACTATCTTCAATTAAATGTCTTTTATGTGTTAGTTTTCCAATTAAAAAAAAAGAAGAAGCTATTATTGATAATTTTTTATGATTAATTTATTGATCTTGAAGTTTTATATTTTAATACAATTTGTGGACTAATGAGCATGAAAATCTGTATAGATCGTTGTGTCCGGACAATCTGTCCTTTTGAATAAATTATTGGTAATTCTTCAAATAGTTCATTAGGATGTGTTAAATACTTTGTTTATTCAACTCTGAATGTAAATGGTTATATTTTATAAACTTTGTTTTTGTTATAATCATAATGTGGTAATATTTTTAAAAGATTCAAGAGTGATCTCCACGTACTTTTGTGATATATCATTGGTTGAGGGTAAGATGGTGGATTCGAGTCCTACCACACCATGAGGATAAGAAATTGGGTTAAAGTCCCAGTGCACCATGATTATAAGATGTTTTGTTTGAGTCCCCTCGATTTATGGCCTAACACGCCTTTATATGGATAAGACATTGGGTTTGAGTCCCAATGCACTATATTAATGATGTAGATGACTAAGGCAAAATAATGTGTATTTGATGAAAAAATCATAAAGGCTGTTCCACTTGATATTCTTCATTCTGTGAGGCGAATGTGATAGCAGTGCATAATAAATCTGAAAGAAAACAAATGGCTAAATATGTGAATGAATGTGGGCATGCCAATGGACAATATTAATAATAATAATCATCATTGTGATAATTATAAAAGGAAGAACATTATGGGTTCTCAAAATGGTCCTAATAAAGGTGAAGGTAATTTTTGTCATCAATATGGTATGAAATTTCATTGGGTACACGGTTGTCGTGCCACTGAACTTGATGAAAATTTATAAATCCTCTGTCAAAGCAAAGGATACAATTTCAAAGTGATGTTGAGGTGGGTCTATGAACATGATAAATACAATGAGCTTATAATGAAAATTTATGAAGCACGTATATATGATTGCCGTCCCGTTCCTTGAACGAGAATTATCACGACCCAACCAAGTAGGCACGTGACTAGAGCCCGGGGCGGGCACTCGTGCACACCGTTAACCATAATCAACATTCTAATAACTTAAGCATATGCAAAGGTAAGACGTCGTCTTCATAATCGGTCCACAACAAGCATAACAAGAACTTTATATATACGAAAAGTAAATCGTCGCCCAAAGTACATCACATATGCATATATATATATAACGGGCGTAAGCGGGGTAAGGCTATCATAATATAGGGGGGACGCCCAGAACACAAACCACACAAGTATAACTGTAAACTAACTACCCACAAACCACACATATGTCTACAGACCTCTAAGAGCCATAACAGAATCATATGACGGGATAGGGCCCCGCCGTACCCCTGAATATACATATAAATACACAACAAAAGTGTACGTACACCACATATATAGGCTCCAAACAAGGGAGCGCTCCAAAATAGCAGAATAGATATCCTAGGGTCGACGAATCACCCAGCGAACGTACGCGTACCCTTGGCGGCATGAAACGCAGCCCCCGAAGAAAGGGGGTTAGTATGGAATATGTACTGAGCATGTAAAGCATGGGATACAGTAACCAGGATCATAACCGAACTGGAGATTACAGAAACGGGTATAATAACCAGAAAATCAACAGACCTGTCTCTGAAACACATATCATGCATATCAATATCATGTCATCATATCATCGTATCATCATATATATATATATATATATATATACCGTACCCGGCCCTCTGGGGAGGGACTCGGTAAATAAGACCATCAAATCATCATGCCATTATATCATCACGTCATGATATACACATACCGTACCCGGCCCTCTAGTGAGGGACTCGGTGAAGTAATCATATACATACCGTACCCGGCCCTCTAGTGAGGGACTCGGTGAATGAGATCATATACATACCGTACCCGGCCCTCTAGTGAGGGACTCGGTGAATGAGATCATGTCTCCATCATATATATCATAATCGGCCCATCCTGTGAGCTGGCGCCATCATCGTATCATCAATTATACCGTACCCGGCCCTCTAGTGAGGGACTCGATGAACAATGCAGTGAACTGTGCACGAATACATACCCGGCCCGGGACTCGGTGAAAGACATATTGAGACTTGCACGAGCAGAGTAGTGCGAAACCACATGCATACAAATCATCAATCCAGACTCAATAGATAAGTAGACAAATCAACGCTCGAGTATCAAACGATAGTCACACTTACACTCTTGAAACATCATTACGAAATATGTCATATGACGTCTCGGGGATCATAAACATATATCGAGCCAATCCGAACCCGCCTATGAAAGTTACGGGCATTATTCGTTATAGACCACTTTACGAACATTTCATAGCATTCCGGGACCATATATGAAAGTTAGGGGCATTATATGCTATAGAACCTTCTACGAACGTATCGAAGCGATCCGGTTCCGTCTATGAAAGTTACGGCCATTATTAGACATAGAATCCTTTAAGAACAAAAATCCTTTTTGCAACATTGAAATCCAATCATACAACAGACATAAAGACCATAGCTCGACTATATTAAGAATGCGAAAGTCAAGAAGTGAATAAGAATCGTAGACGTGCTCGGATCGCAAGAATAGAGTTACCCCGAGGCTCGTATCATAGCTTACTTACACTAAGACATGCCAAAAGAAGGAAAGGTTAGGCTTTACATACCTCGTCCGCTTCCTAACCTAATCCAAATTTAAGTCTCGGACTTTCCAAGATCTACAATAACGTCATTATATACCAAACATTAGCCATAGGCACTCAGGAATTCAATCCCAAGCCATCACCTTATTTACAAAAATTTGGGCAGCATTTCCCCTATAAACTCAACAACCCCGAGAATTCAACTCGGCCAAATCATCAACAACAATACCAACAATCATATTAACAACATCAACAATCAATCCAAAATGCGTTCTAACATTAGTAACTCTTTTCTACACAATTCGACAACATTCCATTTACATTCAAATCAACACATATAATCAATCCAACATCATTGCTCACGCGTTCAAATATCAATCCGAAACCATTCAAACAAGATTCAAGACACTTCTAACAATCCGCACAATATTCAAAACAACCCAACCAATACACAATGCCACCCGAAACCTTCCAAACTTGACAAGAGCAACACAACACATTCTTTTCTTCCAAATTCATGAACTATACCAACAATCCACACATTAACAACTTCATTCTCATAAATACAAGAGACTACATTAAAATCACATTATCTTCCAAATCAGCCCACACAATTATAACTTTAACTTGGATCATTAGACCTTCATTTTACATCATAGAATTCACAACACAACAACCAAAGTATCAAGTAAAATCAATTCACATGTCCTTACCAAGAACTGACCCCTACACTAGCCAACATCAACATGCATAAATTTCATGATTTTCATCCATTTCTACACTCTACAACATACCAAACCATCCATAACACATATAAAAGATTAAACCTTACCTTTATCACTTGACTCCTCAACTTGGCTAGAGTTGGTGCTTTGCAAGAATGAAGGTTTTGATTGTTCCAACAACTACTCCACGTTGTTATACACCCTCTAAGGAGTTGAAATGCTTGAAGAAAATATTTTTTTGATCAATTTTTTTCTTGCTCTTTCTCGGTTTGGCTATGGCCGAATGGCCCCTACCTTTTTTTCTCCAAGTTTCTAGAGTTTCTAAGGTTGGAAGATGAAGAATATGACTTGCTGGTCATCCAATATGATCATTTATAATTCATCCATGTGTACCATGGCCCGCACATGGCTTGGATGAATTAAAATTTGCCAAGGCATGGGTGGGAACCACCCATGAGCCACACGGCCATATTGTGGCTTATTTCATGAAATGTTAACTTTCCAAAATTAACTTTTAACCCCAAATTTTCCTTAATATTCCATGCCAATAAAATCATAAGCAACCTATGCCTTAAAACAAAATCGAAGGTCAAAAGTCTCAACCTCGTATCCCGGAATAGTCTTGTCCTTAACTTTTCATGGTTAGCTCGGAATGTCCCAATGTACAAAATACGGGATATAATAAGAATATTGTGACTTGTGATGAGCATCGGGAATGCTCGCCCATTTTGAAAGTGATGTGAATATATTATGGATAAGGACATGATCATGTATGGTTGGATAAATACCACAACTCTCCTCTACAGGAGGTTTGAGAAAAATAAAGAATTTTTTTTATTGGCATAAACGGTCATTGTTCACGTATTTTTATTACATCATAAATATTGTGGTATGCCTCATCTTGAATTGCCGAAGGGTAATAGCAAGAAATAAATCTTGCATATAAACGTTTTGACCATGACCATAATGACAATTACTCCCTAAAAGGAGATGTTCACCATATGGATGGTATTATGAAATATGTGGTAGTACATAATTAATTGGGAGCTCTGGAAAAGCTAATTTGTTACTACCCGGAGGAATGAAATTGTTCATAATATTGGTGTTGTAGTAAGTCTCAAAAGAAACTTTTTAAGTTTCAAAGGCATTGACCAAATATGATTTATATTGAGACTATAAATTATGAGAAGGTTTAATATCTTCATATTACTACAACTATAGCGGGTAAACAAAATGTATGTGAATGTTGCTCATTTTTCCTCCGAATTTGTACTACATAAATACAAGCATGATGGCCTGACCGGTTGGCCATTCGGTTCAAATTTGATGAGAAAATAACTAAGAATTCATGTGGTTATATATTGAAGAAATAAAATGTTGTAAATATGATAATGTGGATGTCCATAACTTCTAGGAGTTAATTCACCATTATGTGTAGTTATACCATACCTCCACTACTACTCCCTCATGCATCTCCCACAACCACATATTCTTCCCACCTTCTCAAGGGGTTAATGCCATATTCAAGATAATCTTGTAACCCCCTCTCTATGGAGTAGTATAAATAGAGGTATGACATCTAATGTACTACACACTTGAAAGAAAAGAAGAAAGTCATCTTTACATTGTTTTATTCTTTTATTCTATATTGTTTCTCTTGTTCTAATATTTTATATTGTTACTTTGAGCTTGGTTTTACAACACGTTATCAGCATGAAGCTCTCTAATTCTATTTGCATCGTTAGTTCGAGTTCGATTTTCTTTCATGTGAAGTCTTATTTGTCTGTTAAGATTCAATAAACATTCAGTGGCAGATTTATTTGTTTTAACATACTTACATTTGGTTTGTGGCTTGTGATCTTTCTGTGAACACAGACTAGATAGCATCATAGATTTTTTTTTTTTTAACTGCTAATATAACTTCAAAACAGAATGTTTATTTAGAAGTACCTGCTAGTTTCAATTTGATGCAAATTTGCTACTTAATGCCACTAACTTTAAGGTATAAAGCTATTGTTTGTACTACGAATTTCTAAAACATATAACTGTAACACTAATCACAAAAGGATTGGATGGTAGTACGGTCTGTGATGTCATTTAGTTTACTATGATGCATGATATATTAACTGTATGAGTAATTTTTACTTTTGTTGTGCATACTGTTTGTGGAAAAAAAAGGGTTATTGGTTTATGGAAATAAAAATACTGTTTTGAGATTATGTTATTTTATTATTTCTAACTCAAATATTTTTATGATAGTTTTGATCATCATGTCGAATTTGTCGAAGCTTGATTTTGTGGCACTCGATATCTCCGGGAAGAATTACCTACCATGGGTACTCGATGATAAAATTCACCTAGACACCAAAGGTCTTGGTGCCACTATTACTCAGGATAATACAGCATCGAGTCAGGACAAAGCGAAGGCAATGATTTTCCTTCGTCATCACCTGGATGAAGGATTGAAGGTTGAATAATCGACAATGACGCATCCACTTGAATTGTGGGACTGGTTTGAAGGAAAGGTATGACCACATTAAGGTAACGGTATTGCCCAGGGCTCGTTATGAGTGGATTCACTTACGGTTACAGGATTTTGAAACCATATGTGATTATAACTCTGTTGTTTATAGAATTACTTCCTAATTGAAATTATGTGGGGATAATATAATTGACGACGATATGTTGGAAAAGACTCTTACGACTTTTCATGCCTCCAATTTAGTATTACAACAGTAGTACCGAGAGAGGTTTTAAAAAGCATCTTTTGATTGATCTCATGTCTTCTTATGGCTAAGCAGCATAGTATCCTTTTATTGAAAAATTATGAAGCTCGTCTCACTGGAACTACTTCATTCCCGGAAGCAAATGTGGTAGCAACACATGGCCCAGCTGAAAGAAGACAAAATAATTGGGGCCATAATAATGAGCGTGGGTGTGGCAAGAGCATGGGACGATATAATAATCATCGTGATGGTAGTCACCATAAAAGAGAGAACAATATGGGTTATCAAGGCAATCCTTCAAGGAGCAACTGTCATCGTTGTGGTTTGAAAGGTCACCGGAAAAATCAATGCTGGGCGCCTGAACGTTTAGCCAGGCTTTATCAAAATTCCTTCAAAAAAAAGGCAAATAGAGGTGGTGCCTCTTCTGTTAATGACCGGGTGGAGTCACACATGACTTTAAAAAATGATGATGAGGCAGGGCTTTCACGAAAATATGATGATAATGTTGAAGCTAATTTGTCTTTGAAAGATGATGATTTTGATGGGCTTGATGATATTAATCATTTGGAAGTTGAAGACTTCTTTGGAGATCAAAATTGAGATTTTATCGTTTCACCGGGGAATGTGTTATGTTGTTATTGTGTTTTTATGTGCTTTTAGTTGTCTCTATGTTGTTTTATTTTCAAGGATTAGTACTTACGTTTTCTATTGTTAGTTTCCATATTTCTTACGATGTATTTTTATTTTTATAAAGATAAATAAAATTTCCCAGTATTCAATTGGATCCAAGATGAGTAATGGAGATATGTGCCTTTTGGATAGTGCTACAACTCACACTATATTAAGAGAAAATAAATATTTCTCTCATTTGGTTTTGAAATAGGCCTGTGTTAATACAATCTATGGTAGTACAAAATTAATTGAGGGTTTTGGAAAAGCGACCTTATTACTACCTGGAGGAAAAATATTGGCCATTAATAGTGAACTGGATTGTAGCAAGTCTCGAAGAAACTTATTAAGTTTCAAGGTTATTCACCAAAATGGCTATCATGTTGAGACTGCCAATAAAGGACAGGTTGAGTATCTTTATATTATTACAATGAAAGCGGGGGGAAAGTTTGTGCATGAAAAATCATTTTCTTCTGGATTGTACCATACAAGTATTGGTGCGGTTGAAACACATGTTATAGTAAACAAAAGATTTAATGGTTCTAATGATTTTATCATTTGGCATGACCGGTTGAGCCATCCCGGTTCTAATATGATGCGCAAAATAATTAAGAATTCACATGGGCATAATTTGAAGAACCAAAAGATTCTTCAATTTAAGGAATTCTCTTGTGCTGCTTGTTCTCAAGGAAAAATGGTTATTAAACCATCAGCAACTAGGGTTGGGATTGAATCCCCTGCATTTCTGGAACGTATATATGGTGATATATGTGGGCCAATTCACCCTCTATGTGGACCATGTAAATATTATATAGTCTTGATTGATGCATCTACAAGATGGTCACATGTGTGCTTATTATAAACTCGCAGTATGGCTTTTGTGAGATTGTTGGCTCAAATAATAAGGTTAAGAGCACAATTTCTAGATAATGCGTTAAAGAAAATTCATCTTGATAATCTTTGGTGAGTTTACATCTTAGGCCTTTAATGATTATTGTATGGCCACTGGAATAACAATTGAACATCCAGTTGCTCATGTTCATACTCAAAATGGTATAGCAGAATCAATGATTAAACGCCTACAATTGATAGCTAGACCATTGCTAATCAGGACAAAACTTCCTATTTTGATATGGGGACATGCTATTTTGCATGCAGCAGCACTTGTGCGCATAAGGCCGACCAATTATCATGAATTCTCGCCATTACAATTGGCTTTTGGTCATGAACCAAATATTTCCCGTCTTCGAATTTTTGGATGTGCGGTATATGTTCTAATTACTCCACCACAGCGCACAAAGATGGATCCCTAAAGAAGGTTTGGGATATATGTTAGGTATGAATCTCCTTCAATTTTAAAATGTTTAGAACCGATCACTGGAGATTTATTTACAGCAAGATTTGCTGATTGTCATTTTGATGAATCAGTAAACCCAACATTAGGGGGAGAACATAAGCAGTTGGAAAGGAGATAGATTGGAATGCATTATCACTATCTCATTTAGATCCTCGAACAAATCAATGTGAGCAAGAGGTTCAAAAGATGATTTATTTGCAAAATGTTGCAAATCAACTGCCAGATGCATTTACTAACCTTCCATGAGTTACTAAATCTCATATTCTAGCTGCAAATGCCCCAGTTCAAGTTGACGTCCCGGTAGGACAAACAGTTAATGCAAAAGAGTTCAGGCCATGTATAAAACGTGGTAGACCAATCAGTTCCAATGATAAAAATCCTCGAAAAAGAAAAGAAATAAAATGATCAAAATGATCATAATGTGAGGGAAATTACTAAAGAAGAGCCCTGAGACATAATAAATGATAAACCCACAGAGGAGGTCCAGATGCTTCAAAATAATGAGAGTGAAGAGATCTCAATAAGTTATGTCTCGACGGGGAAAAGGTGGAACCGAAATGATATTCTGGTCGACAATATTTTTGCATATAATGTTGTTGTTTAAATAATGCAACAAGATGAGGATCTTGAGCAAAAATCTATCGATGAATATAGACAGATAAATGATTGGACAAAACTGAAAGATGCAATTCAAGCGAATTTAATTGGCTTCACTTGAAAAATGTGAAGTTTTCGGACCAATAGTCCGAACACCTGAAGATGTCAAGCCAGTGCAGTACAAATGGGTGTTTCTGCGAAAACGAAATGAAAAAGGTGAAGTCGTAAGATATAAAGCACGACTTGTGGCACAAGGATTTTCGCAAAGGCTTGGTATTGATTATGTGGAGACATATTCTCCAGTGGTGGATACAATTACCTTCAGGTATCTAATAAATCTGGCAGTTTGTGAAAAGCTTGATATGCAACTGATGGATGTTGTCATAGCCTATTTATATGGCTCATTAGGCCACGATATTTTTATGAAAGTCCCTGAAGGATTCAAAGCGCCTGAAGCATACAAAAGTTCACGAGCAACTTGTTCAGTAAAGCTTCAGAAATCTTTATATGGATTGAAACAATCAGGGTGGATGTGGTACAATCGTTTCAGTGAACATATTTTAAAGGAAGGATATAAAAATGATCTTATTTGTCCTTGTGTTTTTATAAGAAGGTCTGAATTTGTCATAATAGCTATGTATGTTGATGAATTGAATATCACTGGCACTCCTAAAGAGCTTTCAAAAGTTGTAGAGTGTTTGAAGAAAGAATTTGAAATGAAAGATCAAGGTAAGACAAAAAAAATTCTTGGCCTACAAATTGAGCATTTAACAAATGGAATATTTGCCCATCAATCAACATACACTGAAAAGGTTTTAAAGCATTTTTACATGGATAAATCACATCCGTTGAGTACCCCGATCGTTGTGAGATCGCTTGACAAAAATAAAGATCCATTTCGACTTAAAGAAAATGATGATGAAACTCCATATCTCAGTGCAATTAGGGCACTGATGTATCTAACCAAATAATACCCAACCAGATATATGTTTTGCAGTGAGTTTATTGGCAAGATTTAGCTCCTCTCTAACAAGAAGACATTGGAATGATGTTAAGTACATATTCAGATATCTTCAGGGAACAATTGATATGGGATTATTTTATTCTTATGAATCCAAGTCAGATATGATCGGTTATGTAGATGTAGGATATTTGTCTGACCCACATAAAGCCGATCTCAAACAGGATATTTATTTACATATAGAGGTACAGCTATATAATGGCGTTCAATAAAGCAAACAATAGCTGCCACTTCTTCAAATCATGCGGAGACAATAGCCATTCATGAAGCTAGTCGGGAGTGTGTTTTGTTGAGATCAATGACTCAACATACTCATGAAATGTGTGATTTTCTTTTGAAAAGGGATATTCCAACTATATTGTACGAAGATAATGTTGCATGTATTGCTCAACTGAAGGGAGGATACATTAAAGGAGACAGAACAAAACACATTTCACCAAAGTTCTCTTTTACTCTTGATCTTCAAAAGAAAGGTGAGATAGATGTTCAACAAATTAACTCGATTGATAATTTGGTGGATCTATTCACTAAAGCATTACCAACCTCGACATTTGAGAAGCTGATATACAAGATTGCAATGCATCGTCTTCGAGAACTAAAGTGATCTTTTCATCAGGGGAAGATAATACGCGCTGCACTCTTTGTTCCTTGGTCAAGGTTTTGTCCCATTGGGTTTTCCTGACAAGGTTTTTAACGAGGCAGCAAATAATGCATAACGAGACACATTATTGGACATCCAAGGGGAGTTGTAAGTATGATAATGTGGATGTCCATAACTTCTAGGAGTTAATTCACCATTATGAGTACCATTATGTGTAGTTATACCACACCTCCACTACTCCCTCATTCATCTCCCACAACCATATATTCTTTCCACCTTCTCAAAGGGTTAATGTCATATTCAAGACAATCTTGTAACTCTCTCTATGGAGTAGTATAAATGGAGGTATGATTTGTGATGTACTACAAACTTAAAAGAAAAGAAGAAGTCATCTTTACATTGTGTTATTCTATATTATTTCTCTTGTTCTAATATTTAATATTGTTACTTTGAGCTTGGTTTTACAGCAGAATGTTTTTTTTTTTTTTTTTTTGTAACTCATGAGATATAATTAGGTGCAATAAATATGAGATTTTTATATTATTAAACAAAGTGATCAATGAAAATAAAACTGACAAAATGTTATGGACAATTCAACATGCAACATTTATCATAATTAAGAATTAATTAAGAGCGTTAAAAGAGTGACTTTTGGATTTTTTTTAACATACAATATAAATAGAAAAAATGAGAGAAAAAGGTCAAAAAAGGAGAAAAAAGATAAATATGATCCTTGATTATAAAGAGGTGATGTCACGTCAGCTTGTTTATGCCTAACTTTATATTATATATAGATTAGGTATAGTCCCATTAATTCTCCACAACTTTAGCTAACTAATTAGTACCCATTGATGCCACCAGTAACGTGTGACTTGCATAGTCACTTATTCACTTCCTTATATTACCACACGTGGAGTTTCACCTAATCCCAAACTTATCCATTAAGTCACTAATTAACTCCTTTAGACCACACTCCACATTTAACTAATTACACACATAATTAATTTCTTGATCACAATTCACTTAAATAGTAATCATTTTTTAGCATAGTTCCTACACCCATTATCATAATCATGTGATATAGCACTTGTCCATAGCCTCTTTTGCCACATGCAAAATATTATTTCCAATCATCATCGTCACACTTTTCCGTCTTAAATCATTTCCGGACTTTATCCTTTTATACACCGAGCTCTTGATTTGCATGCTTGAGTATGATTAAATCCTCTGGGCTTGAGTAAATTTGCTCATGTTGGATGGTTCAATTCTCTAGTCTGAAAATATGGGGTATTATAGCATGGACTGTATTTCATTCAAAATAAATGTCGAACCTCAATGAAACTTATTTTCTCCGATTCATTTAATATCCAATCCTTACGTAACTTTCTTAACAATTGTTTTAAACCATCACTAACCTTGTAAATGATTTTTAACCTCTTTGGGTTTACGTTAGTCTACTCATTACGTACACGATGTAAAATTACGAGTTGTAACAACTTCGATAACTCCGGTGACTTTGTTGTCGTTGACAACTCTGTCCGTATTGTTACCGTGACTCAGGAAATATTTTGGTCAATTTTATCCTCATACTTTTATTAAATTGATAACGAACAAACTACTACACTTGGATGGCCGATGAAGAAATTTCCGTCTGATTTCCAAGGCCTCCCCTGTACAAAAGACGGGTTTTTATTTTAAGTTTATTCATTATTTCTTTAATTCATTAGATAATTATTTATTCTCTTACTAACACTTTTACTAAGTGTTTATATAGGTACCGGTAAATACATCTCGAAGACGACGCTCGGAAGGAACTCGAACCACTGTTTGTATTTACTTTCTGCGTTCTTTCAAACTATACAAACATAAACTCGTAGTATAATGGAAAGACATAGATATTTATTTACTAGTCGTCTTTTCTGTTTAACTTAAAATTTGTCATTAGCTTTAGGCAAGACATAGGCCGTCAATACTTTCAAAAATAGATTAAATTGACTTGGTATAAATACTTTAATAATTAATTCACACTTTTGGCATTTAGGAAAACATATTAGCCCATCCTTTATTTTATATTCTTTATGCACTTTTAATACACTATTTTTACAATACATATGTTATATTCTTTCGTATACACTAATATTCATTTTAATTAAGTTAAATCCACATTTTTTATGCTAGGTAAATATTGGGCCGTCCATTTACAAATCTTTTATTTTTTAATGGCATTATATCTTTTCATTATTTTTAAAACATAATTCCTTAAACTTATTTTTCACCAACACTTTTTACAATTCTTTTTGTCACGACCCATTTAGCCTAGGCCGTGCAGGCACTTACCTTCCCACCTCAGTAAGTGAATCCTCATCCCATCAATGAACCAATACATAATATTTTTGAGAAAATTAATAGCGGAAATAACAGGTACGTAAGTCTCACAATATATATAGATAGATAGTAGTAAAAAGTGCGGAAGACAGTAAATACCCCCAGGGTCTAGTCTGAATAATACAAGATCTAGGGAGAATAATACAATATGGGAGTACTAATACATAATATCTATGTCTCTGGAATAAAAGTAAGACATATAATAGGGAAGTCTTCAAGGTCAGCGGATGCCATGCTCACCCTGGAAACTCGAGTGGAAGCTGAAGAGTCGATCAACCACGGGTCAGAGAAGTAGATTTGACCTATTACTCTACATTCATAAAAGAATGCAGCAAGTCCAGGTCAGTACAAACAATAGTACTGGTAAGCATCATCGACTGACTAAGCATAGTTAACATAATTCAGAAAATAAGCAGATAAACAAATAAACCAACCAAGCATGAGACAATATAATCGCAACCGACTATCCGTCACCACCTATGTAAGCATCTAAACCCAAATATGCCAAGTCTGAGTATATTCGACAAAATCCAATCACCACAATAGAATTATCACAATCCAATCGTCACAACAGAATCATCACAATCCAATCATCACAACAGAATCATCACAATATCTCAATCAAGTTATAATGTAATGCAATGAAATAATGGTATGAATGCGATGCCATGCCATGCAAATGAGGTTGTAAACATGTACTCTGGACGGAAATATCGATGTCTCGGTAGCATAACCCAGCGTGATTCGCGAAGTCTAAGTGCCACCCGTCCCGGATCTTTGCCCAACAGATAGACGGGACCCTAGCTAATTGCTCACAGGGGGAGCCTCACTGGCACCACTCTGGGGGACCCACGAAGTCCATGCACTAACAACGATTTTGGGATAACATTGGAATCGGCCATGATGCCCGAAATAGCTCATCGGAAATCAGCCACCTCACAATCACTTAAGTAAAAGAGTGTGTCAAATATCAGTTTCACATAATCAACGATTCCGGAATTGAACCTCGGACATCATCCTTCCCACAATCACTCAAGTAAAAGAGTTCATCAAAATATTAGTTTCATATAATCAATGATTTCGGAATGGATCTTTGGACATCGACCTTTTCACAATCACTCAAGTAAAAGAGTTTATTAAATATCAGTTTCGCTCAATCAACGATACCAGATCATCACCGGGTATCGGCCATGCAGGATGAATATGAAAGAATGCGTGCAATGCATATGTCAATCATCAACAATTAAGTTCAATATCACAAGTACCACAACGAGGTACGTCAACAACGTATCACATCACAATACCAACAGTGGGTATGCCAACATATATCAATAACTCAAGTACCAAATCAAGACGACAAAATAGAAGTCGATATTTACCAACTACACATGGCATCAAGCCATCACAGTTGAACAATCAAGCACACATAACGAGGTGGCTAGTCCCAACACACATCAGGGCGCAACCCAAGGCAATATCCATCCCAACTTTATACCCGAAGGTTCACATGCTGTCTCTGACATTATACTCTATATATGTGATTCACTATATGAAGTCTCACCAAAGGTAACCCATAACCTACCTGGACTGCCGAACCGCAACACCAACAAGTCACTCCTTTGCTTTGCCCTTCCGCTGAACCTCGTAACCAAAGTAGTCTAAGCATAATCGAATTCTATGTTAGAAATCATGAAGAATGATACTGATATTGCTACTATTTCAATTAGGTCCATTTTAACCCTAGAAATTGGAAAAACGGGCCCACAAAGGCAAAACGGGAAATTCGCGGGCAAAATACCAAATTAAGTACTAGGAAATCATAAGCCAACCACTAATTGTTGATTTAGCTCAATAATTAGCCTAAATTTTGATTTCATGCAAAACCCCCCAAATTGGGTATAAACCCTAAGTCTTCAATTCCAAAATTCAATAATAAAAGTGGAAGATCTATGATTAATGAGCCTAGATTAGTCAATATCTAACAAAACATCACCAATTTATTCATTAAAAATCCTAGGAACAATTATCTTCCAAATCCTCTTTCAACTCTTATCATCATGGGTTCATTAAGGGAGAAGGGGAATATTAACATGATTATGGTTTAAAGGAAGGATGAAGAAGTGAGTAGGAATTTACCTCGAAGTTGTTCCTCTAAATATACTTAGGAGCAGTTTCTTCAAGCTCAAATATCGAAATGGGGTAAAATGAGGGTATAGGGCTTTTTAACACTTCATTAACATTATTAACTGCCCGTCACCCGCTGTAGCAGCACCTGGACTGCCCTAGCGCCGCCGCCCTAGCGACCACCTGGCCGCTTCAGCGGTAATGACTAAAAGTCATTGACCGCTCCAGCGGTGCCGCGATCTTGCGCGCTCGATGCGCGCCGGTCGCCGGCACACCAGAAACTTAACCCATGATTTCCTTTCGATCCGATTTTTTGACTAATTTCTGAGGCCATCTGCTCACAATCCAGACTCATAGCCCCACATTAAAATGCGTAACGAACATGCTCGTGGCCTCGGAATTCCCAACGTTGATGTCGTTGACCGAGTCAACCCCCGATGCCTTACTTTCAAATTTCCATCCCAAATCCCGAAATGCACCCAGGTGCATTGGGAACCAACCAAATACACACAAGTTCTAAACGACCATCCGGACTTATCGGAACCGACGAAATTTCAAAAAGGTTCGTTTGCCCAAAAGTCAATTTTGGGTCAATTCTTTTTCACTTTAAGCCTATATTTTCACCAAAGTTGCTCGAATCCGGTCTAGACTCCTCGAGAAGCATGTCAACGGTCCCCTCGGGTCAAAAGTGAGCTAATCAATGCTCGAAAACGGGTGAAAATGCCGAAGTGACTATAACGACCAAACGGGTCGTTACAATTTTGTTACTTATTCTTTTGATAGGATATTCATTAAACAAACATTCTTTTACAAAACGGTAGGAACAAGTCAAATCGACTTCACTTTTTCTGAATTATTTTGTTATATAAGCTCTTTACACCAATGAATATTCTTAAATTATTTTTTCTTTCTTTATGCCTTTGGTATACCTAGTTAAACAATTATTTATACATTTTAAGTTTGATATACACTCTTTTATACTTGAAATACATTCATTTATATACATGACACGCATTCTTTATATACTTGATATACCTATTTTATGTACTCTTATATTTTCACACATTTTTTATATAGTTGTATACATTTTTAAACCAAATGATATACCTTTTATGCCAACGGATATACACTCATTTTTCTAACAAATACACTACTATACAAACAAGTTATAGTTTCTTCACACTCCTTTGTACATTCCTTTCGATATACATTCTTTATAAATACTTGATATATATTCAATTTTATACACTACATATACTTAGCAGATCGTTACCAAGTGTAGTTTTTCATGAAATCACAAAATTTTGAAAATCAATAATAATAATGATGAACATATAGATAATCCCCCTCTAGTGTTCAGTTAAACTAAGTTTAAGGACTGTTTTTGGATAGGCTCTGAGGGATGCTTAAAACCTTCCCTTAAGGTAAATAAAGCCCTTATTTAGAATCTCATAGGTTTCGCGGATTATAAATGGAGTAGATACACAAATGCATATAGGTTCCCTTATTTCCCTTAAAAATTAGGTAGCGACTCTAACCCTTTTAAAACCAGATAGAAGAAATCAAGAGTTGCAAACTGTCTTGGAACCATTCAAAATAGGGCTCAACAGTCACTACAAGAAGCAACCTGACACTTCATGATCCGAGTGAGACCATTGAGCTGAGGATGTAGAGATAATACAGAAGAGTCCTGAGACAGTGAAAGCACAAACCGAGAGTATTAAAGTTGAACCTGAAGTTAAGAATAATGTCACAAGAAATTCTACTATCTTGCCCGCAGTTCCAAAGCCAAAGCCTCCATTCCCTCAGACAATAGCTAAGAAGAAAAAGGGAGATGGGCAGTTTAAGAAGATTTTTGATATTTTAAAGGTTGTATGTAACAATGTCCCACTACTGAATACACTGCAACAGTTGCCGAATTGTGGTAATTCTTAAAAGGCGTCATATCAAAGAGGAAGTGAATTGAGAAAGTAGAAACACTGACAGTGACACAACAATGCAGTGAAATAGTTACGAGGTCGGTCACAGAAAAGTTAAAAGATCCCGATGCATTCACTATCCCGTGCACCATTGGTATAATCAAGTTTACTAAGGCATTATCTGATTTGGGGAGTGAACATCAACTTGATGTTGCTCGCTATTTTTAAGGAGCTAGGTATTGTTACTATCGGACCAACTTCAATACGTTTGAAGCTAGCCAATAGATAGATAAAGCAGCCTGTGGGAATTGTGATTGATGTGTTGGTTAGTGTTGGAATATTTATTTTTTGGCAGACTTTGTCATTATGGACTATGAAGTAGACATAGAGTCCTAATAGGCCATTTTTAGAGACCGGCAGTGCCCTATGTGACATTAAAGCTAGAGAGTTGACATTCTAATTTGGTGACGAAAATGTAGTATTTAATATCTGCAAGTCAATGAAGCGACCGTCTGATCATGATGAGTGCCACTATCTTTATGTAGTAGATGTGATCCTGGATGATGAAGTAGAAGGAATGATACTTAGACCATTCGTTAGAAGTTGTACTAATGGGTTAGGATGACAATGATAGAGAAGAGTGTGTAGAATGTGTCACAGCTCTGCAGGGGCCGAGAAAGTTAGCCTATAAGCCAAGGAATGAATTGCTAGAACTTGAAAGACGAACCAGCCTGCCTCCAAAACCTACAATTGAAAAGCCCCCTACATTGGAGCTCAAGCCATTTCCTCCATATCTTAGGAATGCTTTTTAGGACCAAACACTACTCTTCCTATTATTCTATCTTCTGCTTTAACTGAAATGCAGGAAATATTCATAGTGAATGCTCTAAAAGAATGCAGAAAGGCCTTTGCTCAGCAGATTACAGATATTCGGGGAATCAATCCAAGCTTTTGCATACAACCATTCGTACAACCTCAAAGACGATTGGACCCTGCTATGAAGGAAGTTGTCGAGAAGGAGGTGATTATTGGCCTGGATGCAGGCATCATTTATACCATTTCAAATAATTTGTGGGTCAGCCCGGTGCAATGTATACCAAAAAAAAAAATAGAGGAATGATTGTGGTGCTGAATGAAAAGAATAAGCTTATTCCCATGCATACAATCACAGGCTAAAGAGTGTGTATGGACTATAAGAAGTTGAATGAGGTAACAAGAAAAGATCATTTTCCTCTACCATTAATGGACCAGATGTTAGACAGGTTGGCAGGGAAGGCTACTATGTTTTATGGATGGCTACTCAGGCTATAACCAGATTGTAATAGCCCAGAGGACCAGAAGAAGACCACTTTTACATGTCCTTTTGGAACTTTCGCTTTCAAGCGAATGCCTTTCAGGCTATGTAATGCACCTAGCACTTTCCAGAGGTGTGTGATGGCGATATTCACTTATATGATTGAGGACTATCTAAAAGTCTTCATGGATGACTTTTCTATGGTTGGTGACTCATTTGACAATTTTCTCAGGAATTTGAAAAAAGTACTTAACTAGTGCATCGAGATAAACATAGTCTTTGAAGTAGGAGAAGTGTCATTTTATGGTACAAGAAGGTGTTGTCTTAGGGTAAAAAAAAAGGGAATTGAAATGGATCATGCAAAAGTTTATGTAATAGTGAATTTACCACCACCTACTCAGTTAGTGGTATTCGTACTTTTCTGGGCCATGCCGAACGGCATGCATCAAGGATTTTGCTAAAACATCCAACCCGTTGTGCAATCTACTTGAAAAGAAGGTCTATTTGGAGTTTACTGAAGAGTGCCTAAAAGCATTTGAAGAACATAGGTCACGTCTTATGTCCACTCCTATCATGACAGGTCCTGACTGGTCAATGCCATTCGAAATTATGTGTGATGCAAGTGACGTAGCTATTGGGGAAGTCTTTGGGCCAGTGAATCAATAAAGTTCTTCATTCTATCTGTTACGCTAATAACACACTTACTACAACTCAGATCAATTACACTGTCACAGAGAGAGAACTTCTGGCTATTATCTATGCATTTGAGAAGTTTTGTTCATATTTGTTCAGAGCTAAGGTGATAGTGTACACTGATCATGCAGCCATCCGACACTTAGTAGCGAATAAGGAATCTAAGACAAGACTTATTAGGTAAATCTTACTCTTACAGGATTTTGACTTTGAGATCTGGGACCGAAAGGGTACAAAGAACCAGGTTGTAGATCATCTTTTTCGTTTGGAGAATGATGAAATTATGAAAGATGGAGTCGAGGTGAATGGTTATTTTTCACTTAACAATTATTTTTTGTTGCTGGAGATTTGGTGGTATGTTAATATTTTGAACTTCTTAGTTTGTGGTGGTTTGCTAGAAGGGCAGCAGTCTTATCAGAGAAAGAAACTCATTCGGGATAGCAGAAATTTCTATTGGGATGAGTCGTACTTGTTTAAAACATGTACAGACAATATTATTCATAGATGTGTACCACCGGCTGAGATACAGCCAATCCTTGAAGTTTTTCATTTGTTACCTTATGTCAGATATCATAGTGGCAATCAAATAGCTACAAACGTACTGGAATGCGGATTTTATTTGCCCGAGCTATATAAAGATGCCAATGACTTGGAAAAATCTTACGAGTGGTGTCAGAAGACCGGTAGCATTTCCAAAAGGCATGAGATGTCATTAAACGTGATGCAAGAGGTAGAATTATTTGATGTTTGGGGGATCAATTTCATGGGACTGTTTTTTCAGTTCATATAGAAACACATACATTTTAGTGGCATTAGATTACATGTCCAAATAGGTGGAGCCCATCACCTTACCTAACAATGAAGCAAAAAATGTGCTGGCATTTGTTTAAGAAGCAAGTTTTCTCATGTTTCGGTACTCCAAGGGTGATTGTTACTGATGGCGGAACACACGTTCGCAATAAATCCTTCCACACTCTTCTAAGAAATATGGAGTGAGACACAAGGTCGCCACACCATATCAGCCGAAACTAGTGGCCAAGTGGAAGTGAGCAATAGGGAGATAAAGAACATTTTGATGAAGACAGTGAATGCTAATCATATGAATTGGTCGAAGAAACTCAACGATGCACTGTGGGCATGTAGACCTTCATTCAAAACATCTATTGGTATGTCTTCCTATGATCTTGTTTTTGGCAAGGCTTGCCCTCTACCCGTCGAACTTGAACATAAGGCGCTATGGGTGATAAAAAGACTGAATCTTGATGAAGAACTAGCAGTGTCAACAAGAGTTGAACAGCTTAATGAGCCAAATGAATTTCGATTCCATGCTTATGAAAGTGCTAAATTGTAGAAGGAAAGAATGAAGCAGTTTCACGACAAGCACATTCTTAATTAAGAGTTCCAAAAGGGTGACATGGTTTTATTGTTCAATTTGAGACTAAAGTTATTTTCTAGGAAGTTAAATTTCAAATGGTCTGGTCCATTCCAGTTGTTGAGGTTTTTCCATATGGAGTAGTACAACTCGAAACTGAAGATAAAGTCAAACATTTAAAGTCAATGGCCAACGTATCAAACATTTCTCAGGATATGTTGATGATGTGAAGCTTGTGGAGAAGTGCATATTGAGGAATATTTAATCACTCGGACTGAGTCGTGCCACGATGTTAAATCCGGCGCTACTTGGGATATAACCCATGATTTTATGTAAAATAGTTTTTTATTTTTATTTTTTAGGAACTCATAATTTTTCGTGCAGATGCGCAGGGGTTAACAATAAGTAGTGAAAGTTGAGAAAATAGGGGCAGAAGAAAAATAGCTCTCAGGACTTTTTCCTGAGTTAAGGGGGACTTAGCACAATATTTGTGCGTGAAGCATCATATTTGTGCACAGGAAAATATTTGTGCAATTTAACAAGATGCCCAAGTTGGTTAAAGAAAAAAGTTTCTCTTCTCCCTTGCACAACGCTCGGACTTTCACATTTATGTGATTTATAATCTTCACGGAACAGGTATGTTTTTCACTCCAACTCTCTCGCTCTGTTTCTCACTCTCTCATTCTATCTATCTCTCGCTCTTCTCTCTTTCGCTCTACCTATCTCTCACACTCTCTCACTCTCTCGATTATTTTCCTGTCTTCTTCATTTACTTCTCTGTTAAGTAGTGGGGATGGAGATGTTCAAATTGTGGAACTTTTGTGTTGTTATGTGACTGATATAAAGCTATGATTTAACTATAATTCCCATATTTTAGGAGGTTACTTCAATTACCTCTATGTTACAAACAACTTGGTTGACGTGATGCCCGCAACGTGTTCAACATATTGTTTGAGAGACTATTTTATTCGCCGGTGAAGTCTGAGTAACCGAGTAATATTAGGAGACACATTAAAGTAATTCTAAGATAGCTCTTATATGATCATTTTCTAGATAACTTGCGCAATTTGTGAAATGAGCGTGAAGCAAGTGGTTGTCATCTCTCTTAAAAGCTGCTATAATTCAATTTTGTGATCAAAATCTGAGATATTGATACTTGTGTTAATTCCGAATTGTTGAGAGTATCATCTTTGAGACTCTCGGTGCTTTATGAATTAACCATTGCTCTAGGAGTAATGGATTTGCTACCGATTGAGCGATCTTTGATTGTAGATTCAACTACTATCCTTGTGCTTAAATGAGTTAAATTGAGTTGGTTGTTAACTACTATGCTGCTAATTATTGGAGCTTAATATTGAAGCTTAAAAAAAATGCTTAGCTCAAGTTCTTCCTACTGTTTGGTATCGAAAAATGACTGAAAAACTGCAACCTGCACAATTATTGAAACAAGCTTCAAGTTTAATGAAAGTTATGCATGTCTTGTTCTTTAATTCTATTTGTCCAATTTCTTTGGCTGTGATTAAGTCAAGATTCGATTGCGTGAGCTGAAACTAAAATAAATACAATGGTTGCAACTCTGACAAGTTATCAGTTCCTCACAGTTTTAGTTTGGTTTTTGAGGCATTTTGTTTATTCTTAGGATTTCTCTTTTTAGTTCTAATTAGTTGTTACATGTGCGACATGGGTAAACTGAAGTCTTCGTAAGGACGAGGTGGTTCAAAGATAGTTGAGAACCCGAAGGGTAGATAGTGTCCTAACTTGGGGCGAGGAAAGCCTATATTTCTAAGTCTGATTCCCCCATGTGCTATTGGACCTATAAGAAAGAGCGCTCGTACTCCATTTACAGGAACAGAACAGAAAAAAAAGTAACTTAAGAGGTCGAACACACATGTTATTGATTCTGAACCTTCGAGTAAGTAAAATGTAGATGAAGGGAGCGCGGAATCAGATTCCTAGTCTGAAGTGGAATTCGGCTCAGATTAAAGGGCAGAAAAGACACTGGAAGTAGCCGCTTCCCAGTCAGCTCGGGCAGTCCCTAAACCACAATATGCTTCCTCGCATCATTGAATAATCAAAACAACAATGAGGATTAGAGAGCTTAACAGGCTTCTAGGCAGGCTAGATTCAAAGATAATAAAGCGATTGCTCGCTATAAACATGGGTTAAAAAAGCCAAGGCGAATTCATATTGAGGGGCAATTTAGTCTCGAGGGGGTCAAGGAGAAATATCTGAAGGTATTTGATAACTTCGTCGAAAGAGAATGGCATGTCTTCACAACTGCACCACCACTCTATAATGAAGAGCTTGTATGAGATTTTATGCAAAAACATGGGTCGTTTGGAAGAATCAACAAATAATGATCTGAGGGAAGTTAGTGAGATACATATCGCAGGATATAAATGAAACAATAGGTATTGTGGGGCCAGTGTCAACGAAAGAGTATGATGATCAAGTGTAACGACCAGTTTAGTCGTTATAGTCTCTTCGACATTTTCGCCTATTCCCGAGCATTGATTAGCTCACTTTTGACTTGAGGGGACTGTTGACATGCTTCCCGAGATGCCTAGACCAAATTTCGGGCATTTTTAGGGAAAATATAAGCTTAAAGCGAAAAATAATTGACCCAAAGTTGACTTTGGGCAAACGAACCTTTTTCAAAATTCCGTCGATTCTGAGAGGTTCGGATGGTCGTTTAGAACTTGTGTATGGGTTTGGTTCGGTTCCCAATGCACTTGGATACATTTTGGGACTTGGGATAGGAAATTAAAATTAAGGCATCGGAGGTGAACTCGATCAACAAGACCTCCGTTGGGAATTCCGAGGCCCCAGGCGCGTTTTTATGTGGGACTATATGTCTGGTATGTGAGCAGATGGCCCCGGGAATTAGTCAAAAAATCGGATCGAAAGAAAAATCTTGGGCTAAGTTTCTGGTGTCTGATGCCCGTTTTCGCTGCACCAGCTCCGCAGCGGCGGCACCGCTGGGACGGTGGACCTACCGCTGAAGCTGTACAAGCGATTTAGGCTTCACCGTTGGGGCAGCGCCGCTGGGGCGGTCCCAGTGCCGCTACAGTGGGTGACGGGCAGTTAATAATATTAATGAAGTGTAAAAAGTCTTAGACCCTCATTTTACCCCATTTCGGTATTTGAGCTTGAAGAAACTGTTCTTAAGGATATTTGGGGGGAAATCTTGGAGGTAATTCTCACTCATTTCTTCATTCTTCCTTTACACCATAATCATGATTAGATTCCCCCTTTCCCTTAATAAACCCATGGTAGTAAGAGTTGAAAGAGTGTTTGGAAGAATATTGTTCCTAGGATTGTTAATGAATAAATTGGTGATGCTTTGTTAGATATTGACTAATCTAGGCACATTAATCATAGATCTTCCACTTTTAACATTGAACTTTGAAATTGAAGACTTAGGGTTTATACCTTAGGGGTTTGGCATGAATTCAGAATTTAGGCTAATTATTGAGCTAAATCAATAATTAGTGGTTGGGTTATGATTGCCTAGTACTTAATTTGGTATTTTGCCTGCGAATTTCTCGTTTTGCCCTTGTGGACCCGTTTTCCCAAATTCTAGGGCTAAAATTGACCTAATTGAAACAGTAGAAAGATTAGTATCAATCTTCATGATTTCTAATATAGAATTCGATTATGCTTAGACTACTTTAGTTCTGAGCTTCAGCGGAAGGGCAAAGCAAAGGAGTGAGTTGTTGGTGTTGCGGTTCGTCAATCTAGGTAGGTTATGGTTTACCTTTGGTTAGACTTCTATAGTGAATCACATGTTTAGATTATAATGTCGGAGACAGCATGTGAACCTTCAGTTATGAAGTTGGAATAGATATTGCCTTGGGTTGGGCCCTGATGTGTGTTGGGACTAGCCACCTCGTTATGTGTGCTTGATTGTTCAAT
>NC_081342.1:28077020-28111040 GCF_029784015.1 Lycium ferocissimum
ACTCGTTATTACTCATTCAAGCATAAAATAACCAAAATAAGTCATGCCATAAAGTATTGACAAATGCGGAAGTTAACTATTACAAAATGCCCAAAATCAAAAGTCATTGTACGAGGACCTAAAACTAGAACATGTCTAAGGAATGAAATCTGTCTAATAAATATCCATAATGTCCGAGAATAGGAAATAGACATCATAAGAGGAAGATCTTGACACATGACTGACATGGATAAGCTCACCCTAAATGCGATAACGTCCTCAACTCTAGATGTGAGGGCATGTAGCAATCTTTGCATCACAATCTGCACTCAAAGAATGCAGTAAGGTAGTATCAGTACAAACACTATGTACCGGTAGATGTCATAGGCCGATTAAGATTAGTATCATGCATATCTCCTAAAATCAATAGAATATACAGACCAGCCAACAGACATGAAATAAATAAACCATGACAAGTCAACCTAGGATAATCACCAATCAATCACCCAAATAGCAAGAATTAATCAAGGGAAAACCAAAACACGGAAATAAGTATACCACAATACCATACTCACTGTACAGACATGCTAGATGTCATTGCTCAGTAGTCATGACCTGCAGGGGACCCATGGTGTCCACGTACCACTCGTTCCGGATACTCATCGGACCCAAGCATAAACGTCCGCTCCGAAGAGAAACTCGGACGCTAGCCATATCAATATATCCCTCATTTTCGGAACGAACCTCGGACCACGAGCCCATAATCTAAGTCACATATGTGTGGTTTCATATATCTATACGTAACAGTATTTCCTACCCTCTTATAATCAATACTCACATCATCCTTTCATCTCACAATATCGCTGAGAAGATTATATTAACTTCTCCTCACAAACACATCAACTGTAGATTCAACACACATGAAATAGTAACTGCCTACACAATCACTCAATCAATTTCACATAGGAGTTCAACCACACAATATCATGTATGAAGATTAGACATGCTTTCTCCTAATGAATTCATAACACATACAATCAACTATTCAAAGTCTGACTCAGGTAGACCGTAACCTACTTTAACCGTAAAGCTGGAACAACACAAATCACTTTGCTATAGCTTTTCCCTTCATTAAAGCATCGGAACGCTCAAAGTCTAGAAATAGAAGGTGATAAGTGGTGATTTCACCACTTATTCTAGTCTCTTTATCTTAGTTTTTGCATCCTTTATTGATAATATGAGGCTATTTATGGTGTGCATTGCCATTCTCTCGCACATTGAGTTATAAAGAGAATCGGGGATCAAACCAAGTGAAAAATAAGTCAAAAAGAGGCCAAATTGAAGAAATGGCAAAAAGCTCGGGATGACTTTGCACAAACCGTAAAGCCGTCTAATGTGATTTGTAAAAGCGTCCGAGTTTACAAAACGGGACAGAGTCGTTAAATCCCAAACTTATGGGCGGTTTTGGTCATATTTTGATGTGAGAAAATTGGGCAACTATAAAAGCAAGACTTGGGCAAAATATCCATCATCTTTGGCCATTTTCATCAAGCTTGGAGCTAGGGTTCATCATCAATCACACCATTGGAGGAGAAGATTGGAGCTCTTGAATGATAAAACTCTTAACCCTTTCTTCAATTCCTTGTTATGTATTAAATATTTAAGTCTGTTGTATTTTATTCTCTCACTTGCATCTTATTTATGAGAATATCCATTATCAAGTGTTGAATTAAATCTCTTGTTTTGCTTATGTATTGAACAATTTTTATTTCTCTTTTTGAAGTGGGTTAATATTTTTCTATCAACTCTTCATGCTTAAATGTCTCTTAATGGTTGCAAACATTATTTGCGCCTAAGTACTTTTACTTTGCTTGAGAAAGAAAGTGAAAGTTAGGAAAAGAGTCAGATAGCAAGAATTTGGGTCATTAAACTCATCTAATAGCCTGAACTAGAGATAGGACAAATATTTTGCAATTTCGAATCAGCCCTTGTTCACATCAAATTCACTTCAAACTTCTCAACCACATATGCACTTTATATTTCTCACACCTAAATATTCAGCCCCAGAAATGAAATATTTGACTCTTAAGACACAAGAACAGAGACTTGCACAAAATAAACCAATTCTATCCTGCACAACCATCTACATTCACACATTTTCATGTGTTGATGTAATTTTATTTTTCAACTAAGAATATACACCAGCAACAGTGAGTAAGAGAGGGCACAATTTGACAACTAATGTAACTCGAAAACTGAAGCGCAACGCAGTTGTTCCAGAGACATAAATCAGCACCAATTAAACCTTTCCCACACATCATTTTCAGTCAATGTATAACAATTCAACCACAGAAAATAGCACTGAAAGCAAGACATATTAAGGACTTTCACATGTTTAAGCTATAACTCAGACAATATGAACAAAATGCTTTAAAACCAATCTGAACTACCCCACACACACTTCTAAACATAGCCTCATATCGCTCGGTTACTCAGACTTCACCGACGAATGAAATTGTCTCTTAGACAATCTGTCAAACAGGTTGTGGGCATGGTCTAGCAAGTGTATTCTGCGCAAGTGTCTAAGAGTATTCACCCTCCAAAAAACATGAGAATTATAGTTCAATCAAGCATAGGTAAATTTCAATCAACCAACACTAGCAGAACTTCACAATTTGAGCTCAAAATCCATGTCAAACGAGCCAAAGTAAAAGAATCGAGAAATAAAAAGAAAAGAGAAGAACAATCTGCTAACAGAGAGAGTGAGGGAGAAAGATAGAATTGAGGACATGGAGAAGACAGGAGAGAGGGAAGAAAAAGTTACCTGCTTGCTGTGTATCCGAAAGTAGTGCACGGATGGAGAAGGTCTGGCTTTGCGTTGTGTTGTGTTGTGCAAAGTGCAGGGGAGTTGGGGAACTGGGAAACAAATGTGAGAGTTTGGAGTTGTGTGTAAGCATTACAAGCATATAACACTTACCTGGGCCCAAAATGTACAACACCTTTGAGCCCAAATAAAGTGTTTGCAGCATTTTATGGCTGCTAAGTGCAAAGTTGGAATAGCCGCAATGACTTGAAGCAGTTTGTGTCCATTTTACACTTTGTAGCCAGTGGCTGAGCCAAGGAATTCCGTAGGAAGTTGAAATATAAATAAAAATGAAAACGTACGAAGAAGCCAGGGGTTCAACATCTCATATATATACATAAAAAATAATTTTAACCTTGTAAAAACGATGTTTTTTTCTTAGAGGGTTCGGGTGAACACCTCGGCTCTATGTCAACTCCATGCCCTTTGTTTGTAGCCATTTCAACATCCCAGATTCTATCCAAATCAACTCCAAAAATTATGAAATTTTGTAAAATGGTCAAAAATAATAAAAGAAACTTATTTAAAAATTAGAATTGAAAAATTAAACTAAAAATTAAGAAAATATGGGTTGCCTCCTATAGAGCGCCACATTTAACGTCGTGGCACGACATATACCAATTTTACCACTTTTCTCTCCACTTGGAGGATATGAATTTTAAGCCCACGTCTACGGAATCGAATTATGATGATCGCGGGGGCGGTGGTAGAAAAGCAAATAGGCCTACTCTCGGATGTCGCATCTTGCACTTTTTGGCCTTTAAGTGAGGGATGTCATTTTGCCTTCTTGGCATGACAAACTTCAAAACAAAAGCACATTTTTCTTCGTCGCCACAATTCCTCGCAGAGCTCGGGTAGTTCAATTTCCGTATCATCATGGCTCGATGTGGAAAAATGGTTGGAATGTGATCCCGATGCGCCTAAATTCCAAATTTGCCTGCATCTTTGACATCCTGCTTTCAAAAATGAACTAGAGTCTTCAAATACCATTTCATGAACTTTTTTATGCAACTCTAGTATCATTTTTTCAATCTGGGCATCTTGCATTATTTTTGGGTCGGACGGTTGGCAATTCACCATTAGCTCTTGAAAATCAATCTTGGCCTCTTCTTCATGTAAAACTAACTCAAAACTACTATCCATGGCCCTTTGATATTGAGCATTACATGCCTCAATTTTGTCATTCAATTCGGCCTTCAATTCTCGGATAGCAATTTCAAGTAGCTCCACTTCTTGACTTTGCTCAACATGCATTCTTAGAAATTCTTCCATCATTCGTGAAATGCCTTCACGGTTATCCCCATAGATTCCAAGTTGTTGAGCTTGATTCATTAGCCACTCTTGGCTCACAATTTCCATTTCTTCATGGTGAGAGTCATTCAAAGGTTGTAAAAATCCACCCATGGAGAAATTCATGTTTTGGACACTTTCTTGGACAATTTCCATTTTTTATTTTTTACCTCAAACTATTTTATGTTTTGTTTTGATTATGTACAGTGAGGACACTGCAATGTTTGTAGTTGGGGGTGACATGTGGTAGCACATTATATTTTGGTTATACTTGCAGTTGTGCCCCTTGCCAATTTTGTCTTATGTATGGATATTGTGTGCCTTCTGGAGACTTGTTTTTAATGTTATTGGTGTGTTTGTGGATAGACGTTGTTGCAAATGGAACTTGCTCAAATTTTTGAAGATTTTGTTTTGTTGGCATGTTGTGGATTAGTCACTTTTATTATTTTATTTTCTTTCTTAGCTTCTTTAATTAGTCGTGTAGTTTAGGTGTACGTGTTCCTTTGGAAACTCTTGGCTTGTTTGGTACTAATAGAGTTAGTCTCTTGCATGTGAAATGGTGAAATGCAAATACCCCTCCAAATTTTTTGTGAAAGTTAAAAAGCAAAGGTGCATAGGAAAGAATGACCTTTGTGACAAATTTTTGGCTCATTTGGTGACTCTTTACCTACTACTTGGGTTTACCTTGGATATGAGATATTGTTCTAGTTGTTCTTGCTTAGGAAGTGAAATTGTTCCATCTTGACTAGTTCATATGCCATGTGTGGTGAGTGCTTGTTGAATAATTCTTGTGCTTACTTTTATCATCTAGAACTTGCCCGGTTAGTCTTTCGATGCTAATTTTGATTATGTTGGTTGGAGAGATGACCTTGGGCTATCTTTGTGATTTTTGAAAAAGCCTCTTTAGCCTTTCTAGCCTACCATTGCATAAATAATATCACTAGTAACCCCATTTGAGCCTATGACCTTTTCTTTGATTGCCACATTACAAGCCTTTACCTTTCTTGATGAAATTCTCTCTGTTGAACCTTTCCCTCCTTGAACGTTAAATTGTGAATTTGAGGCCAAAAGCGTAAGTTGGGGGTGTTAGTGTTGCTTGAGAAGTGGTGAAGATTGGTGTTGTGGAAAAGTCAAAAGAAATGAAGAAAATTTTGAAAAATACAAAAAAGTTGCAAACTTTTTGAAAAAAAAAAAATGTATCTTTGTGAAAAAAAAGAATTGGAAAAGAACAAAAACGTTAGAAATCAAGAAAATGGTTGCACAAAAAGAGTTGGAATAATTGAGGAAACTAGTATGCAAAGGAAGGAGTGCTGTTATGAAATGAAGAGAAAAGTGGACAAAAGATATTTTGTAGTGTTCAAGGAGGTTGTAGTCACGTCTATCCAAATATTTATCCTACCCTTCCCTAAGCCTACATTATAAGCTTAAAAAGTTCCCCTGTGATCTCCAACCGAATGTTCTTGAGTTAGTGATGATTGAAAATAAGGGCAAGATTTTGGTATGATATTTGTTAGCACTAGAATTTCTTTGTTGAGTGGGAGTGACTTTTTGTATATGTCCCTTGTGCTGTTGTTGTTGTGAATATAGTGGCTTTGGGACTTTCTTTCTTGTGAGGGCATATGGATTACGATAGATTGGTGATGTTCAAAAACAAAACAAAAAAATCCAAGTTGAGTCAATTGAGCATATTTAGTAATCTAGTGGTTTTGAGTCACTTCTTTGAGTCTTGATTGTTGTTACTTGATTGTTTTGAAACTCCATTGCATTCTTGAATTTGCATTGGAAAATGAGGGAGTTATTTGGTTAAAGATTCACATGCTTGTAGCCTAATTATTTGTACCAACCTAAGTCATGAGTTTTGTGCTTAATTGATGAATGTGATTTGAAATAATAGTGATACTACTTGAGCTTGAATTGATAGGTCCTCAGTGAGTTTTTGGTTTTGATTTGCTTGAGGACAAGCAAAGACTTTAAGTTGGGGGTGTTGATAAGTGGTGATTTCACCACTTATTCTAGTCTCTTCATCTTAGTTTTTGTATCCTTTATTGATAATATGAGGCTATTTATGGTGTATATTGCCATTCTCTCAGGTACATTGAGTTATAAAGAGAATTGGGGTCAAACCAAGTGAAAAATAAGTCAAAAAGAGGCCAAATTGAAGAAATGGCAAAAACTGGACAGTTTTGCAAAAACTGTGCAAAACTGTCCAATTGACAATTTTGCAAAACTGTCCAGTTTTGCAAAAACGGGACAGAGCTGCAAATCCCAAACTTATGGGCTGTTTTGGTCATATTTTGATGTGAGAAAATTGGGCAACTATAAAATCAAGACTTGGGTAAAATATCCAACATCTTTGGCCATTTTCATCAAGCTTGGAGCTAGGGTTCATCATCAACCACACCATTGGAGGAGAAGATTGGAGCTCTTGAATGATAAAACTCTTAACCCTTTCTTCAATTCCTTGTTATGTGTTAAATATTTAAGTGTGTTGTATTTTATTCTCTCAGTTGCATCTTGTTTATGAGAATATCCATTATCAAGTGTTGAATTAAATCTCTTGTTTTGCTTATGTACTGAACAATTTTTATTTCTAATGAAGTGAATTAATGTTTTTCTATCAACTCTTCATGCTTAAATGTCTCTTAATGGTTGCAAATATTATTTGTGCCTAAGTACTTTTACTTTGCTTGAGAAAGAAAGTGAAAGCAAGGAAAAGAGTTAGATAGCAAGGATTTGGGTCATTAAACCCATCTAATAACTTGAGCTAGAGATAGGATAGTTAACTTGAGGTTGAATTGATTGTGTTTAACATCACACTCTAGGCTTGAGAAAGCTTAGAGTGAAATTCATTGATTTGGTTGAGAGACTTTCAATGAGATTTTAGAAATCATTATCTATTAACAAATACCCGCTCATAGTTGTAAAATTGTAAAATACATTGGATCATTACTTGAGAGTAATTTCTCTTGTATCCATGCTTGTGGCCATTGACAATTTTACTTGCTTTCTAGAATTGTTTATATTTTCGCATTAGTTATAATTTTCTTAAAATCAAAATATTATCAAGTGTTTGGCTAAGCGTAAAAAGTGATAATTCCTTACTTGTTTAAATCGCCTAGTATATTGTTCCCTGTGGGATCGACCCCGACTCATAGTTGGGTAAATTATATTGCATATGACCGTGTACACTTTCTCTTTGAGTGAATTTGGACGTTATCAGAAGGCTCAATGAGTCACGAATACTCTAATCACAAATACCAATTCAAGAATACCCTTCTCTCTACCCCCATTCCAATGGGTGAATGATTTTCTAGGTGTAAAGCAATGTAACAAAGCCCTTAGTAATCAGTAATCATCCAATTATAACAATATTACATCAACATTCCAACTACAAGCAGTTTTCATGGTCAAGCTACCATTTTTATAGAATACTAGGTCTCAATTCACTTAGTTTATGGCTCTAAGGGTTCAATTCATGATTAAGAGGGGTTAACCCAAGTCATTAGATGATAAATAAGCGATCATAATCATAATCCATCAAGTTTAGAAGGTTTGTTAATTTCTAGGGTTTCTATGACAATTTCACCATTGAAGACCCATAAAAGTGATGATAATCATGAAGATGATGTCACACCCTTAATCCGAGAGGGTGTGATGGGCACCCGACCCTTACCTAGGGCCGAGCGAACCCGCCGACTCTTGTGACGTTCATAATCATACTGGCCCTTAGCCATAACATAAATACATAACGGAAGTTTTTCGGAAAATCAAATATGCTTTTCATCTTTTTCAAATCAAATAAAATCTGTAACATGTAAAACTTATGATACAATGCATAATAATACATCGGCTTACATAAGCTTACATAATCGACATCTATACCACGTATGACCAAAGTCTCTAACACGGATCATGAAACCATAAGACAATAATCGACTCGGTAATGACTCCGGATAAAATGGAGCTCGCCAATCTAAATGGCTAAACATCTTCTACTAATATCTTCGACTCAGACAGGTATACTGCGCGGTATGAAACGCGACCCCGAAGAAAGGGGTTGTACTACGAAATATGTATCGGCATGTAAAGTATGAAACATGTAGTAAGCGGGATCATACGAAATAAAGTACAGACAATCATAAGACTTGCTTTTGAAAACATATATCATGCATATCAATGTTATAAAATCATCGTAAAAACATATAGCGTGTCCCGGCCCTCTATTGAGAGACTCGGTGAGTAAAATCATAATATGCAAATATAACGTGTACATGTAACGTGCCCCGGCCCTCTAATGAGGGATGCGGTAAATAAAACCATCATATGCATGAACATGCAACATGCCCCGGCCCCCCCCATGGAGGGACGCGGTAAAAAAGGAATCATCATATGCCTATCTGCCACCTCCCTCATATCATCATATCATATAACGTGCCCGGCCCCGCTAGCGAGGACGCGGTAAATATACGTGCCCGGCCCTATATGGAGGGACGCGGTGAACAATGCGAGAGGAATGTGCACGAATACATGCCCTGGCCCGGGACACATTGAAAGAGTGGCTACAGCTCGCACGAGCAGAGTAGTAAGAAACCATGAAAATGAACTATTCCAGAGACTCAATGAAGTAAGCTGACATTAACCGATGTGGGATTCGCCTAAACTAATGTGGGATTCTAAACCTAAGGCGGCCTTACGCTCACCCCCCACTTTGGGACTCGGCGTCTTTTCTGTGCGAGGTTTGCCCCATTGGGTTTGCCCCACCGAATATTGCACCGAAACTAATTGATCATATTCGAATATATATAAATCATATAACGTAAGCATATCAAAGCATCTTGAAAATCCGGACAAATATTATACCAAATAGCTTTCGGACATTATTCGGAAACATATCATATATCATGAGCATATCGGAATATCGTAGAGATCATAGTCATATACCGAATCAATTCGGGCCCTCTCGGAAAGTTACGGACCTTACAATATATTATGGAATCACATTCGAACATATCGAAGCAATCCGAGCCTTTCTATGAAAGATACGGACGTTCGTAGTTATGGAGTCATTTAAAAACATCACTCTTTTGGAAACACAACTTATATGAAAATTTTTGAAATCCAAATCTTACTAATGACATAAAGACCATATCTTGGTTACATTAAGAATATGAATATCGAGAAACAAATAAGAATCATAAACATGCTCGGATTGCAAGAATAGAGTTACCTCGGGAAACGTGTCATAACTTACTTCCAACTAGGACATGCCAAAAGAAAGAAAGGTGAGCTTTACATACCTAGCCGCTTCCTAAGTTAATCCAAACTTGGGTCTCGACTTCTCACGATCTACAATAACGTCATTAGGTAACAATCGTTAGCCATAGCACTTAAGAACCCAATTCCACATTAACACTTCGTCTATAAAAATTTCGGCAGCATCTCCCTATAACTTCAACGTCCCCGAGAATTCAACTCGACCAAATCAACAACAACCAAACCAACAACCATACCAACAATATCCATAGGTGATTCAAAACACATTCTAACATTAATAATTTCTCTCTACACAATTCCACAACATTTCATTTATATTCAAATAAACTACGTACATTCCAACCAACATCATTGATCATACGTTCAAGTGTTAATCCGAGGCCATTCAAACACGATTTACAAGCATTCCAAGCAATTTATACAATATTCAAAACACTCCAAACCATATGCCACTTCCCCGAAACTACCAATCTCCAAAAGGACAACAATAATACGTTTCTTTCTTCCAAATTCATACACTACATCAACAATCACACACATTGGCAACATTACTTCCATATATTCAAGCAACTATGTTAAATCACATTATGTTCTAAATCAGCCCACACGGTGATCACTTCAACTTGGATCATTAAACCTTCATTTTATATCACATAGGATCCACAACAAACAACAACTAAAACACTACATAACATTAGTTCTACACTTTCACACCACACTACATATATATTCGGCTACAACATAACACGCATAATCAAAATCTCAGTAAATTAATCCTTCACTCTTATATAGTAATTCCATTCATCTCCACATATCACAATATGCATGTAAACACCCATAAAACATGTAAGGAAGATTGAACCTTACCTTTTTCCCTTCAATTTGTCTCCTCGGCTAGGTGGTCTACCATTTGCAAGTGAACGATTTTCTTGTTCCAACAACTACTCCACGTCGACGAGGACCTTCCAATTAGTGGAAAGGCTAGGAGAAATTAATTTTTCATGGTCAAGACCGAGGCCAAATTCGGCCACCATGGTCCGTTTTCTTTTCTCTCTTTTTTTTTCCATCTCTCTTGAATTTTCTAAACATGGAATGGATTGGTCTTATTTTTTTTCATTATATATATATATATATATATATATATATATATAGGGGCAAATGGCCGGCCATGTGCCCTTTATTTTTTCTCTCAATTTTCTTCAATTTTCTAGAAAATTCTTTCAATCACAAAAGATGAATTGGTAGCCTTGCTTTGTCATATATATATATATATATATATGACTCCCACAAATATAATTCACACATGTGGCCCCATGGCCCACATCCCACACATGGCTACATATGGCCATTTTCATAAAATTATTTTCCCCAACTCTTAGCCTCCAATTTTTCCCTATTCCAAATTTACCCTTAATTCTCCATACCAATAAAAGATGGATACGCAACTTGTACATTCTAAAAAAAATTCATAACCTTGTCCTTAATTTCCCGCCATTATCTCGGGATATTCAAATGTACGAAACGCGAGGTATAACATTCTTCCCCCCTTTGGAACATTCGTCCTCGAATGTTCAACTAGTCTCGGAAGGTCTTCTAAGGATCTTGGGGGGGGCGGGGGTTTCCTTTACCACCGTGACATGCAGTCTCATCTATCGATTATGTTTCTTCTTCATCTTCTCTTCCGCTTCTCGAGTCGTCTCCTCCTTGCTATTGTTTTGTCACACGAACTCGAATCCTTATAATCGTACTGGAAGTACCTAGGACTTTGCATCTCATTGACCATAACTCTATCAATTCCAATCTCTAAAATTCACGGGGCGTAATATCCTTTTCCCCTTAGGAACCGTTATTTCCTTTTTAAGGTTCGACTATTAGTTGCTCAATCCTACCTCAAAACATACGTCAGTCTCTTTTTATTCTTACTTATCTCTTCCACACGTTTGGACTTTTTCCGCTTCCTTGCCTTCATGTACATTTAGCTACCATTTCTTTTTTTCCGAATCTTTATCTCCAACGTAGCCTTGACTCTCTCGCCATAGCCACCCACCGTTCAACAACATTCCCTTTTTCTTGTTCTCTTACTAATAGGCCATTCTTTTCACTCCGCCTATCACTGTTATTCCAAATGTCCTTTTGGTTTCATTTCTCTTTGCCGACACCCTTTCTGTATCTTTCTCGCCCTTCACTCTCCTATCCCACCTTACATTGCAATCTCTGCAAAAATATATGAAGGTGTTCAGACTAGCCCACGAGGTACCTCAACGTCGCTTTACTAATCCTTATGTCCCACCTTGTCTTCCCTTCTCTTATCTTACCCCCGGTATCGCAACAGATCCTTAATTCAACCATAGCCGTGCCTCATCCGTCCTCAGCACTAATTCCATTTTGGTAATCGGCTTAACCATCATTACATTTTTCCCATAGTGTCCCCGAAATGTCACAACCGCATTGTCCTTGCTAAACCTTCGCTCTTCTTATCAAATACTTACTTAGTCTTATTCTTAGCACACCAATACTCGCAGATGGCATCACTGTCCTTGTACAACTTATATACAGTACGTTCAATCTTAGACGTGGTTCTTTCGTCCTGCTCTGCATTTATTATTCATACTAATTCCCGCTCGTCCTATTTCGTCACATTTCTTTCCCTTCCTTTAGTCACCCTTAACTTCCTCACTTCCTACCGTATGAGTTTCCTACTCCCTCTTCTCATCACTTACACGTTACAATAGCATTAGTGAACACCGTTGTAGCCAATATCTTGGTCCTTAACTTAGCTTAGCATTGTTATCCGTCCTACTATTTCCTAAGTTGTACTATACCGTCTTCTTATCATACTCTTTTCCTCATACATGTCTATTTCCTAACGTTACGTCATTCAAAGTCTTTACAAAAACTTCTCATACCGCCTTAAATACCATCCTAACTTCCACCCACTTATTCTTTGGTTTTCCGATCTTACCAACTTATTTCCGTAAGGGGGGGCCTCATTGTAGCTCAAGCATCCGTATCAAACACAGTACTGTGTCAATTATTTCCAGCTCATCCTTGCATTTCCTCTCGCCCGCTTCCCCCCTTTAGGGGTGTACTCATATCATTATCTATTTATACTTACCTCACGTCCTTACTTCCGACTTCAATTAGGCAATACTCTTACTCCAACAACAAATACCCAAAGTTCTCTCGGAATATTATCTTTACCCCAACCTATATCGGGTGCTTCCTTTGGTATCCCCTCATCATTCCTCCCATTTGTGCCTATCTCTCTTCTTCTGTACACAAGAAATCTTATGCCCTCTCTGTATCATTCAGGATACATTACTCCTACATAATCCTTCTCTCATTTTCAAAACGTATTCCGTTCATCCACATTTACCTAGCATTTATTCTATCTTGTTTCTCCTTGTCTTACAACTTGGCCTTCTGCCGTTCCGACACTTATGGCACTCATTTTTCCCTCGTTTCTCAACTTTCTATAACTTGGCTTTTCATCGTTCCATAATTTATGGCACTCGTGTCCTCCGTCACACGTCATAACCTATTACTACACGAATGTCCCGCTTTTTTTTTTGTGTCCTTATCCCGTTAGCTCCCTTTTTTCTTTGCCGGTCTGATTCGCCCCGTCCTAGGCGATTCCTTAAGGTTTATGCACACTCCGCAGACTCTAATCTTCCTTAAATTACTCCTCCTCCTCGTTGGTTTCTTACGTCAAAATTTGTAAAATTTTCAAAAAACTTCCCAGGGGGGTCACCCATCCTGAAATTGCTCCCACTCCAGCACGCTTAACTTTGGAACTTTGACGGAGTACGACGCTTTAACGCTTTCCTGACTGCGTCTACCTCACCGCACGACCTTCCACACATAATATTGAGTAAGTCGAAATCTTAACATATTCCCAAAACGTCCTTACAACGCGTTTCCCCCGCTGTTTTATTCGCACACTCCCATCCGTCACCGTTCTTTTTCCTCCTTATTCTTGTCCTAATCGTATCATCACTTCCTATAACTATAATCCCATCATAATTTTTATCTTACCGACTCGCCGATGCCTTAATACATATTACTCTATTCAAACCTACTAGTCCTCTCCTAATCGTCTTTTGGTATTACAAATCCGTTCCAAGTTCCTTATTACCATATCCTCACCGACCTCCTGTTTACTATTATTGCAAATTTCACGGTTAGCTTATTCTTCCAAAAGGGCAGCCGCACTTACGACTTGGTCAAATCCTATCGTTACTATTCATATGACCTCTTCCAGACATATTCCAAACTTACATCTTACTCTCGTATTATTTCCAGAAAAATTTCGGCAGAGTTTCCTCTGTATTCCTTACTATCCAAAACCTGCACGCAGGAAATACCAACATTGCCTCACAGGGCCATCGTGTATACGTACGTATCATATCATATCGTATTGTATCACAGCCGCCCAGGGCTCTCAATACTCATATAAGTCTGAAAATAATTAACCTTCCTCGTACGTCCAATTCAAACTGTACTTGTTACACTTTCCTTTTTACTTTCCCTTTCAGTTTTCAACTTTACACTTCAATCGTACGTCAATACCGTACTCGACATGTATTTTTCGTACCTTTACTTACCTGCGTGCTTTGTAGCTTCCCATATCGTTAGTCACCTTCTTTGATCGATTTCGTTCCTTTGCTGCAACCAAAAGTTAGTATAAGAAATCCCATTTCCTATGACTCGGCTCTATGGCACGATCTAAGAGGTGAAAGAAGAGTAACCATCCTAGATGCCCCGTAGCCTCCTGTTTATAAATGTGGCCGGCTTCACACCATAAACAGGACTCTACCGGACACGACTTTGCAGACAACCCCTAGGACGAACTGTTCTGATACCAATTTGTCACACCCTTAATTCGAGAGGGTGCGATGGGCACCCGACCCTTACCTAGGGCCGAGCGAACCCGCCGACTCTTGTGACGTTCATAATCATACTGGCCCTTAGCCATAACATAAATACATAACAGAAGTTTTTCGGAAAATCAAATATGCTTTTCATCTTTTTCAAATCAAATAAAATCTGTAAAATGTAAAACTTATGATACAATGCATAATAATACATCGGCTTACATAGCCGCTTACATAACCGACATCTCATACCCACGACACTGTCTGCAAAGTCTCTAACACGGATCATAAAACCATAAGACAATAATCTGACTCGGCAGCACTCCGGATAAAATGGAGCTCGCCAATCTCGCTGAAACATCTTCTACTAATATCTTACTCACACTGGGTGTACTGCGCGCGCATGAAACGCGACCCCGAAGAAAGGGGTCGGTACATTTAAATATGTGCGAGTATGTAAAGCATGAAATAATAAGCGGGATCATACCGAAATAAAGAGTACAGACAATCATAAGACTTGCTTTTGAAAACATATATCATGCATATCAATGTTATAAAATCATCGTAAAAACATATAGCGTGTCCCGGCCCTCTATTGAGAGACTCGGTGAGTAAAATCATAATATGCAAATATAACGTGTACATGTAACGTGCCCCGGCCCTCTAATGAGGGACGCGGTAAATAAAACCATCATATGCATGAACATGCAACATGCCCGCCCCCATGGAGGGACGCGGTAAAAAGGAATCATCATATGCCATCCTGGCCACCTCCCCATATCATCATATCATATAACGTGCCCCGGCCCCGCTAGCAAGGGACGCGGTAAATATACGTGCCCCGGCCCTCCATGGAGGGACGCGGTGAACAATGCAGAGGAATGTGCACGAATACATGCCCTGGCCCGGGACGCAGTGAAAGAGTGGCTACAGCTCGCACGAGCAGAGTAGTGAGAAACCATGCACATAAACCATTTCAGAGACTCAATGAAGTAAGCTGACATTAACCGATGTGGGATTCGCCTAAACCAATGTGGGATTCGCCTAAGGCGGCCTTACGCTCACCCCCCCACTTTGGGACTCAGCGTGCCTGCTGAGGTTTGCCCCACCACCGGCTCTGAAACCAATTGATCATATTCCAGAATATATATAAATCATATAACGTAAGCATATCAAGGCATCTTGAAAATCCGGACAAATATTATACCAAATAGCTTTCGGACATTATTCGGAAACATATCATATATCATGAGCATATCAGAATATCGTAGAGATCATAGTCATATACCGAATCAATTCGGGCCCGCCTCGGAAAGTTACGGACCTTACATATTATGGAATCACATTCGAACATATCGAAGCAATCCGAGCCTTTCTATGAAAGATACGGACGTTCGTAGTTACGGAGTCATTTAAAAACATCACTCTTTTGGAAACACAACTTATATGAAATTTTTGAAATCCAAATCTTACTAATGACATAAAGACCATATCTTGGTTACATTAAGAATATGAATATCGAGAAACAAATAAGAATCATAAACATGCTCGGATTGCAAGAATAGAGTTACCTCGGGAAACGTGTCATAACTTACTTCCAACTAGGACATGCCAAAAGAAAGAAAGGTGAGCTTTACATACCTTAGCCGCTTCCTAAGTTAATCCAAACTTGGGTCTCGATTTCTCACGATCTACAATAACGTCATTAGGTAACAATCGTTAGCCATAGCACTTAAGAACCCAATTCCACATTAACACTTCGTCTATAAAATTTTCGAAGATCTCCCCTATAACTTCAACGTCCCCGAGAATTCAACTCGGCCAAATCAACAACAACCAAACCAACAACCATACCAACAATATCCATAGGTGATTCAAAACACATTCTAACATTAATAATTTCTCTCTACACAATTCCACAACATTTCATTTATATTCAAATAAACTACGTACATTCCAACCAACATCATTGATCATACGTTCAAGTGTTAATCCGAGGCCATTCAAACACGATTTACAAGCATTCCAAGCAATTTATACAATATTCAAAACACTCCAAACCATATGCAACTTCACCGAAACTACCAATCTCCATAAGGACAACAATAATACGTTTCTTTCTTCCAAATTCATACACTACATCAACAATCCACACATTGGCAACATTACTTCCATAAATTCAAGCAACTATGTTAAATTCGCATTATGTTCCAAATCAGCCCACACGGTGATCACTTCAACTTGGATCATTAAGTCTTCATTTTATATCATAGGATCCACAACAAACAACAACTAAAACACTACATAACATTAGTTCTACACTTTCACACCACACTACATATATATTCAGCTACAACATAACACACCATAATCTCATGAATTCCATTCATCTCCACATATCACAATATGCATAAACACCCATAAAACATGAAAGGAAGATTGAACCTTACCTTTTTCCCTTCAACTTGTCTCCTCGGCTAGGACTACCATTTGCAAGAACGAACGGTTTTCTTGTTCCAACGACTACTCCACGTCGACGAGGACCTTCCAATTAGTGGAAAGGCTAGGAGAAATTAATTTTTCATGGTCAAGACCCAAGGGCCAAATTCGGCCAGCCCTTGGCCGTTTCTCTTCTCTCTCCTTTTTTTTCCATCTCTCTTGAATTTTCTAAACATGGAATGGATTGGTCTTATTTTTTTTCATGACTTAGATATATATATATATATATATATATATATATATATATATGCATAGGGGCACATGGCCGGCCATGTGCCCTTTATTTTTCTCTCAATTTTTCTTCAATTTTCTAGAAAATTCTTTTAAGCTACAAAAGATGAATTGGTAGCCTTGCTTTGTCATCCATGCATATATATATGACTCCCACAAATATAATTCACACATGTGGCCCCATGGCCCACATCCCACACATGGCTACATATGGCCATTTTCATAAAATTATTTTCCCCAACTCTTAGCCTCCAATTTTTCCCTATTCCAAATTTACCCTTAATTCTCCATACCAATAAAAGATGAATACGCAACTTGTACATTCAAAAAAAAATTCATAACCTTGTCCTTAATTTCCCGCCATTATCTCGGGATATTAAAATGTACGAAACGCGAGGTATAACAGATGATACGGAATGATTGAAGAGAATGATTGAGACTTACCTCTAAGGAGTATTCTTGCCCTACTTCGAATTTCACCCTAGGTGCTTATAGCGAACTGTGTTGGAGTTTTATGAATAAAGAATCTGGGACTAAGTCTTTAAAAATCGGGCTACTGTTTTTAAGTCTTTAAAAATTGGGCTGCTGTTTTCCGTTGACCACTACAGCGGTCATTTCATCGCCGCAGCGGTCCCGCTATAGAGGCCAAGAGCCTGCTATAGCGGACCAAGAAGAATCCGCCCACCGCCATAGCGAGCCATCCACCGCCGTGGCGGTTTCGCCGTAACGGGCCATCACCTGCCACAACAGCCACATAGAAAGTGGTTGACTACTGGCAGCGATTAACACACTGCTAAAGCGGTACTGCCACAGCAGTGCCATTTGGGCAATGAGCTAGACTTTTGCCCAGTTTTTCACCCTTTCACTCAACATTTCATTCGGGACCTCACAAACACAAACAAAACATGCACATAGATATAAAAATATCATACGAATCCATCCATGGCCTCGGAATTCTCAACGGAATTCTAATTTCCTACGTCACCCCCCGATGGACTTAGCAAAATTAAACAACAATCACAAACAAGTCAAGTTTCATCTCTTAGGCTTACACAATTGAGTTCCTATTGGCTCGTTCTACCCTTGGAAAGGTTCTATTTGGTGGGGTGATCCTACATTTCCCATAACGAACGGAAGGGTCGTTACAGGACCCTGTATATTTATAGCATGCCTAGAAAGTTTTGTTTGTTATGTTTGATGAGGGCTAGGCTAGACCGCGAGCCATAAGCTTTGTAATCTATTTGTACATTGAATGTGAGGCGAATCTATCTTGAATGTTTCCATGCCATGTGGGGTAAGCATTTGTTGATTTATGCTAGCTGTGTAATCAAGAACTTGGCAGGTAGGTTTGTATTAAAACCACATGTTACACTTTAGAAGATGATGAGTAGGCTTTCTTTGAACCGTTTATTAAGCCTTTCAAAGAAATCCTATTCATCATCTCCTAAACTTGATACGTATCATTCCTAGGAGATGATGAATAGGCTTGCTTGAGAAACATGATAGACTAGAGTAGTCAAGGGATGATACATATCAAGTTAGGTGAATCATAAAGTATTGGCATTACGTCTATGTTGGTTTTGGCTCATAGTTGATAAGATAGTTATTCTATGGCGTGCTACTAATTATTGGTTCCAACCAAAGTCGATAGGATCCCTTGGCTATATTATTGTTGATTGAGTTGAATTTCTTGAGGGTTGAGAAGATTTAGTTGCTTGAGGACAAGCAAAAGTTTAAGTTAGGGGTTGCCCGATTTAGTCAGTTATTCAGACATCGGTTGGGGGTTCTTCAGTGCCCAGCCATTACTCTTCAGGATGACCAGTCTAGGGTTCTTATTCCAGGTTCTCATATCGTGGAGGGCATACTGGTTCATCAGCTTCAGTTCGACTGGCTATACCCGATAGAGCTTGTTATGAGTGTGGTGAGCTGGGGCATATCAGGATCTATTTCCCTCTGACTCAGACAGAGTGGGAAGAGTACTCTGTATCAGACTCCTAGGTCTTCAGCGCCATCATTTAGAGGGGGTGGGTCTTTTATTCGAGGCAGTGCACAGCTTGGGAGAGGTAGTCACTCTTCTGGTAGAGTTGGTCCCTAACCTAGCAGAGGCGGATCTTAGTCAGGCAGAGGTGGGCATCATCCCAATAGGGGCGGAGCTCAGCCAGGTGAGGGTGGTCATGGTGGTTCGCAGGCTAATGGAGGGCTAGAGGCTCAGGCTTCCGATGCTGTCATCACAGGTACCGTTTAAGTCTACCACCGGACAACTTCTATATTATTTGACCTGGGTTCCACTTTCTCTTATGTGTCTACATATTTCTCTATGGGTTTGGATATGATTTGTGATCTACTTAACGTACCTATTCATGTGTCTACCCCGATTTTGTAGTGGTAGATTGAGCCTATCGATCTTGTACAGTTACGTTTATGGGTTATGGTACATGGGTAGACTTGGTGATACTTGATATAGTACATTTTGATGTTATCTTGGGAATGAGTTGGTTGTCTCTTCATCATGCGATTTTTAACTGTCACACGAAGACAATCACGCTTGCCATGGAGTATTCCGCGATTCGAGTGGAAAGGTACTCCTAGTCCCTCACCAAAGAAGATTATCTCATTCCTTCAAGCCAAGAAGTTAGTCGATAGAGGATGTCTGGCCTACTTGGCCCATATTCTTAATACCAGTGTTTTCTACGAATTTACCGGGTATGCCACCCGATCAGGATATCGACTTCTACATTGAACTAGAATTAGTCAGTTGCCTTATTTTTGTTCTTCAATATCAGATGGCATCGAGCGAGTTGAGAGAGTTGAAGGAACAGTTGCAAGATCTTCTGAGTAAGTGTTTCATTAGACCGAATGTCTCCCTTTGGGAGGCTCCTTTGCTTTTCGTAAAGAAGAAAGATGAGTCGATGCGGAACAAGTATCCTATTCCCCGAATAGATGATTTTTTTTATTTGACCAGCTTCAGGGAGCTACAGTATCTAAGATTGACTTAAGGTCTGGCTATCACTAGTTGAAGATTAGGGCAGAGGATATTCCCAAGGCGGCCTTCAAGACTCGTTATGGTCATTATGAGTTCCTAGTTATGTCTTTTGGGCTTACAAACGCCCCGATAGCTTTTATAAATCTGATGAATGGCATCATCAAGCCATATTTGGACACTTTCGTTATAGTTTTCATTGATGACGTATTGGTGTACTCACAAAGTAAGGGAGATCATGAGAGATATTTGAGGATTGCTCTTGGATTGTTGAAGGAAAAGGAACTTTATGCAAAATTTTCTAAGTGCGAGTTTTGGCTTGATTCTGTAGCATTCTTGAGGCACGTTGTGTCTAAGGATGGGATTATAGTGGATCCCAAGAAGATTGAAGCAGCCTGAGATTCAGCTAGGCCCACTTCAATGATCGAGATTCAGAGTTTTGTGGGTCTCGCCAGTTATTATCGTCGGTTTGTGAAGGGCTTTTCTTCGATTGCTCCCCACTTAACCTGTTTGACTCAAAAGAATGTGTCGTTTTAGTTGTTCGATGAGTATGAGGAGTGTTTCCAAAAGCTCAAGACTTTGTTGACTACGGCTCCTATTTTATCTCTACCGATGGATAGGAAGGACTTCACTATGCATTATGATGCTTCGTGTATAGGTTAGGGTTGTGTGTTGATACAGGAGGGTAAGGTGATTGCATATGCTTCAAGGAAATTGAAGGCACATGAAAAAAACTACTCCACTCATGACTTAGAGTTAACAGTGAGGGTATTTTCTTTGAAGATTTGGAGGCACTACTTGTATAGGGTTCATTATGAGGTTTTCACCTATCATCATAGTCTTTAGAATATGTTCCATCACGAATTCCAGACAGTACAGATGGATGGAGTTACTCAAGGATTATGACCTGGCCATTCTGTATCACCCAGGCAAGGCTAATATTATGGCAGATACGTTGAGCCGGAAGGTGATGAGTATGGGTAGTTTAGCTCGATTGGTTGTAGGGGAGAGACCTTTGGCCAAGGACGTTCAAACTTTGGCAAACAGGATGGTGAGACTTGACATTTCGAATTTAGGTAGAGTTTGGCTTGTGTTGAGGTGAGGTCATCTCTTTTGGAGCAGATTAAGGCACAACAGTTCGAGGATGTGAAATTGTGCAAGAATCGTGATGAAGTGTTGAGTAGAGAGGCCAAGGAGGCAATTCTGGATGGTGAGGGAGTTTTAAGGATTAAAGGGCGTGTTTGTGTTCCTCGAGTTGGTGGCTTGATCATGATGATTTTATAGGAGGCTCACAGTTCTATATATTCCATTCACCCTGGTGCTACGAAGATGTACCATAATTTGAGACAGCACTATTGGTAGGGCGGGATGAAGCATGATATTGTTGAGTTCATTTCTCAGTGTTTGAATTTCCAGTAGGTTAAGTATGAGCATCAGAGATCATGGGGTATGATTGAGAGGATGCTCATTCCAGAGTGGAAGTGGGAATGGATACATGGGCTTTCTGGTAGGTCTACCAAAGACTTTAGGTAAGTTTGACGCTATTTTCGTTCTCATGGATTGTTTGACCAAGCCCACGCACTTCATTCCAGTTCAAACCACCTACAATGAGGAGAAATTGGCCAAGATCTACATTAAGGAGATTATTCTATTGCATGGAGTGCCCATTTACATTATCTCCTATAGAGGCACTCAGTTCATGCCCCATTTCTGGAGGACTTTGCAGAAAGAGATGGGGACACAGTTAGTATTACTTTTCACCCGCAGATTGATGGTCAGTCCGAGCGGACGATTCAGGTGTCACGACTCATTTTAGGATCGCGCGGGCACCTACTATTCCCACCTTGGTAGGCGAACCTTTAACCCAAAACCAAACTCATTTGCAATCATAAACATGATTCATTTACTCTTAAGTTAGGACATAAGCGAATATGGGACTAAAACCAATATATATGTAAATAAATCGAAAGTGTTTACAAACAAATTTAAATAAATCTGATTCCTTTTCCCATGACCTGGTCTAAACTATAAAAGCCTTATTCAATTAACGCTCTTCTAGTAATACATTTCCTTAACTATTATCGTTCCTCACGTTCTAATTCATCTAGCATACTAACTAGGTATCCATGCTCAAAATATCGTAACCTTACTAATAGGCCAGCTCTTATGCCAATATCACGGGACAACCTATCATTTATAGTATCCGTAATTTGTTTTAAGGAAAACTCTCTCGACATTCTAATATTAGTCACTCACCCAAACCTAGCAAGTCATACACACCCATGTTAAGATCATCTAACACCACACTTTCCCAATCAAGATCACAGCCTATGGTTATAGCAACTAAGCTCAATTGTGCCGAGTTCGAGAATATTCATCCAAGATCCAAATCACGCTCAGCACATAAGAGAGATAAAAAAAATGTGATAGAAATATATGGCAAATCTTCAGTATATCAACACCGAATCCATAGATCACAACCCTATCACACATCAACCCAATCATGCCAGATTTCGGTATAAATAATATGAACTAGCATCCACAGTCATATCACAACCATGTCAAATAAAACCAAGAGGTAGAATCCAATAAAATAATGTATGAATGATGAATGCAATGCATATGCACCGTATACATGTACTCCGACGATGGAACATCACATCTCGATAGCACAACCCATGGGGGACCCGCAATGTCCATGCACTAGTCACTCCGAACACAGCCCAGAGATGACTCCATATCTAACCAATACACCTCATATCAGTCATTCCGCACATAGCCCAGAGATGACTCAATATACAATAAGTCTCAGAATAGTACCGATCACTTTGCACACAGCCCAGAGATGATTCGTATCAAATGTGTCTCAATGCATCTATATTTCCTTCTCATCTTCCATTTTTAGTGCCATAATAGTGCAATATCAATGTGTCATGAAAATGAGTATGAATGCGGTACAACGTAATATCAAATAACCAATTCAATCCAAAACAGTACCACAATTGGCACACAAGTAATATCAATAATAAGGCTACACAATAAACCACAATCAAATCGTGATTCTCGTCTCAATATCAAATAAAAGTGCGGTACCGCAATATCACAACCATGAATATCACTATCACCAATATCCAATGACTCAACGTGGCAACGAGCCAATAAGGAAATAGAACAAGATAAGTCAACAACGCAAAGGTGGCTAGCCCCTAATTATTCAACAAGGCCCAACCTAAGGGAATATCCAACTCAACTTCATATCGGAAGTTTCACATGCATTCTCTGACAATATTATCTAAACATATGCTTCACTAATCGAAGTCTCACCATAAGGTAATCATAAATCTACAACTATACCAGTGATACACCAGAAAACCACCATTTCTTACCCGTTATCGATCTAAAGTATCCATCCCAATCTCTGAAATCCTATACATGCATTCTTCGCTTTATTTAACACGCGTATATAAAAATCTAACTAGAGTTACCAAGAGAGGAAAGTCGTAACCTACCTCAAGGCCGAACAGGTGCGCGAATATCCACTTGGACTCCATCTTCCATTCTTATACGAAATTTGTAGATCTGAGAGGTCTAGGAATGATGGATAATTTCAAGTAAGAAACAATTTAGGACTTTGGGTTCATAGGGGTAAAATCATCATTTCTCAATAACATTCTTGATTCTCAATTTACTGCTATTTAACCTCCTTTTATAGAAATCAAGGTTGACCTAAGTCAAACTTACCTCACTAATTCACATTCCTCATTATTAACATCTATCAAGTTAACCCATTTGAGAAATAGAAAGATTTAGACTTAGAACTTGTTATTAATCTATGTCTTGCAATAAATAAGCCATCCTTGAGTTACTATTTACTCTAGGTTAACAATACCACTTTTACCCAATAGTCTCTTAAGAATTTTGAGAAAGAACCTTCATTTAACGCTTTGCTATCACCATAAATAGTGTAAGAAGAAAGAGAGAATTAAATGGAGTTGAAATGAGGGATTTAAGGAGGTTACCTTCCCAAACATTCAAGTCTCTAGGGCTGAAATATCCTCAGGTGGCAGCTGCAGCTTTGGGAAATGAGAGTTTTAAGGTCAAGTCCCAAGATGGGGCTTTAAATAGGTCAACCACTGGTCGTTTATTGCTTCAGTGATTAATCAAACGCTGTAGCGATGCCACTTCGGCGACATCTAGACCACATAAGCGATCCACTGGGACTTTTCCCGCATCCGCCTTAGCGGAGCAGGGGTCGCGGAGGCGAGACCCCTATGGCAGTTAGCCTAGCGCTGGGGCAATCTAACTAGGCCCAATGGACAAAATTTGATATTTTAATTCCTACTCACAAGACAGGTCCAGTTAGGCTATATGTTCACCGGGGATACGTAACGAACCGAAAAAGTCCAGGATGTCAAAGTTGCAAATCTTTTAGAATTATGATAACGACTAAACGGGTCGTTATATCAGGTCTTAGAAGATATGCTCTGAGCATGTGTGATCAACTGCGGCAGTCATTGGGACCAATTCTTACCTTTGGCAGAGTTTACGTACAACAACATTTATCACTCGAGTATTGATAAGACTCCATTTGAGGCTTAATACGGGAGGAGATGCCGATCCCTGATAGGCTGATTTGATACTTTTAAGGTGAGCCTTGGGGTACCGTCCTATTAAAAAAGTCGTTGGGTAAGGTGAGGTTGATTTAAGAAAAGCTCCTAAAGGCTTAGATTAGGCAAAAATTATATACGGATCAAAAGGTTCGTGATTTGGAGTTTATGGTTAATGACCAGGTTCTATTGAAGACTTCACTCACGAAGGGTGTGATGAGATTTGAGAAAAAGGACAAGTTAAACCCGAGGTTCATTGGGCCATTTGAGATCTTTCGTCATGTTAGGGATGTAGCTTATGAGTTGGTGTTATCTCCGGGTTTGTCGGGTGTTCACCCGGTGTTTCATGTGTCCATGCTGAAGAAATACCAATCAGACAGGTCTTGTATCATCCAATGGGACTCGGTCCTAGAGTCTATTTAGATAGGCTTAAAAAAAAGTAGCTTATAAGCTATTTTCAGCTTATAAAGTGCTTTAGATAAGTTAAACCAAATAGACCCAATTATTTTTTTAGGCTTATTTTAAGCACAAAATGGCTTATAACTTATAAGCCAATCCAAACGAGCTCCTATTCAATCAGAATATGTCCTTTAAGGAGGAGCCGATGGCCATCTTGGATAGGGAGGTTCGAAAGTTGAGGTAAAAGAAGATAGCTTTGGTAAAGGTAATATGAAAACACCATCCAATTGAGGAGGCTACATGGGAGACCGAGGCTGATATGATTAGTAGATACCCCTATCTCTTTGTCAAGTCAAGTACCTCCCCTTCGTTTCATTTTTTCCCGTTCGAGGACGAACGACTATTTAATCGGTATCTAATGTAATGACCTGTTTGGTCATTTAGAATTTTTGACCCTTTTACCCTTGTTGATCCTTCCCCTAGCTTCATTAGAGCTTGTTTGTCTCGTGGGGATGAGTAGCACGGCTCGCTAGTGATCCATATTGGTTTTTAAGGAAATTAGAGGCTCAAAGTGAAAAAATCATTGACCAATAGTTGACTTTTTGGTAAATGAACCTTTTTGAGAATTTTGCCAATTGCATAAGGTTCATAGAGTCATTTATAACTTGGTGGGGTGATTGGTTCGGTTCCAGAGGTATTCGGGAGCATATTGGGTCCTTGGCTGGAAACGTGACTTTGGGTGTTTTGGGGGTTGATCGGGTCAAAATGACGTTAAAAATTCTGAAATTTCATAGTGTGTTCTTATGTTGATATGCATAATTAGGTTATATCTGAGGGATTTTGGATAACTGTCGGGTTTTGGATTGGACTTGGAGAAAAACTAGATTTTACTTGTTTCTGATGTCCCGCTTCTACTGGTATGCGTTCGCATCTTTGGGTCCTCCTATGCGGAACTTCGTGTACAGATGCAATAGGTTGACTTGCTAAGTAACTCCGCGGGTATGAGTCCGCATCTGTGGATATCGTTGAATAGAAAACCTTTCTAATTTCCTAACTTCGAGATTCCTTCCATTCACCAAATGCTTAACTTAGAGAGTATTATAGGCGAAATTGAAGAGCTTTTGGGTGATTACATCTTGGGGTAAGTTCTTTTGCACTCTCTTGTAAATTATTTATGATTTAGGATTCGAATTCATGCTAGTTTTCATTTGATAAGTTGTGGAAGATGGGTAAAAACCCTGAATTGTTTCTTATAATTTCTTTTCTACTTCTCATAAGTTTGTGGGAAGGTTCCTTAACTTCTAATCTTCTAGTCATTGGGGAATTAGGTTGCTAAGTTGAATCTCTTCTAATTGCTAGGGTTTGCATTATGGAAATTGGTGGTTTTCTTTTATTGATGAAACTAATGCTAACTGGGGATTAATTGGTGTTGATGATTAGTATTTGGACTTCTTGCACTTCGGATTGACCTTTTCCAACTTATAGTTTCCTATTTTATCTTAGTGGGCCCGGGGTCACTTTTAGGGTTATTTTGAGGTTTTTCCGAAAGCATAGCAATATGTATATCGTTAGATTCGTAGTCTAACGTAGATTATTTAATTGATCATACTTTGAACATTCAGAGGCTATCTGGAAGGGAAAGGCCCAGGTTTGAGAAGTTCGAGGCACGTGTTCAGCTACGAGGTAGGTTACGGCTTACCTTTATTAGACTTTAATTAGTGAATCGCATGTGTTGTGTAGTTATTGATGGGGAAAGCATGATAGGACTTTGGGCATGGTTGTGGTGTTAAATCAACTGGCTTGGTATGATTTCTGATTATTTGGGGTTGTCAATGTACTTTATACAATTATTGACATGTGTTGTAGTTGATGATGTGGTTGAGCTTATATAGGTTGTACGAGTTCTATGGTTGTGATTGGGATTGAGTATCTGATTCGTTTCCATAATAGTTGTGATGATTCGTTCAAGGATTGAATTGCCATTATAGTGCATTCATATCATATTTATTGGCATTGTTTACATGTGATTCCTCATTCTTGCCTTCATACATTCATGCAGATGAAAGAGCCACGGAAATGGATTTGAAATGGAAAGAAAGATGAAAGAAACATTGTTAGTGCTATCGATCTAAGGTCTGTACATGAAGAGTTATGATCCGAGGTTTGTTTCGGAGTGGCTAGTACATAGACGCCGCGAGTCCCCTATGGGTCTTGACTATTGAAGCTATAAATGATTATAGCATGTGTTTACAAGTTTGATTTATTAGCCATCGCATTACACGTCATTGCATCTCGTTACATTGCACACCTCATTATCGCATCATATATGATTTCATTGGATTCTTGTTGATGTTGTGTTTTGTTGTTGCATATGGTTGAGGGATTTCTTAGATCTTGGCACACTTGTGAATAGACGCTTAAACCTAGGCTATGACTTGATTATTTTTGATATTTTGTGCCTATTAATTGTCGTTGACTGCCTTATCTGTTTTACTTGTTGATTGTTGTATTTCGTATGCGTTAACTAATCTTAGTCGGCCTATGATGCTTACAAGTACGTGTTGTACTGATAATACTCTAGCTACACTTTCTCTAAGTGCAGAGTTTGAGAATCTTTTTTGAGGATCCGAGTCTAGCCTCGAGGCTTCTTGCTTGAGATCTGAGGGTGAGCCACTTACCATCCTGTAGCCTTGGATCTTGTCTATCGTTATATTTTACCCTATCTATTAGACAGCATTTCCTTATATTCATATTGTTGCTATATTCCTAGAGTTATATTGGATTAGTCATTCTTGTACTGGTGACTTCAAGTCCTTGGGGAGATGTATTTAACTTCGTATTCTGCACTTTATGACTATGTATGGATAAAGATTTACTAATGTTTACTTGTGTTATTTATGCTTGATTCCTACATTGATTAATCATTGATTAAAAGGATGGTTCACCCACCAGGGGGGTTAGTGTGGACTCTATCATGACCGTGATTTGGGTCGTGACAGGTATATCTTGTTAAGTCTAAAGATGAAGTTGAAAGCATGTTTTTGCATGTTTTTGAAATTCAAAGCATAGTGGAAATCAATTAGACAGAAAAATCAAGATGCTTAAGATAGGGGTGGTGAATACTGTACTAATACTCTAAAGATTTTTTTGATAAAAATGGTATTATACCTGAAGTTAATGCTCCCTATACTCCCCAACGAAATGGTGTAGCCGAGGAACCCTTAAGGAAATGATTAACTCTATGCTTTTAAGATCAGGCCTACCTGACAACATGTGTGTGGGGGGGGGGGGGGGGGCAAGGCGTCTTATTTGCTATAGAGTCCCTCATAAGAAGTTGGACAAGACTCCATATGAGTTGTTGAAGGGGTATCCCCCTGACTTGAAATTTTTTAAACTGTGGGGGTGTTTGGCTAAGGTTAGTCTACCTCAGTTTAAACGGGTAAATGTAGGTTCTAATACTTTTGACATTGTCTTAATTGGTTATGGTCAAAACAATGATGCATATACATTTATGTTTTTGCATGTACATTTATGTCTTTGAATGATTAATTCTATTTGTGAATCTAGAGATGTAGAATTTTTTGAGCATGTTTTTCCTTTAGAAATGATGTGTCTAGTGATGTGCAAAATAATGCTTCTACATCTCTCTCTATTAATTCTCATGTTGTGCCTTCTTTTGAAGTTATTGTTACTGATCATGAAAATGAACTTAGAAGAAGTAAAAGACGTAAAATTGAGACTAGCTTTAGTCCTGATTTTCTCACTAACTTCTTGACCGAGAATTTTTACATTAATGCTTTAAATGATGAATTAGTGTCCATCTACATAATGGAAGAAGACCCTAAGACTTATGATGAAGCATTGAGATCAATAGATGCGATGTTTTGAAAAAAGTCTTCTAAAAATTAATTTAGACTCTATAGTTTCTAATTATACTTGGGACTTGTATGATTTGCCTAGAGGTTGTACACTCATAAGTAGAAACTGAATATACAAGAAGCAATTGAGACCTGATAGTACAATTGAAGAATTAAGACTAGACAGGTGATTTGGGATTTTAACCAAAAGAAGGATGTTGATTACTTTGATACTTCTTCTTCTGTAACTAAAATAATGATCATTAATACTTTTATTGCTTTAAATACTATTCATAGTTTAGTATACACCAAATGGATGTCAAATCAACATTTCTAAATGGTAATTTAGAGAAAGAGTTGAATATGACTCAACCTGACATTTTTTTTTTATCCCAGAACAAGAAGATCAAGTATGAAAATTGAACACGTTCTTGTATGGCTAAAGCTGGAACCTAAGCAGTAATATGAAAAGTTTAATATCACATTAGTGGATAATAATTTTATTGTTAATACATCTAATACCTGTGTTTGTTCCAAATGATATCGTGTGATTATATGTTTGTAAGTGGATGACATGTTAATCTTTGATCCTAATGTGAATGTTGTTAATGAGACTAAGAACTTTTTATCTTCTAAGTTTGAAATGAAATATCTTGGAAAAGCATATGTGATTTTAGAGACTAAAATCAAAAGAACTGTTAATGGCTTTTCTTTGTGTAAGTCTCATTATATTAAAAAGATGTTGAACAAGTTTGATGATTTTGATGTAGTTCCAGTAAGAACTTCTTATGATCCTAGCATACACTTGAGTATGAATAAAGAATCTAGTGTTTGTCAAACTGAATATACTAAATTAATTGGGAGTGTAATATTTCTCATGAATTATACTCAACCTGATATAACTTATGTTGTTAGTAGATTGAGTAGATATACTCATAATTCCAGTAATGAACACCAAGATTCAATTCATCATTTGCTAAGTATTTGAAAGGTACTTTGGATTGGTGTTTGCATTTTATGAAATTTCCTGCTGTTTTAGAAGGTTTTTGTGATGCAAATTGGGAAACTGAAAATGACGAATTTAGCTTTAGTACCAGTGGCTATCTGTTTACTTTGGGTGCAGGTACTATTTCATGGAAGTCTTCCAAACAGACTTGTATAGCACGTTCTACCATGGGATTTGAATTCATTGCTCTCGAGTTGACAGAGCAAAAAGCTGAGTGGTTGAGAAACCTTTTGGCAGATGTGTTGTTATGAGGGAAGACAAGCTTCACCAATCTCTTTACAACGTGACTCACAGGCAGCAATTGAGATAGCAAAAATAGTGTGTACAATGGAAAATGGAGACATATTTGCACTAGACATGGTGCAGTTAAATAGTTTTTAAAACATAGTGTTTTTTTCTTGAAATATGTAAGGTTCGAAAGAAATTTGGTGGATCCTTTAACCAAGGGTTTGGCAAGGAAAATGATCCTTGAAACACCGAGGGTGATGGGCCTATAGCCTATGGATTGAGGTGATATAGTGGATACCCCTTTGAGGTCAAATGAAGTCATATAGGCCCTTAATGTACATTATATTTCTTATCCCGATGGTGTGAGTGTCATGACCCAAATTACAAGGTCATGTCGGTGCCTACCTTTTCCTTACCTGATAGGCAAGCCAAACCCAAAATAACTAAATCCATTTACAACCAAATAAAATAAATACCATTTCTTATTGAACAACAATAATACAATACGAGCTTTACAAGGTGGCAAAATAATCAAAGGAAACTTGACGACACCCCAAAACCTGGTCATAAGTGTACTTGAGCACTACAAAATCCTCCTAAATACAACCAACTCTGTACAGTAGTCTGTCTGAACAGAAGATAGATAGAATATAAACCATTAAGAAGAGAATCTTCAGAGGAAGAAGGGGGGGGGGGGGGCAATACCAATAGCTCACGCATAATCTCTCCAACGAACCCCAACAACATCCGAAAGTCGGATCCAAATACTGATCAATACTTTCACCATAAAAAGATGTAGCAAGTGTAGCGTGAGTACAAAATAACGGCACTCAGTAGCATCATCGACCATCCCTAGGTGACCGGGAGACGAGCGCTGGCCAACACTTGCCATTTCCATAATCAACTAAATACAAGATATATCAATGTAAGAGTCACTACAAATAGCAAGTTCAATACGAAAACCTCCCATCCATCTACCACATTCCATATTTCATGAGAAATAGGTTCGCTTTTTTTATATATATATTAAGCATCAACATGTACTATTTCTAGTCAACCTCACCCATTATGAAGTTCGTTATTACACAAGTTCCAATAAGCATTTACTCCACGGTTTACTCAACTTTCTAACTTATTTACAGATAGTTTGAAGGGTCAATTCAATTAGATAACCTCATAACTTCTCAAGTAACTCACAAATATGATAGCCTCATCCTAACTGATTAATCCATATCTTGTCTAGGTGACAATCCATTTAGGTAACCATATGAAAACATTAAACTCAAACAACACATAGAAATCGAGGTGAGACAAGTCAAATACCAACAATCACAGGTATAGTATAAGATGAGATGAATGAAATGCATATGCAATGCAAGGCCTTTGTTTCCACTTCCCGATATACACACGGTTGAATATTAACAAATCATGACCCATGGGGGGCTCATGAGGCCCATATATCACCACTCTGGTAATTTCCTTGGATCGCCGCTTCATCATATCCTATCATATCTCAACACCTATCTCTTAGACAACGGGTCTCAAGTACCAATATAATGTGCCAATATCATCACTCATCTAAACAAGATCTCATCGGACTCACAATCGCATCCTCAGATCGTATGCATGAGTACATAAAAAGCATGAATTACATAAAAAAGCATGAATATGGCATACTCCTAGTCTTGACTAAGAATGTAAGCATGGAAACCTTCAAAAGCATGTTCTCAACATCATAAAGGCTTTACCTTTTTTATTTATTTTATTGCAACAAAGATACATGAATGATATACACATAAACAAGCAAGACAGGCAAATATAATAAAAGCCATAAAGTACGGGCATCGGACCTCAATCACAGATCCAAAGGATCATAATATTCTATCAACCCAGAGACCAACTATACAATTGAAATAGCACAAAGGCCCAAGCGCGATGAGCGGTATTCAATACTAGTGCTCGTCACCTCACAAGTATCGGCACCCCTTTTTTAATTCCCCTGTGACCCTTCTATTAGATTCATTTTAGACCAACATACGCAGACATAGAATTTTAGTCTCAATGTGCCTAGAATTGAAGCCCATCTTCTAGAAAGGTCTTCATTCCTCTGCCGAATCTTCAAATAGTTTCCAATCTTGTTCAACACGCACTTTGTACACACCTATGAGCTACAAATACTCACATTTACTCGATAAAGATTTGATCTTTAACTACCCAATCCCATACATAGTAGACTTTAAGTAAGGGAGGGTAAAATGGGGATTTTGAAATTATAACTAGCTCACCCGATCCCCTTGGAACCCATTTCATCATGGAATAATCAGATTGTTGCTACCCATAGGATTAATTTAAGAAGAGTGTTGTAAAAGGGGTTTTAGAATTTATGAAGTAAGAGTTACACCCTTCTTCTCCAATAAGAAACCAGCATTTAAGCTTTTTAGTAAAAAACCTGCAACCAAAAGAGAGGGTTAAGGACTTACCTTAGCTAGGGTCTTGGTCCCCACTCTTTCTAAAATAGCTCTAGGTCAGCTTCCCACTTCAAAATGTCCAAATGGGACGAGCTAAGATAAAGTGAGATATTTATTTTCGAGGTCTGTTCAGTGATGTTCGCTGCTGCGCGACTATCTTCGCAGGTGCAGACTCATCGTAGCGAGCAGTCCACTCGCCCCTGCAAGCTTATTCTTTTAATCCAGGTTCCGCAGGGGCGGGACGTTAGCTCACTGCAGCGCATACGCTACTGCGAGGCCAGTCTCTCCTCTGCGAGACTGTTTCTATAGAATCAGGGTGGTCCAAAACTCCCAATTTCTGGCATTCCGCGACATATATGAGGTTTTTCAGACTAGAATCGATAAAAACATATCTCCATGACACATTACGAACTTTCCCAACTCTTTTAGAATACCCGAAGAAAGTACCAAATAAACCAAGTAACCCACGCCTATAAGTATTTTCGAAGGAAACTCGTCACTAGGATCTTACCAAACACATCAAACGACTCGTCATTCGCCTTTTGCAAATTAACAATGCTTAATAAAAGTTGGGATAGAACTTGACAAGGGCGAGAATTGTCGAAAACGTCGTAATGACCAAATGGGTCATTACAGTAGTAGTATTTTATAAGGTTGAAATTATTTTACTCTTAATGATTCCATATGTAACGCCCCGAACCTGGGCCTTGACGTAACGCTACACCCGATGCCTGACTACATGTGACCGGGCGAACTAACCGACTGACTGAATCAACATTTCGTATCATAACATACTGTATGCAAAAAATAAACTAACAGATACTGATATACTAAAAACCTGAATGATACATATTCAATGTCCGAAAACACTAATATAAGTCTGAAGCAAAATTGTAACCAACATGGCTTAACATGAAAAGCCTGCGACTATGTCTAACTGTTACTCTAGTCTATGAAGCCTCTAATGAAGTATTGAAAACACTGACTGTCTGTAAATATTTGTTATATCCCGTATTTTTTTACATTGGGATATTGTAAGCTAATCGCGACAAGTTTAAGACAAGACTATTTTGGGATACGAGGTAGAGACTTTTAACCTCCGATTTTGTTTTAATGCACAAGTTGCTTATAAATTTTATCTGGTATAGAAATATTAATGGAGATTAGGAATTAATTAACCATGATTAGATTATTAATTGGGATTAAAGTTTAATTATTCATTAATTAAGACATAAGTGGCCGTGTGGGCCCCACCCGTGACTTGGCCAAGTGTGATTGGCTCAAGCCATGAGTGGGACATGTGTCCAACTCTTAGGCATCATATATAAGTCAATTTATGACTAATGAATCTATTCTTCATCTTCACAACTTGGAAAGAAATATAGAAATGGAGAAAAGGTGGCTCAAGCCTTTACCATGCATAGCCGAACTAGGCTCTTTGAGAGAATTGATCAAAAATTTATTT